>NC_053445.1:33766089-34080474 GCF_007990345.1 Gossypium hirsutum | reverse complement strand
CATGTTTGTTATTACTATTAGCTCAATGTAGTCATACCTCCTATGGGTACGATCCTCAGAATACTTCCAGTAATTTGTTATAAATTCAAACTATATTATAATTTGACATGTTCGCTTGCACACACACCGCACATCGATGCACGTATGTCAGCGCATGATCACTGTCCTCAACCACCAGCTCAACTCAGAAAGCACGCACCCGTTTGAGTGTGAACACTCTCCTAGTGTGAGTGCACTCCTAGGACAATAAGGAGTGTATTTAGGCATAACAACCTCGTACTGACAGAGATCCATAATATACACTCATGATTATCTTTTACACATTTAGTAGGGCTATATATATATATCTTGCTATGTCATACTAACAGACAAGGGTTCATTTCCTATAAATACCCTGAGGTACGATGAAAAAGGGATCGACCTCTTATCACCCTAAAGTTACTTTGAACAACTGCTTTCTTGGTCAACCTGTCATCTTGTCCTCACTCTAGCTCTCAGCCTCTTTAGGTGAACCGGCCTCCTCTAAACCACTACAGTCTATTCCTTGTCCTCCTCCTTTGTTGTACTCCATATCAATAAAAAAATATAATTATAAAAAACTTATAAATAAACTCTCATAAATTTCAAGTTCAGTCTCTAGAAATTTAGTTTTTAATCATTTTATTTAAACATTTCATATAAAAATAGAAAAAAGAAAAAATATTATATTAATATTTATTAAAAAATAGTTTTTAAGTAATTTCATTAATTGAGTTGATGTTGAATTAACTCGTGATACCAACTCAAACAATCATATTATATAACTCGCGATACCAACTCAAACAATCATATTATACATAGTACTAAAATTTAAAAATTCCGTTTTAACAAAATTTAAAAATTTATTTAAGTGGTTGTATAGCAATTTTTTCATTTTAAGGCCACTAAAGTTACCTTTGATTTTATTATTTTTTATTATTTTAATTTCGTACATATTATTAAGCGTTTGATTATTTATTATATGTTATCGTAAATATAAATCAAAATAGTAATTAAAAATAAAAAAGAAGAAATGTTGAAAGTTATGTGGTTATCTTTCATGGCTACAATAAAAAAAATCATAAGAAAAATAACATATTGAAAAAGAAAATACATCAAATTTAGACCACAAGTTACATTTTATTTTATTTAAAAAAAGCACTTTAAAAGGAGAAAAAATAGTAAATCTAAATCAAATTAAAGCAAGAAAATACCCGACGTTTGCTCTACGTCGCCTCTTTGTCTAATGGTGTTTTAAGCATTTTTCTCATTTCAATCCTCAATTTTTTTGAACCTTTCTCGTATGATTAAGACATATATATATATTTCTTTTTAATCATAAAATCATGCATCATCCATTATTAGTTATCATCATCTTATCGATAAACAAATAATTTAACCTTTCTCTCTCTTGTATTTGTTTTCATTGAGATGAACAAAGCTTAAGGTTTTTTTTTTTTTTAACAAAAGTCAAAGAAAACCCAGAAATATATATAATTTTTGTAGAAAAAGAAGCAAAAATTTCATATATTTCTAGTTTGTGAGTTGTAATTTTTTTAATAAAAATATTCAAAAAAGTTCCAAAACACCTTTGGGTCATTTTTCAAATGGATTCCGATTTCTGGACGTCTCGTCTCGCCGCCGCTAAACGCCAGTATAATTTGCAGCACCGCCATCAAACCTCTCATCTGGGTACGTTTTAATTTCAATTTTCGATCTGGGTTTTTCAATTTTTTTTCATTTTCCCCCTTTTCTCATTTATTTTTTTATTTGAAATATAAATAAATAAATAAATAAAAAGATCGTTTGACCATCGATGATTTTGAGGTTGACGACGAGGTCCGACCCGATTTCCCATGCCCGTATTGTTACGAGGATTTCGATATCGCGTCCCTGTGTTCCCATCTCGAAGATGATCATCCCTGTGAATCCAAAGTTACGGTACGCAAATTTCATTATATTAAGAAAATTAATTATTTAATTGTTTTGTTAATGGATAAAAACAGTTTAGGTTTCTTTTTTAGTTTTGATTATAGTGTTTGTTTGATTATAATAACCTTTATTTTTTTTCTAATTTTGTCTGTGTGTTTTTGGGGGTTTTTTAATTGCAAATTTGAGGTTTCCTCTATAGATACAGAGAGAAAAAAACTGTGATTTATTGTTATTATTTGTATGATCAAACTAAGGATGTTGCAGAGTACAAATGTATCGGGATTGCGCAGGCTATTGTGTGTTTTTTGTTTCGGGACTTCGGATTTTACCTTAGTAGAGAAAATAGTTTCAACAATCTGATATTTGGTTGTTAGATGTTTTATCGATTTTCGCCTTCTGACATGATTATAGAGTTATGAGTCTGTCATTTACCCTGTTTTGTTGGGTTAAATTATGAAAGTCGAGAATGTCATGCGCTGATCTTGCTGCTCGATTTCGAACATTGGGGTGTGAGGGATGAGAGTAACCTTAAGAATGTTGGGGATAAAATCGTGTTTTATAATGACTTGTAGATGTTGCTAATGACTTTAGGACATAGTCCCGATCCCATATTGATGGTCTAGTAAGGATTAAGTTTCCAGTTTGAAGGTTTGGTTATTATTTCGCAGCTTAATTCGGAAGAAACAAAACTTGAATTGCTTTGATTCCATGTGAAAGGTTGTTGACCGAAAGATGATCAGGATTGAGATATCGTCTTTCTCGTTGTTGCTCAATCTTTATATGGTTTTTATGGCTTGTGTAAGAAACGAAACTAAAACATACAGTTTATGGATTGAACTCAAGCTACAAGTTTTGGACGAGCTGGAGCAGGATCGGTGATATTATTTTCATGCTGGATAAAACTCGGAAGTATACGTACATTGAAACAGGATATACGATGATCGGTAGAGTTAGTATATGATATTGCTGATGGTATAGAGGAATGCGCGTTTCGTATATTCTGAGATTTTGATGACTAATCGAATCCTAGGCATCTCACCGTGTCTGATACGCAGGAGATTATCTCTGGTTTTGTTAAAAGCTCTTCCCTCTCTCCCAATCTGTGGTGAAGATGAAATTCAAGCCGAATTGCTCTAATCGAGAGCTTTTCTTTGGCTGTGATTGTCTTGTTTAATCTTTGTACTTTTTATACTTAACCTTAGGATTTACGATGGAACAAAGTTCCCAATGATGTTTTCATGCGAATTGTCTTAATACTGGCATTGATTTTTCTGTTACAGATTTGTCCGGTTTGCTATGTCAAAGTTTCGAGAGACATGCTAAGTCATATCACGCTGCAACACGGAAATTTATTCAAGATATCCTTGATAATGAAACATCTCATGTCCTTGATTTTCTCTTAATCCGACTCGGAAATTATGCACACACTTGTTTTAATTGTATATAGTTTCCCTTAACAAAAGATTACTTGCAGAGACGTTGCAGGTTACGTAGAGTTGCAATTCCGAACAGTCAGGCACTCTCTCTCCTCGGCCGGGATCTCCGAGAAGCACATCTGCAAGTACTTCTGGGTGGTGGTGCGTATAGATCAAGCGGTGTTAACGTGTCCAATGCCAATGCCGCTACCGATTCGTTCCTTTCTTCACTCATTATGAATTTCCCGGCATCAGAAGCTGAAGAAATTACGAAATCCGTTGTAACTAGTTTCGAAGATACCACCACAAAGAATATGGCACCAGCACACATGTGGAAATCAAGGTAATGTGCCAAACCTTAAATCTTTGTTTTCGGAATAGCTGAGTTTGACATTATCGATTATTCTTATACAGTTTGGATCCGTCATTGAGCTACGAAGAACGCGAAAAAAGGATTCAGCAAGCCACGGGGAGAGCCGGATTCGTTCAAGATTTGCTGTTGACAACTCTTTTAAACGACTAACGAAAATTAGTAAGTTGAACCGATAAAAACTAATTAATGTAGTTATCGGAATCTTGTTATGAGGCATTTCCGGGTATGATAAGAAACGAGAGATCATATCGTTTTGATCGAAACCCAACGATGCATTTAATCGGAATGTTGAAGCTTCATGATAAGATTTTGTCATCCTTTTTTTTCTTATAGCCCCATTTTCAACCAGAAGTTGTACTATATATTCTGGAATAGTTTATGGCTTAACTTCAATGTACGACTTATTTTACTATTTTATTACATTGAAATATTAAAGCTTTTTTAAGACGAGAAGCAAAGCGACCGCTTTGTCTTGTCTTCGATTAAAATTTTGGTGCGTTTTGGCCAGTATTGGATGTATAATTTCCTTATATTTTAAACTATTTTTTAAATTCATTTATAGTTACATTTTAAATAAAATATAATAATTAATTATTGAGTTTAATTAATAATTTAAAGGTTATATTTAAATATAACTATATATTTTATATGTAATTGAGGTGTATTTATATGCATTTATTAGAAATTTTGAAAATTAGATTATAAATATATAGTACTTGAAAAATATTGATAAATTTGAAATAATATATATATATATATATCCAATTCAGGGTCGGTGACAATGATTTTTATAAAATTCGTTTTACACGTTCTGTATACTAAAATCTTCTTCTTTTAAAATTTTAACTTCTTTTTTCATATACATTTTAATTATAATTAAGTTCTTTTGACCGAGTGTGAATTCAAGTTTGAACTCTGTTGAAGAAATAATTATGATTTTTATGAATTGCATAACAAGTATAAAAGATAATGAAGTTAACAAAATTAGGTACCACTATTTAAATTAAAATGGATTTATTTTGTAAATTTAAAAATTAAATTCTCTTCCTGTATTAATTAAATACAATAATTGATGTTTTTCATCAAATATACTCCTATTAACTTACACATTCAAATTATTATGAACTCAAGATTAAAAATTGAACACAATACTTTCCAACAACCCAAAATGTTTCAAATGTTAATTCTTTAAAAAAAACATGGTTTTTTTGTGACGAGAAATGCTTCTAGATGCTCAATCAAAACACTCTTCTTCTTCTTTTTTCAATACTTCAATTTTATTTTTATTTTTTGATACTTGAAAATAATAATGTTTAACTCGGATTTTAGAGTTGATTTGATGAAAATTCATATTTAGCTATTAACTTGCATCAAATCAACCCTAAAACCTAAATTGACTCACATTTATCGAATTGCATTTAATTTAACAATTCGCAATTAACACTAAATTTATTCTATCAACAAAATCATGAAAGTTTGAAACTAATAGCATTAACAACTAACTTTTCATCAAATCAACCTTGAATTCTGAATTAAATATTAAAAATATATAACTTTTGTCGAATATTAATATCGAATTAAATAATAATAATAACATAATCGCCCCATTAAAGAAAATGTCGAACTCCAACACCAAATGAATTAATAATATCAATCCTCAAAAAGATTTTAACTCCATTTTTAGCCATTGATTTTCTTTTGTTGACATTTATAAGCAATAATTTCTTTTTTTTTCTTTTCTGTTAATTTCTGCACTTTGTTGTCCTAATAATAAACTTGAGTATGAAGGGAAAGTGAGAGCGTTGATAATTTTGTCAAACCGTTTGAAAACTTCAATGATAGTATATTAAATATTTTCTTTTTAATTAATGTTTTTGTCAACAATAAACAAAAAATTGCCTATATTGATATGTGTAGATAATTAGATATCGATGTATTTTGTTGTACTATTTCGAGTTTGATAATGTTTTTATTTTTTGTTTCCATATATATATATATATATATTTATAATTCAATTCGTTGTTTCTTAAAAAAATATATGTTATATATCATGTAAACATGTTATATGAAAATATAAATTTTAAAATTATCAATTAATTTTAATAATTTAATTTGATTGTTATATTTATTTTTAATGTGATTTTAAATATAAATAAAAATAATTAAGATAAAATATAAAAAAATTGATTTAAAATATTAAAATCTTGTATCAACTCACATATTACTAAAATAAACAAAAATACATCAAAATTTTAACTGAAACAAAACATAAATTTTAACTGAAACAAAACATAAATTAGTCTCTTAGATTAATAATGATTTTATTTTATTTGGTTACAAGTGATAATTAAACGCGTACGACATCCAATAATAATGTGCCACATGTCATGTTATTATTGGTTGGTATGATTTTCTGAGGATAAATTGTGATAAAATTAATAGTTTAAGTATCACTTATAATAAAGAATAACTTTAGATACTAATTTAAGAATTGAGATATATCCAACTTCTTTAAAGCAATTATTAGAACCCTTGTTGCCAAGACTTGTTTGGGGTAATGGTTAGAGCACCCATTTGTCACCTAGATGATGCAAGTTCAAACCCTATCATCCTCTTCCCCTAATATTATAATGAAAACAAAAACATTTATCACTCAAATGGTATAGGTTCAAATCCTACCAATAATGATTAAAAAGTTTAAAACTGTTTAATGAAAAATAAACTGAAGAGTAGAAGAGAAAGGGAATGAAAACTTTTGATTAGTGTAAGTGATGTGAATAAAGAAAGTCATATAACAACAATTTTAACAGTCTAGTGATTTAAAAACTTTTAAATAATTTAATAACAGTCTAGTGATTAGTTTACGAGATAAGGGTTTGTAGCAAAATTATAGGTTATTAGATTGGAAGTCAATGGGGACGCGGAACAAAAAGTAAATGCAAAAATAGAGGACGGCAGAAACGTTTTTGTCGCTGATTCTTGAAAATTTGAATGTCTAATATCGACCGTCTCTTTTCTAGGAAACATCTCATTCTTTTCTATAATATGTTCACTTGTTATTTTCCAATTATTATTATATTTTATAATATAACAACACCCATTTAGAATTTTTATACATATTTAATAATATATATTTTGTAATATGATAACAGACTACCCAATTATGTATTTAAAATATGTTAGAAGTACAAAATTATAAAGTGAAAACTAATTTTTTTTTAAATTTCAAGTTAATATTGATATGGCATTAAACTATTGGAAAAGAGATATAGATGACGTGATGCCACTGTTTCATACAATCTTTTTTTAATAACCAAAGTCTAATCAGTCATGATTTTTTAAATTAGACGGGTGATTGAATTGATCAAGTCTCAATTTTTGATTTGACTGTTGGTTCAATTTTGATAAAATAAATTATTAAAAATTATAAAATAAAAAATATTGAAACATATAGAATACGCTTAACCAGTTCAATCACTAGCCCAATCGATTTAAAGCAATTCATGGTTCGAACTGATACACCAACAAATTCTCGATCCAACCAATCTAGTTCCAACAACTATTGTTCTGATTTAAGATGATTCATAAATAATGTACGTAATATGAAAATATAACCTAAAATCTCGAAATTTAATATTTATTAACACTATCAAAACCACAATAAAGTGAATTCTAAAAAAATATGATCTTTTATTTATTTTTGCAATTTGATTAATTCATGAAATAAACTTATTTATGAGGGTGACATGAAAATGAAATGAGTTAGGCAGATAATTAAATGGAAGCTGATGAAAATGCTTTTTTTTGTGAAGACGCGTAGAGGTAATAAATGCCGTCAAAATTCAAATATTTGAGGATTTATCCGATAATTTATTCAATTCAATTACAACCCTTTTTTTTTCATTCAAGTTTGTTTGAATTATTATTTAATAATTCGTTATACTATACGTCGATAATGATAGCAGGAATGACAACAAAGCAATAAAAAAAACACACACAGATTTTACGTAAAAAATCCTTTAGGAAAAAAATTACAGCTAAGGAGAAAAGATTCACAAATGTTGAAAAAATAGTGATATAAGAGCACACATTTTTAAGGGTTAAACAACCGTATAATAGAAGAAGTATAGTCTTATATAAATTCAACTTGTGCAGCCCTCAGTCTTTCGCCCTTTGCCCTACAAATTTCTTATTTTGTCTCTCAATTTTATTTCTTTAACAACTGAGTAGAGCCTCGAACTTTTCAGACCGGATCAAATAAGAGTTGAATCACACAACTCTAACATTATTTAAATAATTTATTTTATAATTTCAATCAAATATCTTAATCCAATATGCGACACATTTTAGTTAAAACTTAAATAAGAGTTTTCGTTTTTCTTTTTTTGTAATTTAGGTAAACTCAATTTTATCTGAATTATTGTTTAATAATTAAAAGAAGGGTAAACTACACCCATGGTCACTTTTGTTTACCTTAAGTTACGTTTTAGTCACTTATGTTTGAAATGTTACATTTTAGTCATTTACGTTATCATGTTGTAACATTTTAGTCACTGAGCCATTAATCGTCGTTAATGGTGTAACGGTAAGCTGACGTGGCACGTTAAATCATCATTTCAAACAAAATTTTAGGTTAAATTATACAATTGATCCCCATATTTTTTTCGTTTTAAGTAATTTAATTTTTTTTCTTTTATGTTCTTTAAAATTTCCTTTTTTTTCCATTCTCTTTTATTTCTCCCTCTGTTTTCATACCTTTCCCATTTCTTTTAACATATTAGGAAGTCGAATTGGCAGTGAAAAAAGAAGTAGGAAGTCGACTGTCATCATTTGCCTACAACCAAAACCCATAAACCCATACCATGCTTATTTCTTCACTACCAATTCGACTTCCTGGTATGTTAAAAGAAATAAAGAAGGTAGGAAAACAGAGGGAGAAGCAGAAGAGAATGGAAAATAAAGAAAAAGAAATAAAGAAAGTTAAAAGAACATAAAAGAATTAAATTGCTCAAAATGAAAAATTATGGGGACCAATTGTATAATTTAACCTAAAATTTTTGTTTGAAATGATAATTTAACGTGCCATGTCAGCTTACCATTACACCATTAACGACAATTAACGGCTTAGTGACTAAAATGTTACAACACGATAACGTAAGTGACTAAAACGTAACATTTCAAACATAAGTGACTGAAATGTAACATAAGGTAAACAAAAGTGACCATAGGTGTAGTTTACCCTTAAAAGAATTAATTTTAATATAGATATAGATATTGATATGATTTTTTATTTTTAAATATTGATAGAAAATATAAACAATGGAAATAGTTTTAAGGAGTTAATAGTGAAAATAATGGACATAGTTCTCGATTCGAGTTTAAATTAAGATTTTTAGAATAAAATTTATAGTTGAATTAGCTAATTTATCGATTTATCAAATTAATTGATTCAATCGATTTATTTAAATAAATTATTTAAAAATTTATAAAAATTCTAATTTAATTAATTTTATATTCATCCATACTAAATCCCCAATCAATCCGGATCAAATACTTGAGCCTGTGGACGCGCAAAGCAATGCACAATGAAAGTAGGACACACGTGACAAATTGGGTAAGAAATTAAATAAAACTTGGAAAAATCGACTTTTCAAAAAATTATTAATTTTTATTTTTAAATTTTTTTCAAACGTACTTTTAAAATATTATTACTTTTATTATATTTACTATTTAGAATAATAAATATTTTTTTTTAAGAAAAGGGGCAGCCATCACTCTTTCTCTGTTTGCTCATAACCGATTCAGGCACGCGGAAAGATAGCAGAATATGCCGACAATTTATTTGTTCAAACTTGCTATTCGCACTTCACGCGCCCTTATTTCTTAATTATTCTATTCCATTATTTGGGTAAATTCCACCCTATACCACTGATTTATTAGTAATATTACATTTTGATCATTTAATTTTAAAAAGGTAAAAGAATTATCATTAAATTATTCAAAAGTTTTCTTTTGAGTTACTAGATTGTTAAAATTATTATTGTATGACTTTTTTTGTTCGCATCTCCTGCACCAATCGAAATCTCTCATTCCTCTTCTCTTCTATGGTTCAAATTTTTATGAAGTAACTTTTAACGTTATGAATCTGTGAATCAAAATCTAAATAAATTTCTTCTCTGATCTCCAACACTAATTGTCAAATCTACTTGGATCTAAGCTATGTTTTTTTATTCATTGATGGGTACTAGTCCATTGTATCAATCGTTGAATCGTCGCTTGGAGCTTTCTAGTTGAACTTAAAAAAAAACTTAACAACCTAATTAGGGGTGAGCATTCAATCAAATCGAGTGAAAATTTTTTGAGTTAATTGAATTAACGAGTCCTATTTTATCATCCTAACTCTATTTTAATTTTTTTCGAATCAAATCGAATCGAATGAGATGAAATTCAAGTTGAGTCGAGTCGAGTCGAGTCGAGTGAAATTGTTTGAGTTAAATTAAAAAAATTAAACATGTCAAATTAAAATATTGTTACAATATAACTAATTTCATGTTAAAGCATATAAATTTAAAACCATATATATTTGATAACTTTTTCAAAGCAAAATAAGAAAAAAAGAAGAAGAAGATACTTTAGTATGATAAATTTGAAGCATTAATTAACTTATTTAGGTCCTAAAATTATCATTTTAGAAAATTTTAACTTTCTTTATATATTTTTTAGAATTATTTTATAATTTTTTAAAAAATATAAATTTTGGAATTTTTATAAATATTTTGAATTTTAAAAATTTATTTTGGATTTCCTTTTTTTTTAATTTTTGTTGAGAGATAGACCAATTTGCTAATTTTCAGATTTAACAGGGACCAAAGGGGTATTTACACTAATATGTTATTCAAATTTTAAAATTCAACTCGACTCAAACTCAAATTATTTATTCGAGTTGACTTAGAAAAATTAAATAACTCAATTTGATTAACTCGGAATTTGAAATTTTTTCGATTTTTTCGAATCAAATTGAGTTTTGCTCACCCCTTAGCCCTGTCGCTTAAATAAAAACCAAATTAATAAAAAGAATAAATATGAAAGGTTAAATTTATGATTGAGAAAAAAAACTATCTACACAATAAATATTTTCACATTAGCGTGTGAAAGGAACGCCAAGGGAAGAGAGAGTGAGAGAGGGACCCACTCCACCGCACACAATCAACAGTCACACAGCAGCCGTTAGAGAAATGTAATAATAGTAGATCTCATAAAGACAACACAAATGCCACGTGATCCTTAACCGGGAATTTACGAAACTGCCACCACATGGAACTTCCCCCCACTCTCTCTCAGCCGCTCCCTCAGTCAAACGCACCGCTTACTGTATCCCCATTCTCTCCTTTAATTCCTCGCCGATTTCCTTATTCCCTACCTCTATAAATAAACCTCCTCGTTTCTCTCTCAACCCCACACACAATTTCCCCACGCGCTTTCTCTCAAAAAAGGAAGAACGAAAACTAAAAAAATATATCATAAAGCATTGCACGTTCTTTATTTCCTAATCGGAAAAGAAAAAACCCGCAAACGCCGTGTCTGTTTCCTTTCCCTTTTAGATGGCGCCGAGGGAGAAATCGACGGCAGCCGTCAAAGGCAATGGCAACGGCGGTGGAGGGATTAGTAAGGAGGTTCATTTTAGAGGTGTACGAAAGCGTCCTTGGGGACGTTACGCCGCCGAGATCCGAGATCCGGGGAAGAAGAGTCGTGTTTGGTTAGGGACTTTCGACACGGCGGAGGAAGCAGCCAGAGCTTATGACGCTGCCGCTCGTGAATTTCGCGGCGCCAAAGCGAAGACGAATTTTCCACTCCCTTGTGAAAACATCAACAATGGTGTCAATGTTATTAACTGTGATAATCATATTAATAATAATGGTAAGATTAATATTAACATTAATAACAATCAGAGTTCTAACCAGAGTAGCACAGTGGAGTCGTCGAGTCTTGAGCCGACTACCATTATGATCGATTCTTCGCCGTTGGATCTCAACCTCGGACGTAGATCGATTACCGGATACGGTTCCTCCACCGTTAGGTTTCCTTTCCATCAAGTTTCGCCGGTTACTGGCTTTTTTCACGCCGCCGGCGTGCCGACCATTGCGAGCCCTAAGGTTTTTTACTTCGACGCGTTCGTCCGGTCTGGTGGCATGGTCAAAGGACAACAATATCAACGGATGACATTCGATCACCACGATTTTCACACGGCGTTCAACGGCAGCGTGCAAAGTGACTCCGATTCGTCCTCCGTTGTTGATTTGAATCATGACGAGATCAAGCCACGTCCGCTTCTCAACATTGATCTCAACCAACCGGCTCTCCCTGAAATCGCTTGAATTTTTTTTCTCGCGCCAGTCGTGCGACAGGAAAATAAAAGACGTTATTAGTAACGGCGAGAGCTCCTGTAAGTGGAAGCGATTTTTTAAACTACGGTCGATGTACGTGAATATACTTCAGCAGATAACCTCTACTCTTTTTTCAACATTTGAAACATTCAGTTTCTTTTTGTTGTTCATAATTTTGTTACTGTATTTTTTTCGCTGATGAATCAACACCCGAAAAAAATAAATCAATTTATGATATGTTTGGATTTCAAATTCAAGTTCAATTTTAGGGTCGGTGTTATTGCCGGAATCTGGAAATTTTCCCGGCGAAGCCGACGAAATACGAAATTATATAATGTAGTTTTAATTAAGGAAAAATAATTTAGTTGGGATTTATTTTTTAATTTTATGTTTTTGGGGAAAGTATATAGTCCTTTGAATTGATTTAATGCCAAAGTTTCTTAATTTGGAAATTACTATCGTTTCCAAATTCCAGAAAATTAAGATAAGTTTAGGACTTTGGAAAGGCATAGGTTAACCAATTTATCATATCTGTATTCAGATAATTAACAAGTAAATTTCATTATGATTTTATCCAAAATCTTATTTCATCTTTCAATTTTTACAAAAAAAAAAGAAGAAGTTATCTTACCCTTTTCTTTTTTTACTATAAAGTCGTTTTAAAATAAAAAAAAAGTTAATGTTTATTAATTTTACTGATGTGACATACACTTGAATGCTTCATCAATAATTAATTAATTTTAAAATTTTTAAAAAATATAAAAATTATTAAAATTATTATAAAAATAATTTTTTTCATACTTTTAATTTTTAAAAATAATTAATTGCTAACATAATATACACATAACAATCAACGTGTGTGCGACGTCAGCAAAGTTAATAAATATTATTTTTTTTCATTCATTTTGAGGTGACCTGATAAATAATGTAAATTTAAGAAATAAAAGTGATGAAAAGTTAAAATGACATTTTTTATGAAGTGTATTTTGACAAATCTGGATGTCACGAGATGTGGCAATATTTCCAAAGGGTATTTTACAATTCAAACAAGCTCAATCAAATTTTTAATGAGGATAAATTTATAGGTCAAATAACATTAAAAAAATCATAATGCTTGATTAAATTAATAAAATATTTTTTTGTGAAATAATGGGATTGAATTGGATTATGAATTTTTTAAACCAATTTTGGGTTATAAAAAGTTATATTAATTTTATCTAATTCCTTAATAATACATGAGATGGTAAGAAAACTAAATTCAAACAATGAAATCCGAGAATTGTGAATAGTTATTATTGTTATAACTGAACCATCTTCCCCCACAGGATTTTGTGTCACTCCAAACAAAGGAGCTCGTTTAAGCACAAGCATCCCCAACTCATAAGCCACCTCATCGCTTGCTTTAATCCTCCATTTTTATGCTAATTTTAAATTTTGGATTTTTATTTTATGATTTTGGGACATTACTTGATAAATTTTCAATTTTTTCTTTATAAATATGTTTAAAATATTATTTTTTTTCAAGTAAATAAAAATAATCAATAACCCATATATATAAAAATTATATATTTCTAATATAAAATGTTTATTTTTATATCATAAAAGTAAAATTTGATTTAATTTAATTAGGGTTATACATTACGATTTGGACCGATTTTCGATTTTTTTTTTTGTCATTCCTATATGTAACCTCAATTACCAAATCTATAATTTAATATTTTATTAAATAACCAATAATAAATAGAAGGTTTCATAAATGCAATGGCTACCTACTGGAAACGACAATGAGGGGTAAAGCAGTAAATAACGGGTAATAAAAACAACTATCAGAAAAACGGGTTAAACTCTACTATTAGTCCCTATACTATGCACAGGTTATGAATTTAATCTAATTACTTCAATTTGGTTATTTTTAATCATCTACTTTTCAAATTTTAAAATTTCAGTCCTAACTGAATATTACCCGTTAAACTCATTAAATTAACTTCTATTATTACCAAAATATAATGCAGTAAACTTATTATTATATGTATAGTACTATATCAGCTCGTTATTTTCATATAATATAAAAAAAATAGGTAATGAATTTAACAGTTCTTGTTTGAGTTAGGTTTGAAATTTCAAAATTAAAAATTATATAGAGACTGAAAATGATTAAATTGAAGAAGATAAATTAAATCCATAAGTAATGCATCGTATAAGAGTAACAATAGAATCAAAATAGACAAATTTAACTAATAATGTTTGCATCAAGACTAGAATTTTAAAATTAAAAAAACTTTATAGACTAGAATTGAGCAATTCAGAAAGTAAAGGGACCGAAGTTGATCAGATTAGAGTACAAAACTATATCCACAGCTTACTTATAGTATAGGGACTAATAGTGGAATTTAACGAAAATAAAAAATGGCAGTAATGAGGGTTAAAAGGAAACAAGGGGCAGGCGCGTGAGCAGAAATAAAAACAGGCGGTCTCAAGGCAGGAGACAGTAAGGATATAAGTCCACGTTGACCATGGTGATTTGTGTTTTTTGTCTTCCATTTTCAAATTGTGTTTATTTACTGTATTAATTCTAAATGGGTTAAATATTTTTGTTTTTTTATTTAAAATTTAAAATTATTAACACGAGAAAGAAGGACAAGAGCAGGTCCCACATGGAGTCTGGCGTTGGAAGTGGTAGTGGGGATGCGCCGCTGCCGCTTTTGGTGGGTCTCGTTCTTTGGGGTTATTACCAAAAAAAATTAATATTTATAAAAATAAGTCTGGTTCAAAAATATTCACCTAAATGAATAATAAAATTAGGTTATGAAAACTAGATGGCTGACACCACTACTTTTTCTATTAAAAATAATTTTTGAGGTTTTAGACACTAGATGACCGACACCCATATATTTTTTTTTCAAAACTTTTTTGGTGCTAGCACACTGATGGTCGGCATCCCTTTATCTGATTAAAAAATTTATTTTTTTGGGGTGTGTGGTGCCGGCCAACAAATAGCCAAAGTCACCCAACAAAAGTGATGGGAATATTGTAACATTAACCCTTCCTTGTTTTCTCATCTTTTTTATTTCCCAAGTTTAATTACATATTTTATACTTTAAAATAATATTGAACCACTTATAATGTTTTTTAGTTATTATTGCATTACTCACATTATTATTAAATTTAAAAATTAATTTAAAATTAATATGCACAATTAAATTAGATTTTTTTGATAAAATTAGAACCTACTATAATGATTTTCATCTTTTATAATAATTCAAATAAACATTGCTAAATTATTGTTTCTTTTATTTTAAAAAATAACGTGTAATATATTTATAAATTAGATGCTAGTCGCACTTAAAAGCCGAGTACTCTACCGTTGAGTTAGCAACCCAAAAAAAAATAGAATATGTAGATACAATCGAAATAAAAAAATGGAATTGCACTAGGCAATCAAAACACAAAATTAGCAAAAATTGGAATAAAAAAAGACACGAAATTCTCAGATAAAACCATAGAAATAGAAATAGAATAAGTGAAAATTTGCGGACCACCTCCTGTCTTATTCATTCCATTGTTATCCTTTTTTTTTCAATACAGTTACAATAAAAAAAACTTATTGTCGAAACCATTTTTTCGAAAACAAAAAATTTTTAGGTTGTCGACTTTAAAAAATGAAAATTGGGAGTCGCCACCAATATTTTATTAAGGTGTGATTGGGTCACCTAAAAATGACTTTGGTCTACAAATTTTAGAAAAACGGGTCCAGGAGTCGGTTACGTATGAGGAAGGATTAGCACCCTCATTACGCCCAAAAATTGGTACATAGTTAATTGATTAATATCTTAATGTCGAAAATTTAAAAAACGTAATCCTTAGCAAAACTTAAAAACGTAACGTATTAAGACCCTTATCATTTCAGAGAAAGAAAATACCACACCCAATACGTTAGGGCACGACATTCTAATTTTCCCCAAACATGAATTACAAAAATGAATTAGGGCAAAATACTAGTGCAATAAAAAAATGTAAAAGAATATCCATTTATTCAAGAGTTAAGAATCGCGGCACAATACGTTAGGGCACAATTCCTTTAAAATCCCAAACTCGGAATATTTCCTTTATTATTTTTTAGAAAAAATCTTCATTTCGAGAAATCAATGCATCACATCCAATACGTTAGGACACAACGTGTTGAATTCCCAATAATGAGTTCTTATTTTTTGATTAAAGAGAAATGCTCGATTGTTAGATTTAACGAAGAAAATCGAAACCCAATACGTTAGGGCTCAATTTCCTTGAAAATCCTAAATACGAGCATTATCTCAATTTTGAAAATTTTCTATTTTTAAGTTTGAGTAAAAGATGATGTAACGTTATATTATTTGTGCAAATATCGTGATAACAAATACAACAATAGCATAGAAATGATATAAACAAATGAATATAAAATAATGACGTGCAAAATATCAAATAAATAGGCAAGATAATAATAAAAATATGCAAATATAAATTAATAAGCGAATGATAAAAAAATATACCTGTACACATAAAAAAAATACATAAGTTTTAAATAACTAATATAATATTAAAATTAATTAAATAAATTAAACATGTGTATATAAAATATAAGTATGCGAAAATTTTAGTATTAAAAACATAAATACATGCTTAAAAATATACATATATAAAAAATAATAATTACATATGAGAATTATAAAATAAAAATAAAAGAATACAATTACATTATCAAAAATATTGATTTTTAAAGAAAATATAAAAATGGACTAAATTGGATCGCCAGTAAAGATCCGGGGTAAATTTGCAAATAAATAAAGTCTGGAGGACTTAATTGAACGCTCGAATTACATAGAGGGGCTAGAAGGGAAATTTTTCCTTCTCCTCTAAAACGGCGCCGTTCAAAAGGATTAAATTGGAATTTAAAATAAATAAAAGGGTAAATTAAAAAAATAAAAAAAAACTTAATTACAAAAACATTAAAAGGCGAAGGGGCTAAATAAAAAAAATTCGTAGTGGTATCACCTTCTCCCTTTTTTAAAATCGTAAATAAGTAAAAATAATAATCGAATGAAAAAAATAGTAAGCCACCTTTAAAAAACTGCCAATCGTTCTCTTTTTTATTCCTCCTCCTTTTACAATAAAGTGAGAGGCCTCTATTTATAGTTGAGTCTCCCCAAATCCAACGGTACAGATCAATTACATTAACGGCTAAGATTAAAGGGTATCTACAAATTAAATCTTTAAGATTACAAAATCATATCTTCTAAGATTGCATATCATATCCAAGATTGCACATATCATATCTAAGATTGCATATATCATATCTAAGATTGCATATCCTCAAAAATTATGTTTCCATATGTGAGCCCGGGCTAAAATTGGGTATTACAGCTGCCCCTCTTTGCTCGTTGTCGTGTAACAGGGACGGAGCAAAGACTTTAAAAATGGCCAATTTTGCCCGGTCTTGCTGGAACATGAAACTCTTCTTCTTCAAGTAGCCTCATTCCTTCCTACTGCATCTTCAAAAGTATAGGAGTTAGTGCTTCAATCTATTCCACTGCAACTGCAGGGAGATAATACTTACAATCTTCAACCTATTCCACTGCTGACCAGGGAGAGAGGATTATTGGCTTCAATGTACTCCACTGTAACCACAGGGAGGTAAAATCCACCATCTTTGATCTACTCCACTACTGCTTAGGGAGATAAGATCTGAAATCTTCAATCTATTCCACTGTTGCCCAGGGAAGTAGAATTACTGGCTTCAATGTACTCCACTATAACCACAGGGAGGTAAAATCCACCATCTTCGATCTGCTCCACTACTGCTTAGGGAGATAAGATCTGAAATCTTCAATCTATTCCACTATTGTCCAGGGAAGTAGAATTACTGGCTTTAATGTACTCCACTATAACCACAGGGAGGTAAAATCCGCCATATTCGATCTACTCCACTACTGCTTAAGGTGATAAGATCTGAAATCTTCAATCTATTCCACTGTTGTCCAGGGAAGTAGAATTACTGGCTTCAATGTACTCCACTATAACCACAGGGAGGTAAAATCTGCCATCTTCGATTTGCTCCACTACTGCTTAGGGAAATAAGATCTGAAATCTTCAATCTATTCCACTGTTGTCCAGGGAAGTAGAATTACTGGCTTCAATGTACTCCACTATAACCACAGGGAGGTAAAATCCGCCATCTTCGATCTGCTCCACTACTGCTTAGGGAGATAAGATCTGAAATCTTCAATCTATTCCACTGTTGTCCAGGGAAGTAGAATTACTGGCTTCAATGTACTCCACTATAACCACAGGGAGGTAAAATCCGCCATCTTCGATCTGCTCCATTACTGCTTAGGGAGATAAGATCTGAAATCTTCAATCTATTCCACTGTTGTCCAGGGATGTAGAATTACTGGCTTTAATGTACTCCACTATAACCACAGGGAGGTAAAATCCGTCATCTTCGATCTGCTCCACTACTGCTTAGGGAGATAAGATCTGAAATCTTCAATCTATTCCACTGTTGTCCAGGAAAGTAGAATTACTGGCTTCAATGTACTCCACTATAACCACAGGGAGGTAAAATCTACCATCTTCGATCTGCTCCACTACTACTTAGGGAGATAAGATCTAAAATCTTCAATCTATTCCACTGTTGTCCAGGGAAGTAGAATTACTGGCTTTAATGTACTACACTGTAACCACAATAAGGTAAAATCCGCCATCTTCGATCTGCTTCGCTGTAGGAAGGCAAGATCTGCTATCTTTAACCTGCTCCACTACAACCGAGGAAGGCAAGGCTTTGTTTTCGATCTGCTTCGCTGTCGATGCAGGAAGGCAAGATCTGCTATCTTCACTGATCTGTTCTCTGGGGAACATGACCTGTATAATGAACCTAATTATGCCTAATGATTAGGACGGCATGATCAAAATGCATCAAATGCTCCTAACTAGACATGTGTGAATGGTGTTTGCATGAATGCAAAATTTTATTTTTCTGAGAATGATCCCGCTTAGGTTGTCATTACTCGAAGTTTATTAAAGCTTTGTGACTGACGTGTTACAACGCTTTCTTGCTTGACTGGCTTTTCTGAAGAAATATTTAGCCAGGTTGCCCCCACTGTAAACCTCAAAGTTTAGGTAAAAATATATGGCTTTTCCTTAATCCTTTCCTATAACAATTCAAGGATACAGGATCTAAATCTTTCTGGTTCTTTACACCATTCCCATGGTGTTGTACCAAAGACTCATGCGCAAATAAAGACTCTCTTCTCTGAGGTAACCTCTTCCTATTGTCTGATGATCATTACTTGTTTGTTCATTTAAGCTTTGTCACCAAACTGACATATTGTCATGTTGTTCAATAAATGTTTTTGACAACAAAATCCAAAGAGAAAGTCTTAATTTAGACTCTTCCTTCTCATATTTCCAGCCTTTAAACTTGGTGCTTTCTAAACAATAGTCTTGTTTCAGGTTCCTGTATTATTTAGAAACTTCTAGAGTAATATGCAAAACCTCCATTGTGAAAGTTTTATTAGTCCATTAATCATTATTCCAATGCAACATACTTGCAAAAAGGTCATAACAATGGATAAGAATAAAGTTAGTTCTGATCATAGCTCGAAAGGAATAAAATAGTAAAGAATGATAACAAAGAAATTGATTGGGAATGTGTATCTTAGAAAAGAATGAAGTATTCCAAGAACAACAAATTCAGCATAAATAGTATGAAAATTGGGTGCCCCAGATATCGCAGTTTGAGCTTCTTTGTACAAACTTTCTGAAGATCATTCTGAGTTTGACATGTGTTTAGGAGATATACAGTACTTTATTGATGCCCCAAAATGTCGCCTACCCTTTCCTGTTAATTCAGGTATAGCAAGATCATCATATTCCCCAATAAAAATTTGAACTGCTCTGATTACCTCATGCCCCATTCTGATCAAATATTTGAGCCGCCCTTTTCGGGTTTTCAACTCAAATCCTCTTTGGTCTTAAGGCGTCCTTTGCGGATTTTCACCTTGGCCTCTCATTTTTTTTTCTTTTTTTTTATTGAATCTGAACTCATAGGATTAGGCATGTCCTTGTTATCCCTTCTAATCAAAATCGACACTTTTCCAGATAAGGGCTTCCATATAAGGTCCTTTCCAGCTTAGGATGAAGTTCTTCTTTGTATGGGAAGGATCTTCTTCAATACCAGGTCCCTCTCAAAGAATTCTATAGGGCGGACCTTTTGTGAGCTCATATCATTTGCTTTTGGCATATTTGACCATGATGAATAACTTTAAAATTTCCTTTTCAATCGGAATTAATCCAAAAACTCAGAGAGAAAAAATCCTATCTTCAATAGGCAATACCGCAATGGGCCCAGGAGAAAGGCATTGCCCTGGCAGAGTTTTTTTTTTGCGATATGGCATTAATCGCGACCAGACTACAAACCTTTAATATTGTGCTGTTGTTCAAATTTAGTATATTATCAGATATGATCTTTTTGGGGTTCCATACTGACATAGAATTCTTTAGAATTTGTTGACTGTCGACTTTATGACATTGGCATACGAGGCAGTTTCCACCCATTTAGTAAAGTAATTGACGACCACAAAGATGAATCGATGATCGTCAGACTCTTTTGGATAGATTGACCAAATGACCTTCACGTCCCACATAAGGAGAAGTCATGTATCCCAATGATTCTTTGTAGGGTAAGATCCGTTTCTCAACTTGTTCTTCCATCCTTAATAGGTCTAGAAATAGACTACAATCTATGTCATCTTCAAAGTCATGAGATCCCTCTAAACACATGTTTCACTCAAAAGGAAATTCTGAGCCTGTAGCAGCGTCACTCATGTTATTGATATCTAGGGACCCATAATAAATATAAAATAATATACAAAAGAATGTATTTATGAATAACTATAATGAAAGAATGATGTGGAAGAAAATTCAAAAGAATGAAAGAACAATTATTTCAAAAAGAATGAAAAAACATTGGCTCAAAAATGAATGCAAAGATGTATTTTATTAGAATAATGACGTTCAGATATAAGCCTATTTCATAAAGGAATTCTTATTGCCTCTAGGCTAAAAGCAACAAGTGTGTTCTGAACATTACTCTAAGTAAGCCCTAAATGCTACAGGAATTTCTTTCGCAGTTCAATTGCTTAGAACACTCCAGATTTATAAGGGCGGATATCTAACAAGGTCCCTTTTCATTTATGTCCTCATATATGTCATTGATGTGAACGTTTCTTTTAACTCCTTCACAGAACTTCATTTTTTTATTATCCATCATATTTTGTTGGACCTTAGCTAACGCTCTTGCAGCAGTAGCTGGTCCTACCTCTCTCTTTGGAATTGTTCAGGTCTTTCCAATCAATGGTCCATTACTTAGTTTTTGATCGAGTACCGTAGCGGTGTTTGGTAGGTTGGTTGGTTTCCAAGTTAACTGAGGAATGATTTTAATCAATTAGGCTCTTTTAGTATACTTTAATGTTTATGATGTCATGCAATGCGAATGCATGCAATGAATGCATAAAGAGATGTTGATTCTGATTCAATTCCATTTAGAAAACTTTACTAGAAAATAAATCTCTTTACATAAAATGGATATTTATACGGCCTTGCCCTCATAGGCGGAGATATTCAATCCTCTTCTTCATTCGAGCGTTAAGATAAATCTCACGAACTCTTCAAAAAACGTCTATTCTATCTCCTTTTTGCTCGATCCAGGTCGTAACTTGTTGCTCACTCATCCTCGTGATGCTCGTTGGCTTCTCTTTAAGAAGGTTCAGCAGCTCTCGAATAATTTTTGTCATCTTGAATCCTTGGGCAACGGAGCCATAGTCGTGTAGTCCTCCATTAAATTATCATCTTTCTCTTATCACGTTTTCTTGGGTCATATTCGGACAACCATATTGTCATCCACTTTATCAAGAAACCCATTTCCTTATGACAAGCTCTCTATTTAGCAATTGAACATGAATCAACACCTCTTTTTTTATGATGAAATGAAATGCCATGTCATGCAATCAAAATAAAACACAAAAGGTCAGTAACATATATAAACATAGAAAATAATCTAGAAATAGTAAAACATCTATTCGGATATCTACTAGGGTTTAGTGCGGTTCTACCTAAGGTAAGCTCCTAAGGCTCATTATATGCGGTTCGGTTCTAAAGTAAAGGTACCCGAACCAGCAGATTCCTGAATCCTCACCCATTATAGGCTCATATGGACCGAGTTCAGTTCAGGGGAATACATTTCCCTATGGCTACACGGAGATGAAAATCTCACGAAGACATAGGTACGGATGTATCCCGGAAGCGGTCCACTACCTTGCACGGAGGTGAAAACCTCACGAAGGCATAGCTTCTCACTCCACTTAAAAGGGTAAAATTGTTCAACTCATGAAATGTATAATGCAAACAATATTTAAACAAGAAGATAATGAATGCAAAAGGATGTCATGAGTTTTTTAAAAAAATATTTTCTCGACCATAAGACAAAAATTAATCAACTTTGTGGCTCGACTCTCTTATTTTAAAAAAGTCCCCAGCAAAGTCGCCAAGCTGTCGAAACCATTTTTTCGAAAACAAAAATTTTTTAGGTTGTCGACTTTAAAAAATGAAAATTGGGAGTTGCCACCAATATTTTATTAAGGTGTGATTGGATCACCTAAAAATGACTTTGGTCTACAAATTTTAGAAAAACGGGTCCGAGAGTCGGTTACGTATGAGGAAGGATTAGCACCCTTATTACGCCCAAAAATTGGTACCTAGTTAATTGATTAATGTCTTAATGTCGAAAATTTAAAAAACGTAATCCTTAGCAAAACTTAAAAACGTTACGTATTAAGACCCTTATCATTTCAGAGAAAGAAAATACCACACCCAATAAGTTAGGGCACGGCATTCTAATTTTCCCCAAAAATGAATTACAAAAATGAATTAGGGCAAAATACTAGTGCAATAAAAAAATGTAAAAGAATATCCATTTATTCAAGAGTTAAGGATCGCGGCACAATACGTTAGGGCACAATTCCTTTAAAATCCCAAACTCGGAATATTTCCTTTATTATTTTTTAGAAAAAATCTTCATTTCGAGAAATCAATGCATCACATCCAATATGTTAGGACACAATATGTTGAATTCCCAATAATGAGTTCTTATTTTTTGATTAAAGAGAAATGCTTAATTGTTAGATTTAACGAAGAAAATCGAAATCCAATACGTTAGGGCTCAATTTCCTTGAAAATCCTAAATACGAGCATTATCTCAATTTTGAAAATTTTCTATTTTTAAATTTGAGTAAAAGATGATGTAACGTTATATTATATGTGCAAATATCGTGATAACAAATACAACAATAGCATAGAAATGATATAAACAAATGAATATAAAATAATGACGTGCAAAATATCAAATAAATAGGCAATATAATAATAAAAATATGCAAATATAAATTAATAAGCGAATGATAAAAAAATATACCTGTACACATAAAAAAAATACATAAGTTTTAAATAATTAATATAATATTAAAATTAATTAAATAAATTAAACATGTGTATATAAAATATAAGTACGCGAAAATTTTAGTATTAAAAACATAAATACATGCTTAAAAATATACATATAAAAAAATAATTGCATATGAGAATTATAAAATAAAAATAAAAGAATACAATTACATTATCAAAAATATTGATTTTTAAAGAAAATATAAAAATGGACTAAATTGGATCGCCAGTAAAGATCCGGGGTAAATTCGTAAATAAATAAAGTCTGAAGGACTTAATTGAACGCTCGAATTACATAGAGGGGCTAGAAGGGAAATTTTTCCCTCTCCTCTAAAACGGCGCCGTTCAAAAGGATTAAATTGGAATTTAAAATAAATAAAATGGTAAATTAAAAAAAAACTTAATTACAAAAACATTAAAAGGCGGAGGGGCTAAATAAAAAAAATTCGCAGTGGTATCACCTTCTCCCGTTTTTAAAATCGTAAATAAGTAAAAATAATAATTGAAAGAAAAAAATAGTAAGCCACCTTTAAAAAACTGCCAATCGTTCTCTTTTTTATTCCTCCTCCTTTTACAATGAAGTGAGAGGCCTCTATTTATAGTTGAGTCTCCCCAAATCCAACGGTACAGATCAATTACATCAACGGCTAAGATTAAAGGGTATATACAAATTAAATCTCCAAGATTACAAAATCATATCTTCTAAGATTGCATATCATATCCAAGATTGCACATATCATATCTAAGATTGCATATCATATCTAAGATTGCATATATCATATCTAAGATTGCATATCATATCTAAGATTGCATATCCTCAAAAATTATGTTTCCATATGTGAGCCCGGGCTAAAATTAGGTATTACACTTATTATATCACAAAAAATTCAAATAAAGAACCCATTATTTGAATGAAGTGAAGTGCCAAACAAGGATAAATGGATCTATTTATCTATGATCGAATTATATTTGTTCGATACACTGTTGACAATATGATTGTAGCTGGAGGAAAGAAAGCAAAAGCGATTCTCGTAGTAGCAGCAAGCGAAATGGGAGCAGTCTAAACTGTGAAAATGGGGTTGTGGGAGAGCAATAAAAGTGTCATGCTGCTAGACGAAGCGGTGAAGTGCCGAACCCTAGATGGCGATAGTCCAGTAGCCGAAAGCATAATTAGCTTAAGCTCTGACCCGAGTAGCATAGGGCACGTGGAATCCCGTGTGAATCAGCAAGAACAACCTTGCAAGGCTAAATACTCCTGGGTGACCGATAGCGAAGTAGTATCGTGAGGGAAGGGTGAAAAGAACGCTCGTCGGGGAGTGAAATAGAACATGAAACCGTAACCTCCCAAGCAATGGGGAGGAGCCCAAGGCTCTGACCGCGTGCCTATTGAAGAATGAGCCGGCAACTCATAGGCAGTGGCTTGGTTAAGGGAACCCACTAGAGCCGTAGCGAAAGCGAGTCTTCATAGGGCAATTGTCACTGCTTATAGACCGAACCTGGGTGATCTATCCATGACCAGGATGAAGCTTGGGTGAAACTAAGTGAAGGTCCGAGCCGACTGATGTTGAAGAATCAACGGATGAGTTGTGGTTAGGGGTGAAATGCCACTCGAACCCAAAGCTAGTTGGTTCTCCCCAAAATGCGTTGAGGCGCAACAGTTGACTGGACATCTAGGGGTAAAGCACTGTTTCGGTGCTAGTCATGAGAGCGGTACAAAATTGAGGTAAATTTTGAATACTAGATATGACCTCAAAATAATAGGGGTTGAGGTCGGCCAGTGAGACTATAGGGGATAAGCTTCATCGTCGAGAGGGAAACAGCCCGGATCACTAGTTAAGGCCCCTAAGTGACCGCTCAGTGATAAATGAGGTAGGGGTGCAGAGACAACCAGGAGGTTTGCTTAGAAGCAACCACCCTTGAAAGAGTACGTAATAGCTCACTGATTGAGCACTCTTGCGCTGAAGATGAATGGGGCTAAGCAATCTGCCGAAGTTGTGGGATGTAAAAATGCATCAATAGGGGAGCGTTCCGCCTTAGGGGAAAGCATCTGTGTGAGCGGGAGTAGATGAATTGGAAGCGAGAATGTCGGCTTGACAATAACCATCCACCGATTTTGCCAGTTATGCTAAGTCACCAAACGGTGGTAGATGACAATAACCATCCACCGATTTTGCTAGTTATGCTTAAGGTAGCTTAATAAAGTTTTAATTAAATAAAATAATATTAATTAATTATTAATATAAGTATAAAAGATAAACTATAAAAAAAACATTTCTCTTCTTCATCTTCTTCAACCGAAGCAAAAAAAAAGAAATTTAGGGTTTAAAGCTTCAAACTTTTGGCTAAAGATTAGTGAGTTCAATTTAGTCATTTTCTTGTAATTTTTATGTTTTTGAGATTGTGAGAGCTTGATTTAGCTAACATGTATACCAATTTGTAAAACTGTTAAAGTTTCTAAAAGTTTCTGTTGATAAGTTCTTGATGAAATTGGTGTTGAGTGGTTAGATTTTATGCTTAGAAATGAAAAAGGATTAGTTTGTAAAGTGAAAATTGTTAGTTTTGAACTTAGGGACTAAAGTGTATAAATTTTGAAATTGGTGTAAAATTTCTATAATTATGGATAGTAGATGGCCTTAAAAGGATGTAATTAAGATTGGTTTTCAAATCGAAGCTCAAATTTGAAAGTTATGGCAATTTTGATTTTGAGGACTAAATCGAATAAAAGGTAAAAATTAAAGGGCATTGAATAATGAAATTGAACTGATATATGCTTATAATAGGATGATATAAGATGCGTGGAATTGATAAATTGAATTGATTTATTATCTAGATTGAGATTTGAACCAAACCAATGATAATTGGGAAAAAGACAAAAATTATCTATTAGTCCTTACAATTCAACTCGTTTGTTGATTTAATCAGGTAAGTTCATATGGTGTGTTTATGTTTAAATTTTTATGTATTTAAAAATTATGAATGTATGTATGTTTAATTAAAATTTGAATTGTTTACGATTTGGTACAAAATGTGAGATTTGAATTAAATTGTAAAGAAATGTATATGAACTTATATGTTGAAATTGCCCTGATGAACTTAGTAAAGGTCTTGTAAACATGGAAATGGATTGATTATAGATGATTACAGAGATCCAACATTTGTTGTAAACTCGAAGATACATGTGACACAAGTTTAGCCCGAACGAGTAACTTAATGTCGTTCTAAAGGTTTAGCCCGAACAGGTAACTTGACTTGCATATTTACAGCTTCGCCAAGCAATTTTATGTATCATTATAAAGGTTTAGCTCGAACAGGTAACCTAATATGAGTATATAATAATCTCGGACGAGCAACAGATGTGATGAGTACGAATGTATTCGAGTTCATTTACTAAGTTTAATCGGGTGATTCAAATTAAACGAAACAAGGAATCGAGATGACATATAATGTGTTTAATGCTCAAATGAGGTATTGATGAATGATTTGAATATAAAGCTTTGGTATACATATATGATTACCCTATTCATGATTGAAATGAGATTGAATTGATGATTTAAAATATATGAATTGGTATGTTACATACTTGGCATATTACATGATTGATTATGTACTAAAGTTCACCTTGTTATTGTTGTGATTTCTATGTTAGGCAAAATTTTCCAAATTAATTCGTTTGAAATGTTAAATTGTAAACTGAGGTAAGCTTCTCGTTTAAATACTTATGAATTTACTAAGGATTTAAAATGCTTACCTGATGTTTTTCCCTTTCCTTGTAGATTGCCAATTTACGAAATGTGTCAATTGGATCTACGAGAAGCTCACACTATCCTACTATTAACTCGGTAGTCTTTTGTTCATTTTTTGGCTCGATTATGTGGCATGTACCTAGGTGATTGTTTTGGTAAACTTTGTATAATGCCATAGCATCAAATCTATGTTTGGTATAACTTTGCAACATAGTAAAGCTTGTTGATATAATATGCTTTTGGTGAATGGAATGAGTTAGGTGAATGGCATATATGGGTATGAATTAACATGTACAAATTGATGGTTTTGAATGAAAAGATGCATGTTTGAATGGATGTGAATCAACAAGTTGAATTGTTAGTTTTTGATGTCAAATTGTGGAAATATTGCATTGGAAAGCTTGAAATGGTTGAATATGATGTTTTGGTATGTCTTTGAAAAGGTTTTGTGCAAGAAAATGTTGTGCAAAATGCACCAAATGGTTAGTTTGAAAGGTTAACATGAAATAGGTATCAAATGACCTAAAATGTACCAAAAACAGAGACCACGTCGCAATGTTAAGTGTTGGTCGTCGTGATAAGATTCAGACTCCAGGCCACATCACGATGAGGAATCCCGTTGTTGTAACAAGGAGGCCATTTGGCCAAGTCAGTATGTTGTGTCGTAACGAGGAACCCTTTCACGTCGTGATGTCAACCTGAACTTTTGAAATTGTTACAAATTGGTCCTTGTTCGTTTTCGAGCTAACTTTAGAGCATATGTCGGCTCATTTAAGTCCTGAAAAAGGTTTTATATCATGTTTAATGCTTGAAATGAATATGTTTGTATTTTTTATGTTTCAGATTGAATGTTAAATGATTGTAGTTGCTCCAGTAATGATTGTAGGATTTTGTAGTTCAGACTTGAAGATTGGGCCGGGCAAAGGGTGTTACAGGTGGTAAGCATATGAAGTTTTGAAAGTTTTACTCTTGGAAGTTTCTTTAAGGTAGTTTTTAGAATATTCTATACTTCCTTAGCTAACACGCATCTGGATGTTCTTTTAAACTCATATGGATAACCTCTATTGGAGATAGCACGCAAAGCTTTTGAGTTATTGCAACATTGTCTTCCTCTGTCATCTCAGTTGCTTTAGGTTTTGAGATTTCTAAATAGTTTGTGATGGATTTCATCTAATTAACGCAACTTTCTAGGCCTTCTCATCAATTGACTTGATGAAAGATCTCATTTGAGCCTTATAGTATAAGTAGCCTGACCCATCAAGTAGTGGTGACCATGTGGTTGATCCTCTTCCTTTTATAGCCTCCATTTTAATTTACCAAACATAAAATCTTTATTAACTGAATTAGGTGTTTCTTTGATACCAAATAAACATATGTATGATTATATAGTGGTAATAGTAATGGTCATAATAGTTAAAACAACAATAACAAACTTATACATAAAGATTGTTAATGCAATTTGGATTAAACCTACATTTACGATGACAAACACTCTCAAAAATGGTTTCTATCTTGAAAATATCAATGCCAGACTATTTTTCTCTTTGTTACATAAGTTAGCAACACACAATTAAATAACCAACTAAAACATTAAAAAGCATTCTCCCAAATTAACTTCAACTTTGAAAACTTCCACTAAACCTTGCCTTCAACCTCTTATCATGATTGCCACAATCTTTTTAGTCTCGAGGACTTTTTGTCGCATATTAACTTACCTTGTAAAAGATAAGTACTTTAAAACTTGTTTAAAACATTTAACCATTACTTCACTTTTGTTGCATGATAAACAATAATTGATAATACAATAAATTAGTCAAAAACTGCCAACTAAATCTATTGTTGTTAGACTATTGTGGTTGTCGTTGTTGGCACAAGTCAGTTCATAACCTTTTTACAACTTAGTATTGTAACAAAAAATGAACTTTTTCATTAGTTCTTAATTTATTCTCATTCATGATCTTTTATAATTTTCTTATTTTTCCTATTTTTTAGTTTTTAAAGTTATCCAAAAAATTGAACCATACAAATTGAAAGTCCAATTGATTCGACCTCCAATTTAACTTTATCAACTATACTTGAGATTCAAATTTGATAAAGAAGAGCAAACAAACACGCCTAAGCAATCACTATTCTTAATGTAGCAAAACCTTGACAATCACTATGCAAAAAACACAAAACTTCATCTGGAGGTGCATGGAAAATGTGAGTTCAGAGCAACCCTTGCCTCGCCATTGTTGTTGCTTTTACCCTATCCGCCACCCTATTACCTTAACAAAACACATGCTTAACCTTTACTTCCTAGCTACGCCCAATCAAAGATTTAAGTAAGTGGAAAATCGAGTTAGTTGGGGGTAATATCCTTAGTTGCTTCAAGCATCTATACTGTCACCAAATTATCCGACTCAAATGTTACATGTCGTTCGCCCAATTCTCAAGCTCTATAGAAACACTTATGCCCTCCCCACAACTCTACCTCCAACACTCCATAACATCCAATGCATCTCATAAATCTAATAACCCATCCTCCAATACTATCCCAAATGATCCCCTCCTCAAGATGCCATACCTATATCAGCTTGAGAGGATCTGTCGACGTTAATCTTACACCACTTTCATGACGGGCACTCCCACTTGTTCATATGATATATTGTGCTACAAGCAGAAGCAAAGTTGTGCCTCCGTAAACTATAACTCTTTTCATTGTAGCTTGCATTTGAAGGTTTTTCTTCAGCCACCTCCCTTCTCCATATATGGCATGTCAAAATCGATATAGTTTTAAAATTTATTCTCATAACTACGTTTTGAGAGTACAAGCTAAAAATCACAATTACATTAATTGAATCAAAATTTATTTTTATTTATTTATAATTAATTTTATTTTTATAATGTGAGAATAAATAATTTATATTTAAAATAATGAAAATAAATAAAAATACTATATAAAAGTTATAAAACAAATCTTATTTTGTAAAAAAAATCTAAAAACTAATAATCCAAAACTAACATGAAAAATTTGAAAATCGAAACAAGCTAAATTGATTTATAAATCTTAAAAAACTCTATCAAAACAGATCACCACATTCAACAAAGAGTTACCCTCAGATTGAATTTTCCAGATGTTCTTTAAAAGAATTTTATGAAGTCAACATCCCTTACCACCAGGCGATTAACCACAGTTTCACCCCTCCTATTAATAAAGATTGTGTACAACTTTAAGAAATTGAGATAAACATGAGTGGATGCAAGGAATATAGATGGCTGTGGCTCATATATATATGCTAAAAATAGGGTAATGATGGCAAAATTTTGAAAAGCAAAGCAATGAAATGATAAGCAAGGTATGAACAAATAGAGGGGGCAGCTGCAGAGCAGAGGCCTCATTATGAGAGGATAATGTGAAAGCCGTCACACTCGGCGCGGATGGCATTGGACACCCCCAACATACCTAACACAAACACCCTGTCTTTCATTTTCTTTGTCTATGTATATTTTGTCACGAAAAGTTAATCATGGAAATCATTCCATCAAATTAAAATGATTTAAATTTAAGTTTGTTTGTTTGATTAAAAATAATTTCTGGAAAATAATTTATTTTTTAAAAAAATTAATATTTTTTTAGTGTTTGGATGAATCCGTGTAAAATATTTTATGCTGTTTGACAAATTTCTTGAAAATATTTCATAAAAATTATTTTAAATGAAACAAACATACATTTGAGATTAATGATAAAGAATTTAAATGAAGTAGTAAAATAATTACTAAATGATGTTAAGATGAAATTATAGTAAATAATGAATCTTCATGATGTTAAAGGATTAAATTATAAACTTTTTGAAATTTATAATTGAAACAAGAGAAGTAATATGCATGAAAATTTGTTATGTGAAATAAGATATTATAATGAATTATTTTATTAAAGTGCTTATATGATGAAAAATAAATTACATGGCAATAGGGGCTAAATTGAAAAATATACAAAAGTTTAAGTATGAAACAATTTAATATGTGAATAAGAAAATTACGATAAAAAGTTTAATGAATGCATTATGAGATGATGAAATATGCATAAGTATTATAAAAGTGAAATTGTGGAAAAATATGATTTTTTTTATGATAACAAGGATTAAATTGTTAAACTTGAGAAAATATGTGGATGAAATAATAAAAGTGAAATACATAGAAATTTGATATGTGAAACAAGATATTGAAATAACTTATATGATTAAAGTGTAACAAGAAATAAAATTGATTTAATATGATTAATTAGTGAATATTGAACTTTTATGACAAAAATGGACTAAATTGAAAATTTATGAAAGTTTATAAGAAAATATTTAATAAGTGAAGAATGTAGTATAAAATGTAATATCTCGGTGTTTTGACCCAATGTTTGGGTTGGCAATAGGGGTGTTACAATGAACAGAGCCTTTTCAGTTTAGGAAATATCTTACGGGAAAAATCTTGGTAAGACATTTTACGGAAATAAGAGGATAATTTTACGTTGAATGAAAAACTTTTTACATTAACTATCTTATTTTACTTGAAACAAACATCGAAAAAAGTTGAAAATATTTTATGTATTTGTAAAAAAGTAAATTTATTAATTTAGTTTGATGGAGCCTTCATTAGGAAAATGAAATCTTACGGTTTAATTGATAAGTTTTAATGTCCTAGATTTGTTGAAAGATTCTTACATAATATATGTTCAAGTCGTAATACATTAATAATTAAGAAGCAAAGGTTAAAGAGTAACGTGAGTGGGGGACTCCCTTTGGATGCCGACAGATTCGGTCCACGGTGTAATATCGGCACGTAGCTTAAGACAAGGGACCCACCTTAGAAAAATGGTTGTAACTGTAAGAGTTTAAAACGACGGTCGCGTCAGTGCTGTGCTGACGCTGGAATTAGGTGAAAGTGTAATGAGATTAAAGAAGGATTGCTTTTCTCATAAAGTTTGGCTATTTTTGTACTTATATAATAAATAATAAAAAACTACCTTCCTTGTTTTTCTAATGGTTAAAGTTTCTAAAAGGTCCCCGTAGTTTTTTCTTCTTGAAAATTTGATCTTTCTATTATTTAAGGATCAAATCTTAGCTCAATAGTTGAATCATTCAAGTCACTAAGTCTCAACCCAACCACTAGTTTGATCAATCCAAAAAAAGGAAAAATTCTGAAAAATAAGTAAAAATTAGAAAAAAAACTTTTAAAATTTATAAATAAAAATAATGACATAAACATCGATTATACAATCTAATTTAGGTTTGCTTTTTTATTTAAAAAGTATTTAAATGGGTTAAACTTATTGGGGTTTTTTAGTTTGGGCCATTAATTTAGGGTAAATAAAATTAATTCAACCAAATTTTTTATCAATTCAACTGTCCACACTAACTCCAATTCACTCTAAAACTGATCTCACCCCTTTATTTTCAAACTGATATACTAATTGATCTAATCCAATTTAGACAGCAAAGTAAGTTTCAAACCAATTTTGATATTTAAAAAGATTTTAACAAAAATGTTAAACTCAGAAAAAGATGTTAAATGTTAATGTTAAGAATTTAATAAAAATATTAAAATCTTAATTAAAAATATCGTTTAAAAAAAAGTTAGCGTAAAAACTTAAGTAGTTTCACACTATTATAATTATTTACAAGATTAATATTTTAACAATCCAACAGTTAAAAATATCAATATAATTGTATTTATCATGCATGTAAATTTTCGAACAGATTCGATATCTCTTTCATATTGATTTAAAATGCTCTATACATTAATATATATTCAAAGGTTGAATTTTTTTTTTACAAGCAAATAGTTAGAAGTTTTAAAATTTACATAAAATTTCACATGCATTGTCTACATGAATAAACCATAAAATATAACGGTTGGATTATTAAAACATTAATCATATAAATAATTTTTACATCGTGTAAGTGAACCCCTTCCATTAAAAAAAACAAATAATATCATCAGATCAATTATTTACAAATATAGATGTATTTGCGTAAATTCCAAAACATTTTTGATCGAACAAAATGTAAACAAAAAATCATATAATATTAATACCATAGCATAGCTTAGCCTTTATATTTTGTTAACATTCTAAACAACACTTGAATAATAAATAAAAGGAACCTAAAACTTGTGAGAATGAATTTAAAGGATTAAGCTATGCTTACAATTGTTAGAATCCTTTTGTTTCCTTTCTGCCATGAAGAAGATGAAAAAGCCAGTAGACATCACTTTTTCCTTTCTGGTTTCACCGCACAAAAGATATAGGTGGAAACAATATTGGCTTCTTCCTTTTTATATGCATTTAGTTAGTTCTTCAATTAGTTACAAGATTTCTTTTTTTTTTTTTTGACAAAACTGATTTAAAGAAAAAAGAAGAGTCAAACAAATTAATGTACAAAACGATTCATTTTTGCTGCATTTAGTATCAATTTTTCATGGTTATCATACCTTTTAGGTGCGACTCTATCGGCTTTTACCGGTTTGCTGGTCAAGAGAATAGGCAGAGGGCATCATGAACTAAAATCAACTCGGTTGTTTCTGCAATTCATCTTCCTGGTCAAAAATAAACACAACAAAGAGATGGAAAACTGATTGGATCACGATAGCAAGCTCGGCCCATTCTCGGAAGCTGTCCGGCCACGACTAGGATTCCTTGACATCTGAATATCGTGTGATGATTGAGTCCTTGCTTTTGCATAGGGAGCACTTCTTGATGCAGCTGAAGAGAATGAAATATAAGTTCGGAATAGAAATGAAAAAAGATGTACAACAAATGTGGCTTTGTGCAAACTTTGATTTTATGCGAAACTTTGCAGGTTTTAATTAATCACTACCATAGGATGTCTCATGTTCATACGATTCCCAAGGGATCTAAAGCCAAACAATTTTAATATTAAAAATAGTTATTCACTAAATAAACTTGTTATAGTAATTGACTAATTGTTATGAGATTTATCCCGAAGGTACTAACCTGCAATCTGCTGTGCTCGAAGGATATTCTGTCGCCGTTTCCACCAACATATTGAACAGATAACAAGAAGTACAAGAGACAAAAATACAGCAAAGGCAATGCCAACCTTCGCACCAGCAGAGAGGTGGGGTCCGCATTTAGGTAGTCCAGGTATGCCGCAGAGACCGTGATTATCGGTAAAACTGCATGGAAATTAAAGTAAGTATCCGGTATAAAAGTTGCAATAATAGACGTGCAAGTGTATGATTTTGTTTGTATCTTTTATTAGTATTTCATTCCTTTTATCATCATCATGTGAAAAGTTCATTCCTCTTTGAGAAACATTGCATTGCAGACCAATACTAATGAGATTCTTAGAACATACTTGAAGCTAGCACCATTCAAAAGCCTTCCTCCGAGTGCACTTGGGACTCTTCCAGACAGAGAATTGCCGTTAAGATTCCTGAAAAATGAGAACTTAGATCAAACTCCCACTGTATTAGATTTCCGGAGTTAACCAACAGGTTGAAAACTTACAGTCTGCGTAATGCAGTCAACTTTCCCAGGCTTTCAGGAATTGATCCGTTAAGGAAATTGTAGGAGAGATCTCTGCAGATATATGTCCACACATTATATCAACAAGATGGATGAAGTTTAGATAAATATTAAACGATGAACTGAAAGATCATGGTCTTTCATAACCCATATATTATTCAGGCTCAAATTGTCCTTTAAGAGAAGAAAGTAAATATTATGCATCCAGAATTTGATGGCTATCAAAAGAAAAGAATGCAGCTAACAACTGAAATGGATGCATTGTTGATCTACAACGCATTAGATATGATGATTTATATCAAACCTACCGCATGCTCATGCAGCAAATACTAAAAAGGTCTACATTGAGTTCTAAGTTGTTTTAATCAATAGCACATTCACATTTGGAAAGTAAAATTTCTAATAGAGAAAACTTTTGGTTCCCTGGAAAAACTCCTCCGAACGCTATAATGTGTTTGTCTTTAAAAATGAAAAGGAACAAACAAGTTAAATAATATCCATCACGGAGGAAACAGACAAAGGGTTGTATATAGAGGGACAATCTTGTAAGTGTAGCACAGTTTATACGCATGTAGATTATTATTTCAAAGTTCTGCATGAAGATGTTAATACAATCACAAGTGTCTTCAAGAAGGACAAGAAATTATGCTGCACTTACAAGGTTTCTAAGCTGGTGACTGTTCCAAGTGACGATGGAATGACCCCATGAATTGAGTTTCCGCTCAAGTTTCTGTAGAAGCCAAGTACAACATAAAGAAGAGGAAGGGATACTTCGCATGTAAAATTTGTAAAATTAAGAATATGTATGCAACAGTTTGTGAAAGAAAAATAGAAGCAACTAAAATGAAAGTGATTGAGAACTTTTTGCACTTACATGCTCTGCAGGTGATGTAGTTTGGATATTTCATTAGGCAAGGAACCCCTCAGACCTTGATTGCCGAGACCACTGATCATGCAGAAATAGAAGGAAATTACTTATAACATAGCAATATAAATGATGAAGACAATTCATATTAAGCCATGCATGAATCTCATCGTAAGGTTGCAATTAGAACTTTAAAACACGTACGCTCTAGGTTCACAAAGAATGCACTCATTATCCAGGAAACACATGCTATAAGTATACTTGTGCACCACAGCGCCAGTGCATGGCAAGCAGACATTAAATGGAAATTAAGTGGTTTCTTTCCAAAAGCTAACATGCATTTAATTTTTCACGTCTTCACAGTAATTAGGATCTTAGGAGTCACAGCTGATGTATAAATGAATAGAGTGCAGAAATTCAAGCCTAATGGATTAGGGAAAACCAAATCTAAAGAGAAATGTAGGGAAAGCAAATGAATAGAAGCAGCTTCAGCCTTTACTTGCTTCTCATATCTTACAAGCAGTGCTGTTAACAAATACAAACGAAGTGGATAAGGCTCATTAACTAGAAAACTGTGAGTACATATGAGAATCTTTTAGGAAACTCGTAGAATTCTTAAGGGATAAGATCCATTATCTAGCAAACAGGAGTAATCAAGTGGCTGAGAATGCTAAGAGGTAGTTAGGTGCATATTTTTCCAGGCTTGTGAATAGCACACACTTCTCCATACTTATAATATGACACAAACAAGGTAGAATGGTATTGGTTAAAACTTAAGAATGCAACATGTACTGCAGATAGCAAAAAGATGGAAACAGTTTATGATTAACTGCTTCCTTAAAGTGGAAAAAGTTCACTAGTAATATAGATAAAATATGTTAGTAATATCCCTTTGGACATTAAATATGCATAGGAGGCTTTTATCACATCAAAGAACAGTGGAAGAGGCCATAGCAGAGACATCAGTTTCCTCCACATAAATTGTGAAACCGACATAAGAAGATTGAAAAGAACGGATAATATCAGCAGAAACAAAAAACAAAACAAAACTCAATGATAAGACAAAAGATCAAGAAACTACAGGCCATCAATGAACCACTTTCCGCCAGATTTATCAAAATGACAGTCTGCTCCACTCCATGGATGCTCCTTGGGAACACATGGGTCTCCATTCCACCCAAAACGATTAGGCAGCCCCAATGATTTCTTCAATGCCTGCAAAGCCCTAACTAGAACCGGGAATCTTTAACAAGTTAGTAAATGTCTGCCACCAACCAGAAAGAATCTTGTTCATGCATATGCAGTAAAAAACAATTCCCAATACTGGATCCTCTCATACACAGAATAAACAGTCGGCAGAAGTCATAGAAGCAAAACTATATAAGTAATAGCAGAAAGTAATACCTTCTTCAGGAGAAGTTTTGGACTCAGCAACTATAACTTGAAAGACTTCAATGGCAGTAAGGATAGCATGATTTCCTTTTTTGGGGTGAAGGGTTATTGTCAGAGTCCTCCCACTAAGAGCAACAGTTGTGTTAAGTACAAGTGCAGTATAGCGATCACCACTCATGCCCACAACATCTACATTTTCAAATACAGTGCCACCATTTATCAGGACATCAAATACCCTCTTCCCTGCACTGGTGATGGTAGCATCAATTTCTGCAAAGTGTAACCATATTGAATAGTTCTTATTCGGATCCACATCCATCGTATAAGCTAAATCAGGCTTACTATCAGTACTAACAACAGCACTTTGGTAAAGCGCTTCTGGATAGAAGTTCGGCACAGTTGAAGCTTTTTTAATGCCACTTTCAGTAGATCTCGGTGCATCAACATTTTTTCCAAAAGTTCTGATGGGATGCCAAAATCTATCTCCACCCCAATGATCCCCACTATAATCTTCATCAAATTTTGGCTTTGATGTGCCGCAAGTCAGTCTTGAAGTTGTTTTCAGGATTACACCTCTACCCCATTCTGGTCCAAAATAGTACGCTTTTTCATCAATTTGAAGAATTTCAATAGAAATAATTGTTGGATCTCCACGACCGGTACTGTGGAAGCAAATAGATACTGAGCCATCCAAAAGAAACACAAGGGCTTCAGCAAACACCTGTTCATCATTTTTAGACCAACCTGATTTCAATGAATGAATTATGGTGCCTTCAACAGATACTTCAAATAGAGGTTCATTATCAATCTCATGCTCGACTAATCCAAAGAAGATCCTCACAGAATAGTGCCCCTTTGGTACTCTATTAATTATGTAACAATTTTCTGGTCCTTCAGACAGAGGGAAATAGCGAAGTGTTTTTAGTGGAGGAGTGATATGACTTGGTGCCGTTGCATTAGCTGGAATTCCCCCGGTATATGCAAAATCTTTATACCAACGTGTATAGGTTGGTGGGGTGCGGATATTTTGACGAGCTCCACAGCTTATACGCATGGCATAAGGTGCTGTGGTAAGAAAACATGACCGAGTTAAAAACAAACCAAACAAGAAGAAACTGTTAAATAAGAAAATGAACAGCAAATACTCGTTTATCGACAAGCTCTAAGCTACAAATGAAGCAAAATAAACAATATACATATGATAAGCAACTCTTTCGTGTTTTCTTGTTTCACAAGACAAAGTTCCATTGTAGTACACTTTCATTTTACCAACTTAAAATTCCAAAACAACAATAGATACTTCTAGAATCCACAACCAATCAATAGATTCTTCATACCTCTCCCCATTAGGCCTTGGAAGAATTGTTATATTTCTTTTTCTTAATAAACTAATTTGTTGCTTAATTCCTTTATTAACTCCACCAGCATGGCATACAAAGTACCAAAAAAAACTTAAAAATTTTCCTTCGATCATTTTCCTACATTTCCTCGCATCCAAACAGGATCGAAACCGAACAACTGCCTAGATTCTTTGAACCAGACCTATTGACTTAAATTTTCCATATAAAAAAAATTCATATCCACGACCTCACAACTCATTATCATCAACGCGAAACACAAAATCACAATTCAAAAATAAGCCAATCTAGCAAATCACTGAAGAAAGAAACGAACCGTACACTGAAATATAGAAAATTAAGAGTCATTTCTAACAAGCTCAATCAAAATGCAACTAATCTAACAATTCAAATATTTAGATACCTAACCGAATCTCGAAGTAACCTCAAAAAATTATCCAAATAAAAAAATTCAAAAAGAAAGACACAGGAGTAGTGTGGAAGCTAACCAGGCCGTGCTGATGATGAAGAAATAGATGCAAAAAGGAAAACGAGAAGCCATAAGAGAGTAAATCTTAGCATCTTAGCTTAGCTTAAAGCTTTCGAAAATTCTCCCTCTTTGCTTTGCTTTGCTTTTTTCTTTATTTTTCTATTGCCTCATTTTCACATTTCTCTCTTATCTTTTATCTTTCTTTTTTTAAAGCTTATTTAGTGTGTAACTGAGTGAGTGAGTGAGTGAGTGAGTGAGTGAGTGAGAGTGTCTTTGGCTGTTTGCAGTGAAATAACAGTCAAGGAAAATTTTAAGGTAAAAATTTATTGTTAATCCCTGTACTTCGCAAAAATTTGAGATTGAATCCCTATGCTTAAAACGTTAAAAATTAATTCCTTTTTTTGATTTAATAATCTCAATCTAATTACTAAAATCATAAGTATTTTTTATTAGATTGTTTTTAAAATTGAAAAATAAGAGGATTGAATTTTTAACATATAAAGTATAGAAACTAAATCTCAAATTCTGTACAAATATAGGGGCTAACAACAAATTTTAACCAAAAATTTAACCTTTTTTATTTCTTTTTCTTCGTCAACTCGACTCGTGAACGAGATTAGATGTAAAATTCTGTAAAATTTAAATATTTACATTTTTTTTGTAAAATTTGAAATTCAAAGCTATTATTTATATTAAATTGGAGTATTAGTATTTAAAATTAAAATCGAATTAGTTAATTATTTATACTAATATCAAAATATGTATAAAATAAAATGTTATTAATTAAAATATTTAAATTTAAATATTATCAAAACTCGTAACATTCAAATTCTTATTAAAAAAATAAATGGAATACCTGTAAATATATAAATTCGTACTATTAATTGTGATTGATGTTAGTACAAGTGAGCTTTATTAACTGTGATGGACACTTTTTAATCCGACGGCTGTAAAAAGGTCATTAGCATCATGTTCTAACTCTACGAGTTTGATGGGCGGTAGAGATTTATTATTAGGGGCCCACTTTTATGTGACTGGTAAATGACATAAGAGGTAGTTGGCAAAGCATCTTTATGAAAAAGATATTTAATGATATTTAATGCATTATTTGTATTAAATTTAATATAAATAAAATATATAAAGTATATACATTAATTGTTTAAATATCGAATTAAGCTGATGTTTATATATTTATTGCTATTTCCACGTAAACAAGAGATGCGATTGTGGGAACAGACGACAAAAGGCACGTGACCAGGCGGAGGGTGCGATAGTTCACGGGATGACTTTGGAAGGAATTAAAAAATCCTCTGAATTTACGTAAATGGCCTTTTCCTTGGTTTTTTTTTTTAATTTCAGTTCTCAACTTTTATATTAATTTTGTGTTTTGATTTTTAAAAATTTATTGAAGGAAAATATCTTTTATTTTTCGTGGCTCTTCAATATCATTTGATAATTTTTTTTAAAGATTATAAATATTTCTAAAAGGAATATTTCATTTGAAAAATAATTTCTTGTACACAATTTTAAGTTCTTTTTATTATTTTAAATTAAAAATATTTATTTTTACATGATAAATTATCATAATTTTTTCATTTGTATTCTAAAACCAACAAATGCGGATTTTTTACATGAATATTATAAATATATTAATTGATTACTTAAATAATATGGCATTATAATTATTTACATAAATAATATGAAATGATAATTAAATTGACTGACAATTTGGGTTTCTTATGATGCGACGGAGATTTTATTTTGTTAGATCAATGTTTGACCTGTCATCTCGAATTTTAAATCACCATCAATGATGGGAATTTAAATGAAAAATTAAAAAAATTTAAATTATTATTCAAAAGATAAAATTTTAATAAATGATTTAAAATTTATATTATTTTAATAAATAATAGTTATTTTTTAACATTTTAATAAAGGAATTAAATAGAATCAATGTTTGTTGTTGTTGATGATGCGGTCCTAATACCTTGAGACAGTGGAGAAGTAGTTACATTTAGCTTTTGGCCGTTAGTATAGTGCGGAATCTGAGGGGGTGTTGTGTGCCAAAAGTAAGCGCAAGGCAACTTCGCTAAGATTTCGGATCAATTGCCTTTATTTATTTTTTTCAAAAAAAATATTTTTTATCATTATCATTTTATTAATATGGATAAATAAATAAATAAATATGGATTTTTAATGACAATTCCACAATGTCTCAAAGGTATGTTTGTAAAAAAGCTGACTTCAATCCGTCGGTTCCATGGTTCAACATTAAATTGATTTGTTAATTATGAAACAGAATAATGATAAATTTAATCCTTAATGTTTATAATCTTTATCAATTTAATATTTATTGTATTTTGAGCTAAACTTGACTATTAATCTTTTAAAAAGAGTCAATTTATTTTTATTTAACATAAATGCTGACTAAATCATTAATTTTTTTAATGATATTGGTGTGGCAATACGTGTGATAGTCTACGTGCACTTCATGACAACATGGAGTTATTTGCTCTTATATGTCACGTCACAAATAATTTAAAATTTATAAAAATGTTCAAAATAAAAAATTCAAAAAAATATAAAAGTTCATAAAAAATTATGAAAAGATTAGCATGAAGTAAATGCGAATTTATATAAAGCTCCCATGTTTAAAAAGTTAACATTTTAGTTGGTATTTTCGATAAAAAATTAATTTAATTTTTTTTCAAATAGTTGATTATCAAATTTGATTTCTTTTAAAAGGTTGAGACCCAAATTTAACCCTCAAAAGAATAAAGATCAAATTAACAAAAAATGTAACTAAAATCGATAGTATACCTTACAAATGAAGTTTGACTAGGATATTAGAATTTGCATACTTATTGAGTGACATATATAGTTCTAAGGTAGATTTATTTTAGCCAATTAGCCTTTAATCTTATTACGTGCATATGTCATGTGTAAGTTTTGCCCTTCTTTTTTTTTTCCCTCTTCATTTGCTATGCTTTATATTAGTCATTGATGGGACATGTATTATGAGTGATATATTGTAAGGGTGAAGCTAGAATTTTTTTCGAGAAGATTAAAGTTGAATTAGAAATTCTCATAAGAGTTAAAATACAATTTTACTATTATATTAGTTTATAATTTTATAAAAGATAATTATTTGGTACACAAAAACTTTTTAATTTCACGAGTGGAGTTAATTTTTTTGTGTCATTATAAGTTATAGTTAAAAATTAAAATAAATAAATAAATTAGACATGTGATAAAATCTCTAGCCGTTGCTAAAATTAAAAAGATTTCAATTGTCAGCATACCAAATAATTAATGACTAAATCAAAATTTTATCATTTTTAAATTAAAATATAATTTTACTCTACATTAATATATAAAATTATAGATTTTAAAGGAATCCAAGATTCTGTGGCTGCCCCTAATTTGTACTGTAATTATAAACCCTTAAAAGAAAAGAGTAAGATGAAGAATATTTCCCTCTCAGGTGCATATATTTCATTTATAAAACAACATATGATGAAAATAAATCTTGGTCGTGTTCAAATTGTAGGACAATAATAGCTAAACATGAAATTGTCTAAGGTTCCTCTCATTATCATCATCATTCATTGCCTTATTTTATTCTATCTTTTTCAAACTGAATATTCTTTTGGTAATAAAATTGTGGTCTTTTTTTATTTATAAAATTAACCTAAAAAATTTAATTAATTATGTACAGCCCAATTACAATAATAGACAAACCCAATTTTCAGCCCAATGGACCCACAGGCCCAAAATCTAAAGCGGCCCATTGGGGCCCAAAAACTAAACAGCACGAGGAACCCTAGGGTTCCCTGCCCTTGCCTCGCGCCGCTGCTCCCATGTGCCTCCAACGTGCACCACGCCCGAAGTCTGCCACCGCCAGCCGGCCTTTCATTAAAACGGCAGGTTGACCTTGCCATGTACCTGCAAAAAAGAGACAAAAATGGAAGCAAAAAACGTGAAGGAACAGTGGCAGAAATGAAGCCAAAATAGTAGATAAAAGTACATTGTAAATCGGCTTTATAAGCCCAAAAGATCGAACAACGCTGGGGGATTCGATGGAAAAAAGAACATTGTGGAATCAATAAAAATCGAAAAAATCTTCTAAGAGAAGGTTTTTTTCTTTTCTCTTTTTCATTACGTTTTCTTGGTTTGTTTCTGTCTGTTTATTATTATTTTTTTTCTTATTTTATCATACACACACACACACACACACACATATATATATATAAGAAGATATAAGTTAAAAAAAGAAAAGAGACGGAGTACTTACCCCGGCGCCGTCGAGGCTCTTCTTCATTCCGTCCAAATCGGGGCTGAGGAAGAGTGGCTTCTAGTTTTTGAAGCGACAGAGAGGAAAAGAGGGAGGCTAGGGTTTACAGAATTGTTGAAAAATGGCTCAATGCCTTAATATTTAGCTTTTATAAGATTTTAAATGGCGCCGTTTGAAGGCTTGGAGGGCTGCACATCATTGCCCTAATGGGTATTTTATGCAATTAGTCCCTCCAGTTCTGTGACGCATTCAATGCACTCTTTATTTTATTCGATTTTCGGCCACAGAATTTCGCATCTGTTTCGATCTGGTCCTGCGCAAAATGATGAGCGTATGGGACGGGGAATATTGCACGATCGGTCCCCCATGTCCTCAGCACATCTTATTTCAGCCCCTAGCAATCTGTTTTATATATTTGCAGTTTAGGACCTGATTTTTTTTATTTCGTTTCAACCATGTCCTCAATATATTTAGTTTATTTATTTATTAAAAATAGGCTATTTTATTATTATTTTTAAGTCCTTATATTTATTATTTATTTGAATTTGTTTTATATTTTTCATATATATTTTTTTAACTGTTTCTTTTATCATTTAGGATTTTCTTTTATATATTATTTTATTCTAGATTGTTTTAGATTAACTAGTATTTATCTCGAGTCTTATATTTTATTTATTTCAAAAATATGTGTAGGCATTATCCATTTTAAATTTATATGTACTATGTAATATAAATTGTTTCTTGTGCTACTTATTTTGATATTCTTTATATTGTTCATTTCCATGCTGTTTTATTTTTTATTTATTTCAGGATTCTATAAATTAAGTACTTTATACATTATTATATCTCATGTTGAAATATGTTATACATGTTATATGTGTCAATTATTTTGAAACTGTTTTGTACTTTCTTTACTCCACATTTTTTCCTTTAAATGTTTTATTTATTATCCATTTTAAGATTAACTGTTCTTATTTCACGTTTTTGCATGTACATATGCATTATTCATTTTTGAAGTTTTCATATATAGTATTTTACAATTATTTTGTATATGGTTGACTCTTAAATTTCCCTTTTTTACAATATTTATTTAAAACCCGTTTATTATTATTTAAAATAGTTCTACCTTTTATTTTAACTTGCCCTACATATGTTGTTTAATTTATTCGTCTCTGGATATTAATAATAGTGTTAAAATAACGTATGTTGGGTGGTTATCTTCATTGTATGTGCCATAGTTCGTTCACTTATATTTTCATGTTATTATCATACATTTATATAATTTTATTCATGTATCGTTATTCCATGTTTACTATTATATTGTTATTGCATGTCATTATATTATAAATTAAGTCCCAACATAGTTATCCAACTTAGGTTGCTTTATCATGTTTTTCTAAATAAAATAAATGCTTACTTCAAACTTCTTATTCGTTACCATTCAAAAGTAAAATTTCAAAGTAATGCAATATTTTGCGTTTGGAAAATCGAGAAAATGTGCCCTAACGTGCTGGGTTTCGATTTCTCGTTTGACCAAATGACTTAATATCCTTCTTAAAAATTTCAAAAATAAAGGCAATATTCTATATTTAGAAAATTCGAGAAATCGTGCCCTAACTTATGGGTTTCGATTTTCTTCGTTGATTCTAAGTAACCGAATATCCCTTTGAAATTAAAAATAAATGAGGTCTCAATAAAAAATAAAAATGCAAGCTTACTCTCAAAAATACAAGGTATTGTGTCCTAACTTACTGGATGTGACATCTTATTACTTCAAGATAAGAAGGCATTTTTCATTTTGATTTATTCGAGTAATTTTAAAATAACGCAATATAAAGAGGGATCGTATTTTTAAATTCTTTTCGAGTTCTCAATTTTCGACACCAAGACACTAAGTAACCAACTAGGTACCAATTTTGGGCGTATCGAGGGTGCTAATCCTTCCTCGTGCGTAACCGACTCCCGAACCCATTTTTTTGAATTTCGCAGACCAAAATCGTTGTTTTAATAAAAATTAAATCGTTTATTAAAAACAATCACTTTTCGAGGTGACCCGATCACACCTCATCAAAAAGGATTGGTGGCGACTGCCGTTTTTGTTTTTATTTTCAAAATCCAAGTGGACCTCGTTTTCATCAAAAAAATGGTGTCAACAAATTATATAAATGACCTAGTTTTTTGATTAAACATGTAAATGACCTAAAATCTATAGTGAAAGTTGGTGGAGTCATAGAATTTGGCGCCACCAACATGCTACGTCAGCAATCGGGATAAAAAATCAATTTTTTGGTAGAGCCATGTAGAATGGCATCACCAGTTTCCAATGTGATTTTTTTAAGTTTTCTAATATTTTAAATATATTAGAAAATGTTAAGTATAAATAATTTTAAAATTTTAATATACTTAATATATATTTTTAATAGGTAAAGACAAAAAAAATATTTTCTTAAAATATTTAAAATTTTAAAAAACTTAAAAAATTAAATATATTAAACTTTTAAATATTTTAAAAATGTTAAGCATAACCAATTTTAAAATTTTAATATATTCAGTATAATTTTCTAAAATATATTTTAAAATTTTAATATATTTAATATATTTTTAATAGGTAAAGAGAAAAAAATATTTTTAATATATTTAAAATTTTAAAAAACTTAAAAAATTTTAAATTTTAAATATGTTAAAGAAAATGTTGAGTATAACCAATTTTAAATTTTTAACATACTTAATATATTTATATATATTAAAATTTTGAACCTATTAAAAAAATTTAAGTATTAACCAATTTTAAAATTTTAATATATTTTTTAATAGGTAAAGACAAAAAAAAAGTTTTCTTAATTTATTTAAAATTTTAAAAAGAAAAATGGGTGGACAACTTTGGAAACTGGTAGCGCTAATTTATTTGGCTCCACTAGAAAATTAATTTTTTTAAAAGTTCTTCCATTTTTTCAGAAATTGTAGTATTTCCCTAGTATTTATACAGGTAACGTTATTTTACATGACTCCACCAAAAAATTAATTTTTTTATCTTAATTACTGATGTGACATATTGGTGGCGCCAAACTCTTTAGCTTCACTAACTTTCACTGTAAATTTTAGGTCATTTACGTGTTTAATTAAAAAATAAACATTTATGTAATTAATTAAAATTTTTGAAAAAGCCGAAATTGTGGGACAATGACTAAAGAAGAGACTCCACTCATGTCAAATTCACAATGATTATTGAGGCTAGTACCAAATAAATGGACATATGATTAAGGATTTATATGATCAACTTTATGGTGAACCGATAGCAATGAGTCACATCTACATCATCATTTACAAATAACAAATAAAGCGAAAAAAAATGATAAATCAATTCAAAATTTTATCTCCTAAATTAAATAGTTGACTAAAATGATTTATCGTCGGGAGTTATCAATTAATTTTTCGAGTTTAATAAATTTGATTTGGATAAATTTAAATTTAAATGAAAAAAAACTTTAATTTTAAGTTAATATGATTGAATTTGACTCAATTCGAATTATTATAAGATAAATTATAAAAATAGTCACTTTTGTTTGTCTCAAATATTTTAGAAACTTATGTTTGAAATATTACATTTTAGTCACTTACATTATTGTTTTGTTACGAAGTGGTTACTCTGCCATTAAGCTTCGTTACCTCCCTAAAAGCAATCTTATGTGGCAGCTTAAATGGGTTTTAAATGTCAACTTAGATGTCTAACTAGGACGAAAATAGGTTTTTAATTAAATAAATTTAATTAAATGAAATTTTAAATTAATTACACATTGAACTGGAAAAAAAATTGTCAGTCTCCTTTTTCTTTTAGTTTTCTTTTCCATTTTGACTAAAAAAACTATTCTCATCCCAATTTGACATCCAAGTTGGCATCTAAAACCTATTTGGACTGCCACATAGGATTGTCGTTAGGGAGGTAACGGAGCTTAATGACGGAGTGACTACTTCATAACAAAATGATAACATAAGTGACTAAAATATAATCTGAGACAAATAAAAATAATTATTTTTATAGTTTACCCATTATTATATATAAATAAACAATTTACTTATTCCTTAAATATTATACATTTAATAAAATTTAATAATTAATATTCAATGAATAATAAATTCAAATTAAATAGTCTTTACACTATGGTCAACATGACAAGGCAATTACCACTATATAACCAAAAATAAGGCTCATTTTAATTTAGTTTAATTCATAATTTAGCTATTATATACATTTTTGTATTTAGATTTTGATACTCGAATTATTTTTTTCATCTCAATTTATTTCAAAATAAAATGGTTGGTAATAATAATGTGACACATTTCTTATTTTTATTGGTTATTGATAATTTTAGAGATAACATGTGATGCCAAAATGAAACAAAATGAAATACCAAAATAAGAAAAAAAATATAGTTCAAAAATTAAATCGTGATGTCTTTTAATTTTGCGGTGATTTTCATCCATGAGATATTTCATGATTTTGTTTTACAAAAACTATTTTAATTGCACATAAATATTTAGTATTATATTGTGTTTGGTTCAAAAAATATTATATTCTCGAGAGTAACGTAAACATTATCTTGAGCCGATAATATTAGACTCCAACAATATTAAGATTCTGGAATATATAGGTGATCTCAATATCACCTTTTTTTTTTTAGGTGATTTTGCATTCCCTTAAATGTGTATTTTTGAAAATTTTACTTTAATTTAGATGACTTAAACCAAAACAAAATAATAATAATAACTAATAAATCAAATTCTATAATTCTTTCATATATTCTTCAAGTATTGTTTCAATTATATATTTATTATTATAAGCCGAGAAAAGTTGACATTTAATCCATTACATTACATTGTGTTATATATCATTTATAACAAATTTACCAATTTTTATTTATTTTTATCATTTTGGTCAAATTTGCTTTTAAACCACAACAAATAACATTTTTTAAGTGAAAAAGGAAAACATCTCATACACCACTTTTGGAGTTTTTTTGTACTCTAAGAAGTGGGTTAAGAGTGTGACTTGTATATTTCTTGTGGAATCCCCAAAAAACTCACAGGTTATAAGGGTGAGCGTTCGGTCGAATCGAATCGAATGAAAATGTTTTGAGTTAATCGAGTTGGCGAATCCTATTTTATCATCCTAACCCGATTTGAAATTTTTTCGAATTGAGTCGAGTGAGATGAAATTTGAATCAAATCGAATATATTTGTTCAAGTTAAATTAAAAAAATGACTTTGGATCATTGTAACCATTGTCACTCATTATAATCAAATTTGCCCGCCGTACTCAAATTTGTTATTAACTTTGATCTTCTCATAATTTATTTTTTGATCTTTTATATACGGGTTAGCTTATTTGCTTGCTTAGTTGCTTCAATTATCTTCTGATTTTTATCACCATGTATTTTGAAATTAAAAAATATATTAAATATAAAAAAGTTGATTTTTAATAAAAATTATCTTAAAGATAAAATATGTGAAATTGATACCAACATAAAATTTTAACACAGATATTTTATGGCATCATCAATAATTCAATTTTAACAGAAATTTATAAAGATTTAATATGATTAAACAATTCAATAATATAAATAGTATAAAATGTGGAATTTAATTTAATAATATAAATAGTAGATATAAATAAAATTATTACTATTTAGATTTAGGGATATTTTTTGGATGATTTTTTTATTTGGGGGTAAATGGTAAACAGTAAAAGTTTAGGGGAAAAATAAAAAATTTTGAGGGTTAGGGAAGTAAAATTTTGGGAGAAAGTAAATGGGGTAAATAGCTAAACAAAATTAACCTTGTCGCACATAAACCAAATACCCCCATTAGTTTTTATTGGAAGATGGTATTCGCATTTCATAAAAGTGATTTGTATAGTCAGTATGCATTAAGTCCATTTACCATTCATTGAATGAAAATGGAAGCTAGAGAGAACAAATGCAAATCCATGCGGGGCAGCAAGGCACGCTTCGAAGAGCGCTGAGATCTGGGCAAAGCCATTTGACCAAAACCGGGTCTTCGCCCATGGGATGAACACCATAGATTTTGCCTGTCCAAACACAACATAGGAACCAAGAAAGGAAAATGGAAATAAACATAAAATAGAGGTTACTATCAACGAGGAAGCTGTTGGCGTCCTCCCCATCTCCGATCGCCTCACAACCCCCTTCAAATGCTGGTGAATCACACCGACGTTGGAACAGCTGGAGTCGTCATTCCCTCCTCAAGCTCCATATCTAGGGGTAAAAAGGTAAGCTATGAAGCTCAGACCTTCCTTGGTGATGACCACAACACCAACTTTTCGGAGGGTCTAGCCTTGTCACTATCGGAGTCACTCCTTTAATGCATCGGCTCGTCCAAAAGCATGGCCAAAGAAGTTATTGCACCGGAGGAAGGAAAGAGAAGAAGGAGAAAAGGGGAAAAGATAGGCTTATGGAGAAGGAAGAAGACTAAGCCACCAGTCGTAGATGGCTAGCCGCTCAGGATAACACACTCAATAAAAATAAGGTTTTTTTAGAGAGAATGTGGTGGCGGACATGAAAAAAAGAAAAAAGATTTTACTACCTAACACCCCCTTAATTTTTACCATATTCATTAATGCAACTTGATACGTCCGTGATGCTTAGCAGGTGCTTTTACGGTACTTGGCTTAACAACACGACATTCCCTACACGGCGAGACAAATGATCGAAGCAATTTCCGGCCGAACCAAGGTTTCGAGCCCATCGTCTCTCTTTTACCTTGATTCCTCACTTCCCCATTCAATTTCCTCTCGCCATCGCCGCCAAGAGATGGTGGTCGTGATTTCAACAAGAACTCAAGTGGCAAGAGATGACCGCCACCGGAGTCTGGTCGGGAACTTTTATTCGAGTCATGGGGACTTTGATCTTTGTTGCTTTGATGATTTGGAGGGTCGATGCATACGAGGCTAGTGAAGGAGAGAGAGTAGTCGAGTGATGATGAATTGCTATGATCGGTTGCAACATCCATGGAAATCTTGTTTTACTTTTGGCTTCCCATTGACAATGGTGTTACATATATATCCACCTTGTTCCATGGGATATTCGGATGTTTGTTTTTAACTTTAATTTTTCTAATGTTTTCTAAGGTACTTTTCTCCTATTTGTTTCATTAAAAATAGTTTTTATTTAAAATAGTTTGTATGAAATGCTTTTAAAAATTTGTCAAACAATAAAAAATATTTTATATAAATTCATCCAAAACACTAGAATGTATTAACTTTTTCAAGAAAGTAAGTCATTTTCCAGAAACTATTTTCAGTGAAACAAACAGACCCTGTATTATTAAGTCCAAAACACTAGAATGTATTAACTTTTTCAAGAAAGTAAGTCATTTTCCAGAAACTATTTTCAGTGAAACAAACAGACCCTGTATTATTAAGTCCAAAACACTAGAATGTATTAACTTTTTCAAGAAAGTAAGTCATTTTCCAGAAACTATTTTCAGTGAAACAAACAGACCCTGTATTATTAAGTACTTGGGAGATTCCTAATTATAGGGATTGTATCAAATTAGTCTCTCTATTATTAAATGGATCAATTTAGTCCTTATATTATTAAAAAGAATTACATAAGTCCATATTGTATAAGAGTTAACATTTGTTGTATAAAAAAAATCTTGAATTTTTTTTATTTTCAATTGTAGTTCAATTCCAAACAGAAAATTTCATTTACAGAACCATAAAAATTTTAAAAAATATTAACTTTGTTAAACAATAACTGTTAACTAAATTCTAATTTGGTCTTATTTATTGTTTTTGATAATAAAAGAACTAAATTGATTCATTTAAAAATAGATGGACTAATTTGATACCGTGCCTATAATATAGGGATCTCCTAGGGAATGTCACCCTAAATATCATTATCATAACAAGATAGTGAAGTCTAATAATTTGAGTGCATTGTTTCACCAGTTACATCTTTGAAACCTGTTGGGTGGATTTAACAAAGGAGCTGGTGAAATAAAATAATAAAACTATGTCTTTTATTTCTTTAGATCTTAATGAACTTAAAATGATTCTGTCTTTTTTGGTAAAACAACCATTGAAATGACAAAGATGGGAAATGTTGGTTTATGTTTAACTGTTGTTTGCCAAATGTTTTATCTCTTGACCTATTCAATATAAATCACAAAATTCAAATTCCAAATATATTCAAATAACATTCATACATTAGAGAATATATTTAAAGGAAAATTTACAGTCTTATGTGTCTTGAACTTATACTAAATGCGATTAATATAAATGTTGTAATATTTTTTGATTTTTTAATAGTCGGTAATTAAAAGAAAATATTTTCTCAATTCTTGTTATAGCTATTGCAGCCCCTGGAGCAACTATTGGATCAGCTATTGTGTCCTCGATTTATCATAACAGAAAATCAACGTGTATCAATCAATCAACTTTGTTGAATAAATAATAATATTAAATTATAAGTGTTGACACTAATTTTTTGTGAAAACGGGGTCGACTTGGATTTTGAAAATGAAACGAAAATGGGAGTCGCCACCAATCTTTTATTATTTAGGTGTGATTGGATCACCTCGTGAAGTAACCATTTTAATAAAAGTTTAAATTTATTAAAACAGACATTTTTGGTCTACGAATTTTCAAAAATGGGTTCGGGAGCCGGTTACGCACGAGGAAGGGTTAGCACCCTCGATGCGCCCAAAATTGATACCTTATGATTATTTAATTTCTTTATGTCGAAAGCTGAAAGTTTGAAAAGATTTTAAAGTACGATCCTCTTTTATTAATGTTGATTTTAAAATGCTTTAATTAAATCAAAACGATTGCTAAAGATTCTCTCGTCTCGAGATATCAGAGTATCACAACCCATAAGTTAGGACACGATACTTTGAACTCCCAAGCACAAGTTTGTCTTTAATTTCTATTGAAATTTCATGTATTTTGAAACTTAAAAGGATATTTGGCTATTTAGGTTTAATGAGAAAATCGAAACCCAGTAAGTTAGGGTGTGATTCCTCAAATTTCCTAAAACACGAAATATTGCCTTATTTATTTTTTAGAAAAATCCTCATCTCGAGAAAACAACATATCATATCCAAAGCGTTAGGACACGACGTATCGAATTCCCGAAAATGAGCTTTTTATTTATTGGAAAGATATTCAATTATCTAGGTTTTTAAAAAGAAGATCATATTCCGTAAGTTAGAACACAGTCTTTTATTAATTCTCGAGATCATTTAAAACTTGAGTTTGAAAATATTCGTGTATTTGGGTTTATCGAGAAAATCGAAACCCCGTAAGTTAATGTATGACTTTTCCGAATCACAAAATACGAAATGCTATTTATTTGAAACAAATTTTAATATATCGAGTAAAAGGAAACACGATGTCGTAAAAAATGCGAAAACAAACTACATTGTTGATACGCATAACAAACAATAATAAATACGATGGTGTAAAAATAATATGAACACTAGCAACGAAAATAAGATATATAAAAAGGATCAATCAATAACATACGAAATAACATGTATATAAGCGAATAAAGTTAAAACATTCTTCCAAAATGATAATGAAAACGTAACTAACTAAAGAAAATGAATAAAATTATAAAAATGTAAAAAGGTATATGTGTGTATATATACATGTACATAAAAATTATAAAATATAAAAATATATAAGTATGTATATATATTCATGAAAATAGAAAGGTATATAAATATATATATATATAGATATGTATATAAAATATATAAAAATATATGAGTACGTATGTATGTATATATGAAAATAAAAAATGTATATAGATTATAGAATATAAATATATATATAAGTATGTATATATATAAATTGTAGAAAATATGTACGTGTATTATAAAAATGTATGCATGTATATGTGTATATAACAAAGTTTGGAATTAAAAAGGTATAAGTGAATAAATAATAATAATAATACAAAACTAATAGTATAATACAATAATATAATAATGAGTAAATAAATATAAAAAGAAAATATAAGTATGATAATAAATAGATTAATTAATAATATAACAAAATAAACACAAATGGACTAATCAGGGATAAAAATAATAGTTAAAGGCTGAAACTGAAATAAAATAAATACGGAGGACCAATTTGGAAAAACGCGAAAGGGCGAAGGGTCGAATAAGAAAATATCCCAATTATTGGGACACGTGTCCCTTCATAGGACCCGGGACTAGATTAAAAACACTAAAAAATTTGGGGCGAAATTTATAAAATATAAAAGGTCCAAATAGGACTAAGTTAAAACACCCAAAAAGATGGAAGGACCAAATGGGTAAATAACCCAATTATCAAAACAGGTGGATCCTCTCTGTGCGGGTCGGGTCGATCTGGGTCTTGAAGCAAAACGGCATCGTTTTGGCTATTGGTGCCCAAACCCAAAACGACGACGTTTCATGGGCCTATTTAAGTCAGTTTTTTTTTTAAAAAAAATTTCATTCTTCTCTCATTTTCAAAAAAAAACTTCAAAAAACACTCTCTCAACCTTTCTACACTCCCCCCAAATCCGGCCAAAGGTTCGGTCGGCCGCCGCCATGCCTGCCGCCGGTCACCGGCGACAGCGCCGCCGTCCACGGTGGTCGGAAGCCCCAAAGCCCCATTTTACTCCCCTTTTCGCGTAGAACTCGGATTTGGGCCCGAAAGACCCCAAAAGAAATAGAAGAAGAAGGTCCCTCCTCTCCCCTAGGCTCGGTTCTGACGACGGAGAAGAGACCTCCGGCGACAAGACCGCGGTAGCCTCAGGTGACTCCTTCCTTCCCTCTTTTGTTATTTTTTGTGTATTGTATGTAAAAAAGGGGATAAAAAATAAATAAATTGAAAAAAAATAATAAAAATGTGCGAATCTGTAATAAAAGACCGCCTTTGCAATTCTTTTTTCTATTTTTTATTTTTTAATGTTCGTAAAAAGAGAGAAAAAAATACAGTGATGATATTTGGCTTTTATAGCAGATTACAACTGTTGATTTTTTGTTTTTTTTTCTATTTATTTTGCTTGATTCTTCTGTTGTTTTGCATTGATTTCTCTCTGCAGGTGTCAGAGGCATGCGATGCGCGTGGAGGTGGCGGTGGCTGGTGTGCGGCGGCAGTGTCAGAGGTGGCAGAAGCTTGCGGCACGCCTAAGGTTTCTGCCTCTCCCTCTTGCTGAAAATTACTTTAGGTTTTGGGCTAGGGTTTAGTTTGGGCTGAGGGTTAATTTGTATTTGGGCTTGGCATAATTGGGTTTGAATTTGTTGTAAATGGATTGTTAATTTATTTATTTTTTGTTTTTGTTGTTGGGCCAGGGCAAAAATGGGCTATTACAGCTGCCCCTCTTTGCTCATTGTCGTGTAATGAGAACAGAGCAAAGACTTCAAAAAGGACTAATTTTGCCCGGCCTCACCGGATCTTGACTTGTTTTGGTGCTTTTCTTCTTCAGATAGCTTCATTCTAGTCCACCGTGTCTTCAGAGGTATTGGTGCTTTGATCCACTCTATTGTGACGACAGAGAGATAGGATTTGTAGCACTTCAAGGGAAAATTTGTTATGTTCGATTTGCTCCATTGCAAATTTAGGGAGATAAGACTTGTAGTTTCAACTGCAACTTTAAGGAAATAAGGTCTGATGCAATCTGCTCTACTGCAACTTTAGAGAGATAAGATCTATCATTTTAATCCACTCCACTGCAACTTCAGGGAGATAGGATTGGTTTCTTCTGTCTGCTCCACTACAACTTCAGGGAGATAAGACTGGATGCGATCTGCTCTACTACAACTTCAGAGAGATAAGATCTATGGTTTTAATCCGCTCCACTGTAACTTCAGGGAGATAGGATTGGTTTCTTCTGTCTGCTCCACTACAACTTCAGGGAGATAAGACTGGATGCGATCTACTCTACTGCAACTTCAGAGAGATAAGATATATGGTTTTAATCCGCTCCACTGCAACTTTAGGGAGATAAGATTGGTTTTTTTCTATCTGTTCCACTGCAACTTCAAGGAGATAAGACTGGGTGCGATCTGCTCTACTGCAACTTCAGAGAGATAAGATCTGTGTTTTTAATCCGCTCAACTACAATTTCAGGGAGATAGGATTGGCTTCTTTTGTCTGCTCCATTGCAACTTCAGGGAGATAAGACTGGGTGCAATCTGCTCTACTGTAACTTCAGAGAGATAAAATCTATGGTTTTAATCCGCTCCAATACAACTTCAGGGAGATAGGATTGGTTTTTTTTGTCTGCTCCCTCTGCAACTTCAGGGAGATAAGACTGGATGTGGCCTGCTCTACTGCAACTTCAGAGAGATAATATCTGTAATGTATAGCTTCAATCTTTTTAGCTGTAATATCGGGGAAGTAAGATTCATCGTTGCGGCTTCAATCTTTTCTACTGCACCGTCAGGGAAGTAAGATTTACCGTTGTGGCTTCAATCTTTTTAATTACAATGTCGGGGAACAAGATTTGCCGTTGTAGCTTCAATTTGTTTAATTGCAATGTCGGGGAACAAGATTCACCATTGTAGCTTCAATATGTTCCACTGCACCGCCAGGGAAGTAAGATTCGCCGTTACAGCTTCAATATTTTAAATTGCAATGTTGGGGAACAAGATTCGCCGTTGTAGCTTCAATCTGTTCCCCTGCAATGCCAAAGAGATATGATTGGTGTCTTCAATCTAATTCACTGCTAATACAGGAAGACAAGATCTAATATCTTCAGTCTGTTCTACTGCAAACTTAGGGAGGTCAGACTGGTGTTTTCGATCTGCTTCGCTGCCAGTACAGGAAGACAAGATCTGCTATCTTCAGTCTGCTCCACTGCAAACTCAAGGAGGTTAGGCTGGTGCCTTTGATCTGCTTCGCTGCCGGTACAGGAAGACAAGATATGTTGTTTTTAGTCTATTCCGCTACAATTTCAGGGAGATAAGACTTGATATGATGACTTCAATCCATCCCACTGCAACTTCAGGGGTATGGGTAACTTCATTGATCTGTTCTTTGGGGAACATGACCTGTAAAATCTGTTTCATAGACCTATTTATGCCTAATGTTTAGGATGTCATGATTAGAATGAATCAAATGCTCCTAACTGAATGTGTATGAATGATATTTGTATGAATGTAGAATGTCATGAGAATGATCTTTTTTGATGTTTGGGTTATCATTCCTCGTTGTTCATCAAGGTTCTATCACTGATGCATTCTCGTTCAGCTGGTATCTTTAACAGAAAAACCTAAGAAATAGTAGCAATTTGGACTATTCTTTCTCAAATGCTTCCAACCTTTAAGTTTGGTTAGTTCTAAAGAATAGTCTTGTTTCAGGTCCTCATACTATTTAGAAACTTTCAAAGTAATATGCAAAAATTCTTTTGCTTGAATATTATCAGTCCAATAATCGTTATTTCAATGAAGTGCTTGAAAAAGATTATCAAAATGGACAAGATGAAATTTTGTTGAGAGCAAAGCTCGAAATGAATGAATTAATCAAGATAGCAAATTTTGCTAGAATGAGAATAAATTAATCAAGATGGCGTATTTTGTCAAAATACAAAAATGAATAAAATGGAAATAGGTGCCCTAGATATCGCAGCATGAGCTTTTCTGCCCCAAACATCTTGAGGACCCATTTTGAACTTGATATGTGTTTAGAAGTCCTAGAAGACTTTGTTGATGCCCCAAGATGTAGCATCTCTCTTTCTTATTAATTCGGAGAGGACAAGACTACCGCATGCCCCACTTTCGATCAAAATTTGAACTGCCCATTCCTGGGTTTTCAATTCAAAACCCCTTTGGTCTCAAGACGCCCTTTGCGGGTTTTCACCTTGGCCTCTCCTTTTTTTTCGTTCTTATTTTTTTCTTATTTTCTTTTCGTTTCTTTGTTTTCCAAGTGAAGTTTTCATTTCTTGAATCAGAATTCTCAAAATTAGGCAGGTTCTTGTCATCCATCTTGGTCAATATCGACTCTTTTTCAGATAAGGCTTTCCACATAAGGTCCTTTCGAGTTTGGCATCCACTTTCTTCTGAAGTCCTTTTGTATAGGAAGGATCTTCTTCGATATTAGGTCCCCCTCATGGAATTCTCTAGGGTGAACCTTTTTTGGTGAGCTCGCATCATTTGCTTTTGGTACATTTGATCATGACGGATAGCTTTCAACCTTTTTTCTTCAATCAACTTTAACTGATCATATCGGGCCTGGATCCATTCTGCTTCATCCAACTTCAGCTCTGACAAGACTCGAAGGGTAGGAATATCAACTTCGATGGGTAAAACTGTCACTATTCCATATACCAATGAGAAATGAGTTACCCCAGTAGAGGTTTTTTTTGTTTTTGTTTTTTTTCCCTCCATTGTACTATTCATTTTAAGGCGACATAGTGTTAATCTTGAACAGACTGCAAAATTTTGATACCGTACTGTTGTTCAAATTTAGTGCATTGTCGAATATGATCCTTTTTGGCATTCCATAGCGACATATGATTTTCAAGAATTTGCTGACTGCCAACTTCATGAAATTGACATATGAAGCAACTTCTACCCACTTAGTGAAGTAATTGACGACCATAAAGATGAGTTGATGACCGCTAGAATATTTCGGCGCGATCAGCTCGATGACATCCATGCCCCACATTAAGGAAGACCATGGCTTCCATTGATTCTTTGTAAGGTAGAATCTGTTTCTCGACTTGTTCTACCCTCCTTAACAAATCAAGAGATAAACCACAGTCTTGGTCGTCTTTAAAGTCCTGAGGTTTCTCTAGACACATATCTTGCTCAAAAGGAGATTCTGAGTCAATATCAGTGTCGCTCATATCATTGATATCTAGAGACCTGTTCTAGGGACGAAGGAAGACTCAAAGAGCTAATGGATCGAAGGATAATTATCTGTACGGTATGAGTATGAATGAAATGGAAGGAACAAAAGAATGTTTGCCAAGACAAAACACAAAGATGCATTTCATTGAAATAAAAAATAGTGGACATGTGCCTTTTCACAAAAGAATTTTCTATTGCTCCCTGGCTTAGAGCAATAAGAGTGTTATGAATAGTACTCTGAGTTGGTCCTAAAAACACAAGATTCTCCTCCACAGTCCCGTTGTCCAGAACGCCTCTAGGGATGTAGAAACAAATTCTTGATAGTTTTTCCTTAGTTCCTTCTTCAAAGGTACAAACATCTTTACCTTCCAAACCATTGATATATTCAAAGAATTCCAATTATTTATCATCCATCTGGCTCTATACTAGAGTTTTAAACTCGACGCACTTTTGGATTTTGGGAAATTTATTGTATACAATGAAAGGTAATGTTGATGCATGAATGCAAAAAGGGGTGTTGATCTTGATTCAATTATATTAGAATAACTTTTCTAGAAAAGAAATCTCTTTACATAAAATGAATATCTACATATACGGCCTTACCCTAATACTCAAAGTGAAGACATCGATCATTTTCCTCATATCCAGATGCCAAGATCAAATCTCGCGAACTCCCAAAAAGGGTGCCTCTTCGATCTCTTTTTGCTCGATCCGGGCTGCAACTCGTTTCTCCATCATCCTCGTGATGCTCATTGGCTTCTTTAAGAAAGTTGGCATTAGCGGCCCTCGAATAGTCTTCGTCAACTTGAGTCTTCAGGCAACGAGGCAAAGTTGTGTACTCATTCACCAGACTATTACCCTTCCATCGTTACGTTTTCTCGAACCATGCTCGGACGACTGTATTGTCTTCCATTTTATCAAGAAACTCATTTTCTTATGACAAGCTCTCTATTTAATAACTGAATATGAATCAACACCTCTTTTCTATTATGAAAATGCAATGCAATTATAACCAAAACAAAACGAAATGGGTTAGTACAAAGCAAAAGCAAACAAGAAAAATAGAATCCCTATTCGAGTAACCACTAAAGGTTTGAAGTGGCTCTACCTAGGGTGGGCTCCTAAGGTCTACCACATGTAGTTTGGTTCTAAAGCAAAGGTGCCCGAACCGGCAGATTTCTCAATCCTCACCCATTATAGGCTCATACGGACTGAGTTTAGTTCAGGGGAATACATTTCCCTATGGCTGTACAGAGATGAAAATCTCACGAAGACATAGGTACAGATGCATCCCGAAAGCGGTCCACTATCCTGGACGGAGGTGAAAACCTCACGAAGGAAATAGCTTCTCACTTCCACTTAAAAGGATATAATCGAGCGGTTATGTAATGCAATATGCAGAAACACATCAAAATTCAAACCAATAGAGTAATTACAAACCGAAGTAATGATAATCGTAACAAAAACGGACAAAATACAACAAAATGATCGAAAATTTAAACCAAGTTTCGGGTGACCTCTAGGCATTCGGTGCAGTTCTACCTAGGGTAAGCTCTTAGGGCTTATTATATGCGGTTTGGTTCTAAAGTAGGGGTACCTGAACCAGCAGATTCCTCGATTCTCACCCATTATAGGCTCATACAGACCGAGTTTAGTTCAGGGGAATACATTTCCCTATGGCTATGCGGAGATGAAAATATCACGAAGACATAGGTACGGATGTATCCCGGAAGCGATTCACTATCCCATGCGGAGGTGAAAACCTCACGAAGGCGTAATTTCTCACTCCAACTTAGAAGGGTATGACCGAGTGGTCATGCAATGCCATGCGCAGAAATATATCCAAACTTAAACTAACACAGCGATTATAAATTACAATGAAGATTGTAATAAAGACAAATGAAAATGCAACGAAAGGATCGTATATTTAAACCAAGTTTTCAATTTTCGACAAAAACACAAAAAGCAATCAACACGTGGCTTGACTCTCTTATTTTGTCCCCAGTGGAGTCGCCAAGCTGTTGACACCATTTTTTTGTGAAAATGGGGTCGACTTGGATTTTGAAAATGAAACGAAAATGGGAGTCGCCACCAATATTTTATTATTTAGGTGTGATTGGATCACCTCGTGAAGTAACCATTTTAATAAAAGTTTAAATTTATTAAAACAGACGTTTTTGGTCTACGAATTTTCAAAAATGGGTTCGGGAGCCGGTTACGCACGAGGAAGGGTTAGCACCCTCGATGCGCCCAAAATTGGTACCTTAGTTGATTATTTAATTTCTTTATGTCGAAAGCTGAAAGTTTGAAAAGATTTTAAAATACGATCCTCTTTTATTAATGTTGATTTTAAAATGCTTTAATTAAATCAAAACGATTGCTAAAGATTCTCTCGTCTCGAGATATCAGAGTATCACAACCCATAATGATATGACCTCGGTTTAGTAGTTGAACCCGAGCCGTATAGTTCTCGATCGTAAACGAAGAAGTAGAATAGACGAGAAGAAGATAGAATATAATTGAGTTTCAAGAAGTAAAGTAAGTCCGTGCAAAGTTGGATATGGATTTGGTTTAAGTCGAAATGGTATGACTAGAATGGTCGAGTTCGGTTTAAGATTAATTAGAAAATGGTATTTGGTTTTGGTACGTTTTGGTAATGGTTCAAAAAGGTCAAGAGTGAACCAACACTGAAGAAAAGTGTCGACCCGAAACTTATAGGACCAAATTGAGTTGGAAATGGTTGATAAGGACCTTGACCCGATACTTAGTAAAGTATGAACCAAAGGTATCAAAGGTGAACGCCACACTCGGGTTTTAGGAGTGATAAGTTCGGAAAAGACTCGGAAAGACGCCACTAAAAGCTTAGATAAGTCTTACGGGTCTCGAACGAAATTTGAGAGAAAATGCCTCACAAATTTGGCAGTAATTTGCTAATTAAAATGTCCAAAAGTCCTTTACAAAGTAAAATTTCAGCTATTTATAAGCAACACCTAAGCTAGCCGAATGGTCACTTACATTCCTTAAAAATTAAGCAAATGAATCACTTAAATGAACTAGCTAGATTCGGCTGAACATGGAGCTCCATTAGACACCTTCTAGATGAAGCATTGGATTTGGAAAAACTTGGATGATGCATGGATAGCTAGGTTCGGCCAATGGGCATAAATTAGCTCATTTATGTTGCAACTTTTGGCTGAAAAGTGACCAGCAATTAAGAGGGTAATGAGCAGCCAATTCAAGTGTGAAAGCTCAACATTGAAGAGTCATGGAGTGTGAACACATGGAACCGAAAAGCCAAGATGCATCCAGCAAATGTGAAAGGATTAATTGACAGCTTTGGAGTTGGAAACATTAGCTCTCTTGACCGAATAGTCACCTAGGAATGCCAAATTCAGCTCACCAATTTGATGCATGTATCTCCAGGTTCATTGAATCTATTGTGCATGCACCAAGCTAAATGAATCTCCACATTCGGCTCACCTTGCTAAATGAACCCCCACATTCGGCCAACCTACATAAATAGGAAAAACTAAGATTAATGTGGTATTTAGCTGAACTAAATTAAGAATAAAAACAAGACACATTAATTCGGTCAACAATGACACTAAAAACAGCTCATTAAATCCGGCAGCTTTAAAGCAATTTTAAATCATGTAATAAAACTTGACATATTAAAAACATGCATAAAAACATATTTATAGGCTGTAGGAATTAATATGACTTAATAACATGTAAGAAAGAAAAACATATTTAACATGCTTATTTAAATTCGTCCAGATTTAAGACCAATTAAACAACAAAAATTAATTGAGCTGTAATAAACTAATTAAATGACGCAAATAATTAGTTCAGCTACTATAATAAAGGTCTTAAAGATATTGAGCTGAAATTGAGCTGGTTCGAGCTCATTGAACTTGAAGGAGCTGGAAATGAGCTAAATGAAGCTCCATAAAAATAAAATTGAGCTACGTCCAGCTTGTAAAAATGACGAGCCTCGCTCGTAGGCTGAAACAATAGCCGTTCCCGGGGGCGGGTCGTATCACATAAGTTAGGACACGATACTTTGAACTCCCGAGCACAAGTTTGTTTTTAATTTCTATTGAAATTTCATGTATTTTGAAACTTAAAAGGATATTTGGCTATTTAGGTTTAATGAGAAAATCGAAACCCAGTAAGTTAGGGTGTGATTCCTCAAATTTCCTAAAACACGAAATATTGCCTTATTTATTTTTTAGAAAAATCCTCATCTCGAGAAAACAACATGTCATATCCAATGCTTTAGGACACAACGTATCGAATTCCCGAAAATGAGCTTTTTATTTATTGGAAAGATATTCGATTATCTCGGTTTTTTAAAAAAGAAGATCATATTCCGTAAGTTAGAACACAGTCTTTTCGGAATGCTATTTATTTGAAACAAATTTTAATATATCGAGTAAAAGGAAACACGATGTCTTAAAAAATGCGAAAACAAACTACATTGTTGATACGCATAACAAACAATAATAAATACGATGGTGTAAAAATAATACGAAAAATAGCAACGAAAATAAGATAAATAAAAAGGACCAATCAATAACATACGAAATAACAAGTATATAAGTGAATAAAGTTAAAACATTCTTCCAAAATGATAATGAAAACGTAACTAACTAAAGAAAATGAATAAAATTATAAAAATGTAAAAAGGTATATGTGTATATATACATGTACATAAAAATTATAAAATATAAAAATATATAAGTATGTATATATATTCATGAAAATAGAAAGGTATATAGATATATATATAGATATGTATATAAAATATATAAAAATATATGAGTACTTATGTATATATATATGAAAATAAAAAATGTATATAGATTATAGAATATAAATATATATAAGTATGTATATATATAAATTGTAGAAAATATGTACGTGTATTATAAAAATGCATGCATGTATATGTGTATATAACAAAGTTTGGAATTAAAAAGGTATAAGTGAATAAATAATAATAATAATAATACAAAACTAATAGTATAATACAATAATATAATAATGAGTAAATAAATATAAAAAGAAAATATAAGTATGATAATAAATAGATTAATTAATAATATAACAAAATAAACACAAATAGACTAATCAGGGATAAAAATAATAGTTAAAGGTTGAAACTGAAATAAAATAAATACGGAGGACCAATTTGGAAAAACGCGAAAGGGTGAAGGGTCGAATAGAAAAATATCCCAATTATTGGGACACGTGTCCCTTCATAGGACCCGGGACTAGATTAAAAACACTAAAAAATTTGGGGCGAAATTTATAAAATATAAAAGGTCCAAATAGGACTAAATTAAAACACCCAAAAAGACGGAAAGACCAAATGGGTAAATAACCCAATTATCAAAACATGCAGATCCTCTCTGTGTGGGTCGGGTCGATCCGGGTCTTGAAGCAAAACGGCACCATTTTGGCTATTGGTGCCCAAGCCCAAAACGACGCCATTTCATGGGCCTATTTAAGTCAGTTTTTTTTAATATTCTTCTCTCCTTTTCAAAAAAAAAAACTTCAAAAAACACTCTCTCAACCTCTCTACAGTCCCCCCAAATCCAGCCAAAGGCTCGGTCGGCCGCCGCCACGCCGGCTACCGGTCACCGGCGACGGCGCCGCCGTCTGCGGTGGTCGGAAGCCCAAAAGCCCCCTTTTACTCCCCTTTTCGCGTAGAACCTGGATTTGGGCCCGAAAGACCCCGAAAGAAATGGAAGAAGAAGGTCCCTCCTTTCCCCTAGGCTCAGTTCCGACGACGGAGAAGAGACCTCCGGCGACAAGACCGCGGTAGCCTCAGGTGAGTCATTCCTTCCCTCTTTTGTTATTTCTTGTTTATTGTATGTAAAAAAGGGGATAAAAATAAATAAATTGAATAATAATAATAATGTATGAATCTGTAATAAAAAGACCACCTTTGCAATTCGTTTTTCTGTTTTTTATTTTTTAATGTTCGTAAAAAAAAGAAAAAAATACAGTGATGATATTTGGCTTTTATAGCCGATTACAACTGTTGATTTTTTGTTTTTTTTTTCTATATATTTTGCTTGATTCTTCTGTTATTTTGCATTGATTTCTCTCTGCAAGTGTTAGAGGCGTGCGATGCACGTGGAGGTGGCAGTGGCTGGCGTGAGGCAGTAGTGTCAGAGGTGGCAGAGGCTTGCGGCGCGCCTAAGGTTTCTGCCTCTCCCTCTTGCTGAAAATTACTTTAGGTTTTGGGCTAGGGTTTAGTTTGGGCTGAGGGTTAATTTGTATTTGGGCATGGCATAATTGGGTTTGAATTTGTTGTAAATGGATTGTTAATTTATTTATTTTTTGTTTTTGTTGTTGGGCCCGGGCAAAAATGGGCTATTACAATAAGATTCACCAATTTGAATTAGCATGTACAAAATGTTGGAATCTACATCTTGTTTTTGAAAACATAAGAAATCAAAGTATCTTGGTCCTTCCTTATGAGTTGATCCCGAAGGAAATTGATTAGAAAATTTCTGGTAAATCATTGATTCATCTGATGTTTAACTATATTTATTTACAAGTTTATGTTGGAAAAGTTATAAATTTTGGAAACTTTGAGGCATATTCTCGATTGGTAGAAGTGTAGAGTTGAGTCATAAAATTATGATTTTATTTTCTACTCAATGAGACCTTTACAATGATATATCATATACTCAAAATGATTGAGTGATGGATGAGAAATTGATACTCAAAGTAAGTTACTTGTGAATATTTGTTGAGGAAAAGATAAACTTAGATCCCACATTGGTTAAATACCAAGTGTGAGATGTGTTTATATATGAAAACCCACTTAAAAGGTGATTAAATGAAATTATTAAACTTGAAACCTTGTCTCGAAAAAAAACACTCTCTCATATCAAGATTATTTTGCTCTTCAAAATTCTTCTATTTTTCCTCTCTATATTTTCTAACGTTTCGGTGATAGAAAAAGAAAAGGTTTGTTCGTTGATCCCTACAGAGGTACTACTGCTTCGATCATCATATTGTTGTATCCTGGGAGACAGTCGACCAACGTTTTTCTAAGTACCGTAGGAACGGCCGAATTTTTCTTAAGGAAACTATGTAAAACAGGCCTCAACATATAGTAAAACTCGATTCTTTATTCGATTTCTGGTTTTCCATAATCTTATTTATTTAATTGATTTCTCGTATTTGAAATTTAAATATGAGTATTTATTTTATTTTATATAAATATTTGTTTATTTATATTCATATTTGTTAGCTAACGTGTTTTGTCCAACAATCTTAAGACAGATTTAATATTTTGCAATTATCTAATCCAAGACGAACGAGACACCAAGGTAGAAAAAAATTGTATTTTATTTGAAAATAAAAATTAAAATTGGGATTTATTCCCGCAGTTCAACGGGTTTTATTCATTTTATTTTATTTTATTTCCAAACGAGAATTAAAGTTAAATAAAATCTATTTCAGGATTTATTCCCGCCATTCAACGGATTTTATTCCATTTTTTATTTTATTTTCAAAACGAGTATTAAAATTAAATAAAATCTGTTTTAAGATTTATTCCCACCGTTCAACAAATTTTATTTCATTTTTTATTTTGTTTCCAAAATGAGTATTAAATTGAATTAAATCTCGTTCTCATTTTGGACCATTTCTCATTTTAGAAAAAAAATTAAAATTGGAATAAAATCCGTTAAACGGCGGGAATAAATCCCGAAACAGATTTTATTTAAATCTAATACTCATTTTGGAAACAAAGTCAAAATTGAAATAAAATCCGTTAAACAGCGGGAATAAATCCCGAAACAAATTTTATTTAATTCTAATACTCGTTTTGGAAACAAAATCAAAATTAGAGTAAAATCTGTTGAACGACGAGAATAAATCCCGGAACAAATTTTATTTAATTTTAATACTTGTTTTGGAAATAAAATAAAAATGGAATAAAATCCGTTGAACGGTAGGAATAAATCCTGAAATAAATTTTATTTAACTTTAATTCTCGTTTGGAAATAAAATAAAATAAAAGGAATAAAATCTGTTGAACGGCGGGAATAAATCCCGAAATAGATTTTATTCAATTTTTATTTTTATTTCAAATAAAATACAATTTTTTTCACCTTGGTGTCTCATTTGTCTCGGATTAGAGAATTGCCAAATACTAAAATCTGTTTTAAGATTGTTGGACAAAACACGTTAGCGAACAAATATGAATATAAATAAACAAATATTTATATAAAATAAAATAAATATTTGTATTTAAAATTCAGATACAAGAAATCAATTAAATAAATAAGATTATGGAAAACCAAAAATCGAATAAAGAATCGAGTTTTACTATATGTTGATGCCTGTTTTACACAGTTTTCTTAAGATAGATTCGGTTGCTCCTACGGTACTTAGAGAAATGTTGGTCGATTGTCTCCCAGGATACAACAATATGGTGATCGAAGTAATAACACCTCTACAGGGATCAACGAACAAACCTTACATTTTTCTATCACCGGAACGTTGAAAAATATGGAGAGGAAAAAGAGAAGAATTTTGGAGAGTAAAATAATCTCGATGTGAGAGAATTTTTTGGAAAGAATTCTTAGGCCTTTTATAGGCATTCAATATAGAAGAATTTTGGAAATATCCATAAATAAAGATACATAGTCTGTATTAAATGAGTAATTAAATTAATTTGATTAAAATCAAATCAAATTGATTGGAATCAAATAAAATCAGGATATATGTCCTTTTTAAATCAAATTTTGTATATATTTGCTGAGAAAAATAAATTTCGTGTTGGGCTAAAATATCCGTAGACCCATTTTGGGCCCGACCGGTCCGAATATTTCATGTAGCCTACGTTGTGCAAGTGTGCCCCAACCCCGATAGATTTGGGTCTACACCCCTACACACAAGGCAAGGTTTCAAAATTAGTCATTCAATCACCATTCAAGTGGTTCTCATATATAAACACATCTCACACTTGATATTTAACCAATGTGGAATTTAAGCTTTTCTTTTCCTCAACAAATATTCACAAGTAGCTTACTTTGAGCATTAATTTCTCATTCATCACTCAACCATTTTGAGCATATGATATACTGTTGTAAAAGTCTCATGGAGTAGAATATAAAACCACAATTTTATGATTCAACTCTCCACATTTACCAATCGAAAATATGCCTCAAAGTTTTCGAAAATTACAACATTTCCAATTGTAATAGGCCCAATTTGCCCGGGCCCAGAAGAACAAACAAAAAAATTACAAATATAAAAACCAAATAAATAAATAAATTAAACAAAAGTCCACTATTAATGTCCAGCTTTTACAAACCCGAAATCAATACAACCCAATAACTAAACCCAATTAGCCTAAGCCCAATACCCATAGCCCAATCATAACGCAGCCCAAAACGAAAATCAGAAACAGAAAACCCTAGAAGATTTATGCGCCACAGCCAAGCCTTCCGCGTGTGACCAACCTCCGTATGCTCCAAGCCACTCCCCACGCACGTAGCACCACTCACGCGAGCCTCCGTACGCACGCGCCCGCACACATCCGTATGTGCCACGTCCCCAACCTCGTACGCCGTACCTGCAAATAGAGCCAAACAACGCAACAGACAGAACGAAAAAGAAAGAAATGAAATAGCAGAGAGGATTTTGTATTTTTCTTTTTATTTTATATTTTGTATTTTCGGCTATATAAAGCAAAATACAACACTTTAAAAGGGATCCGATTTAAAAAAAATCAATAAAAAAGAAAAGAGCATATAGCAAGAATTCGAAGGTGATTTCATTATTTTTTTTCTTTTTTCTTTTTCCTGGCTCTTTTGTTCATTAATAATACTGAAATAAAAGAGAAAATAAGGTTAGAGGGCGAGGAGTTTACCTGTTTAGCCGTATCTACGTTTGCTCCGACGCAATCGGAGTCGGGCGATGGTTCAAAGGCCTCTGAGCAATCTTTTCTGAGCGGCGCAACCTTGGAATGGGGGGGGGCAAACGTTTAGTTTTTTCTTTAAATTTGTTTAAGATTGGCCTACAACCTGCACGGTGACCCGACCCGGGGAAGGATCCGCGTGTCCAGCCTTTCTGGTCTTTTTGCGCTCCAAGTCCTCCTTGTTTGCGTTTGATTTCAAGCTAGTTTATGTTCCTTCTTTAAATTGGATTGCATAATTTCTTGCGAATTTCATTCCGGTCCTTATGCAACGCAGCATTTTGGGGACAGGATATTTCCTGTTTCAGTCCCCCATGTTATTCGAGCATTGCACATTGGCCCTTACTTTGTCTATTTATGTTTTTTCCCGATTAATTTCGTTTTAATTGCAATTTAATCCCTTTTGTGTTGTTTGTTTCTTTTTAATTAGTTCATTATTATTATTATTATTATTATTATTATTATTATTATTATTATTAGTTTTTTTTACTTAATCTTATTACATAGATCCTTTTATTATACGATATTATTTTATGTTTTTATTACTTATTTTCACAAATATTTTGTTATATACATTTTATATTATCTTAGTATAACTTATATATATATATTTTAAAAAAATTTCATATATGTATATACACATTTAGCTTGAAATTTTTCATAATAATATCTCATGTTTTTCCATATATATTTATATATAATATTGAATTATTTTTAGTACATATGTATATAAATGATATGCTATTAATTTAAAATTGTAAATTTTACTTATTTTTTTATGCACAAATATTATATTCCTTTTAAATTTGCTATTCTATTTTACTTATTTTAATGTTTACATATTATGACTATACGTATACTATTATCTACGTTAAGATTTTTGCTTATATAAATTAAAATGTACATATTAATTCTAAGATTTTTTTTTACAATTCTTTTGTAAAGATTCATTTAAACATTTTCTTTGTTTTTAGCATTATTATCAAATTGTTTTTTCTTCATATTATTTTTATTTTATTTATTTATTTTATTTGTAATCAAAGTATCTTTAGGAATGTAACTATTAATTTATTAGATATCTAATTGTTAATATTGATGTATTATATGCTTGATTGTTCCTCAATGTAAATTTAGTCTGCCATTTACCATTTGTTTTGTACATTGCTATTCAATTATGTTGTTTGTAAGAATTGTATTTTATTAAAGCGTTACAATCATTGTATTTCATAGTTCCCAAAAACGGCTTGATGTGCATAAGTTCTCGATGGAATTGTGTCATAACTTACTGGGTTTCAATTCTTCTCGATGAATTTGGATGATCAAGTATTCATTTCGGTAAAACCATACAATTTTAAAAAAATAAAGCTTTTAAGATTTCAAAATGTTGGATCCTAACTTACTGGATGTGACATTCTGTTATCCCGGGTTTAAAATAAAGGCAATATTTGATATTTAGGAATTTTGTGAAATTGAACCCTAACTTACTGGGTTTTGATTTTCTCATTTGACCCAAATAATCAGATATCCTTATGCATGAGTTTTAAAAGTCAAGAGAATAACTTAATTTCGCGGATTTAAAATGTTACACTCTAACTTACTGAGTGTGACAATCTATTTCCTTGAAATAAATGAGTTTCATCCTCCGATTCGTTTTATTCAAATTTTCTTTTCAAAAGATTGTATTCTAAAATCTTTTCAAATTCTCGACACTAAGACATTAAACAATCGATTCGGTACCAATTTTGGGCGTTACGAGGGTGCTAACCCTTCCTCGTGCGTAACCGACTCCCGAACCTATTTTCTCAAATCTCGTAAACCAAAATCGTTTTAAGGTGAGCCGATCACACCCCAATAAAAGATCGGTGGCGACTCCCATTTTCATTTTTGAAGTCGATCCCCATTTTGTTTCAAATTTAAAAATGATTTTGACACCAAAAATTTACTAGATTGAAATTTTATGATGTTCAAAAATATATAGATCCCATGTCACATTCAGTAAAATTTATGATACATTTATTGGGTATACTCAACGTGTCCAAGCCTACCCCACCGATGTGCTAGAAATGATACTTTGGGATGGATGTAAAGCAAAATAAATTGCTTCCGCTATGATAAAATTTGAATTTAAGTGTTCAAAAATTTAAAATCTTAATCTTACCAACATACCATGGTTTTTATATAATTCTAAATTAGATATGCTCATGAGTTGAGTTACCCGTCTACGATCAACAATCTATCGGAATTATAGAAGAGTTTGGACAAAAAAATTGATGACCAAAAAATGAGTTTTGACAAAAAAATTAGGCCTATTTAAAATATTAGCTAGAATTGGGCTTCAACTTTCAAAGTCTAATTAACCCGTTTTATAATTTTGTAATATTTTTATCTTATTTTTATATATTATGCAACTTATATAACTTAAAATTAAATATATAATAATACAATACTATGTAAACATTAAAAATTATGTTAAATTGTCTAAATTTAGAATTTTAATAAAAGAAAAACTATCTAAAATATCAAATATTAAATTAAAAATAATATAGATGGACTTAAAGCCAGTTTAGGTTAATCATTTACAAATATGAATAATCTTGAACAAAATTTTAAACTTATATTTTTAATAGTGCCAAAAAACATAATGTGTACTACATATTTAATCCCGACTTGACTGATAAATACCTCTACCTAATACATTCTAATACGGGCTAATTTGCTTTTTTATTTATTCCTTTCTTTACATGTATAAAGTTTCTCATGTTAAAATTTTAATTCCATTACAATCTTTTGTATACATAGGAAAATATTAATAAATATCTTGTGTTAAGTTCACTAAACATTAATTTTATTTTTTTACCAAATTATTTACAAATTGAGGAAAGGGAATTAACCCTTTATTGAAAAAATAATAAGGATGAAAAATGAAAAGGTTGTTTTATTCAAAACCCCAATTATGAAATCTCCTCTCTCCTACTTCATACCTCGGAATGCATTGTTCTTATAGAGAGAGAGGCACTTTCACATCTTCTTAACTCGAAATGGTTGGGGAGAGGAAATGTTACTTCTTTTAGGGTATTCCTGGGAACAAATTCAATGGATACGAGGTGAGGCCTGTAGCTTAGAGGAGTAGAGCACATGGCTACGAACCATGGTGTTGGGATTTGAATCCCTCCTCTCCCACAACCGGCCCAAAAGGGAAGGACCTTTTTCTCTGAGAGTAGGAAAATCTTGAACGAGATAGCAAACCCAAAATTATGAAACTTGGGCGTGAATCTTTTACCGAAATGGAGTAACCTTTTATTTATTATCTATAGTATATTTTCGAAATGGAGTAGCTATGAAACAAAATAAGCATATTTTATTACCAAACAAGGCTTTTCAAATTCTCAACCCTTGCTTCCTTATGTTGTTGGTAATGATTAATAAAAATTAATTTATTATTAATAAACATTTAATTTTATCTATCTATTTTTATACAATATTATTTAATTTATTTTAAATATTTAATACATATTTGAATTAGCATAAAATAAAATATTAAAGTAAATTTATCTCAAATTAATATATATATATATTTAAATTTAAAATATTCAATATAAATTTCAATTAAAATGAAATTCGATAGTATGTAAAATAAATTTAAAATTAAATGGTCAATGTGAATTTTAACTTAAACTAAATATTAATTAATAATAAACTAAAATTTGTTAATAATAAATTTTAACTTTAAAGGGAGAGAAACTACAAATGTTATATTATCTTCGTCATGCAAAATTGATTCAATCGAGCTATAAAAGTAAAACTTTGTGTCGTAAAAAATTATCATCTACCATTATTATTTATCTATAATTAAATTAACTTAATTAATAAAAATATAAAGAAATTAGCTTGTTTTTGAAGTGCTTTACATTATTTTTAATTAATTTAAATTAATCAAGACATAAATAATAAATATTATTTTAACTTTAATCTATATAACTAGTTATTTTTCTTTTTCTTTTAAAAGAAGTGGTTAAATTTTAGTTTAAGGCAATGTATTATGCTTATATTTTATATTTAATTATTACATTTTAATTTGTAATGTAATGTAATTTAGACTTTTATAATATTATTAATTAGTCCAAATAATTAAACCATTAATTTTTTGATTAAAATGTTACGTGATATTTAATTTGAATGCCCTAAGGATCTTACTTCGTTTAAGGCAATGTATTATGCTTTTCATTTCTTTTGGATTTGTCTTGCTTCGTTTTTCGCCAAACTTCAATTTTAGCTCATACTATGTTGGAACTTAATATTTAATCTATATACTTTAATTAATTTTTAAAATAATTTGATCATTCTACTTTTATAATGTCATTAGTTAGTCTCGATTCTTAATATTGTTGACTATTTTAATCAAAATGCAGATGCCGTTTTTTTTAGGAACTCTATTCTAGCAAAAAATTTATTTTATCATGACGAGTTCGAATGAATGTTTTTAATAAAAACCCACATAAACATTTCAATATTTTTTTTTATTGTTACATGGCTCCAAGTAGAGGTGCTCATGGCCGCCCGGCCCGACGGCCCGCCCGAAATATGGGAGGGTTTGGGTAAAAATATACGCCCGAAATATGGGCTTGGGCAAAAAAACGAGGCCCGTTTAGAAAACGGGCCGGGCCTCGGGCACCACTTTTTTGGCCCAGGCCCGGCCCGGCCCGATTTAATAAATATATTTATTTTTTTAATTTTAAAATATTTTTTACATACTTTTTTAATTTTTTTAAATTTTAAAATATTTTTAAAATACTTTTTTTAATTTTTTTTAATTTTAAAAATATTTTTTTAATTTTAAAATATTTTAAAAATATTTTTAAAATACTTTTTTTAATTTTTTAAAATTTTTAAAATAAAAATGGGCCGGGCCGGGTCGGGCCCGGGCTTATGATTTTTTTCCCGGGTCGGGCCTGGGCAAAATCTTAGGCCCATATTTCGGGCCGGGCCGGGCCAGGGCATAGGACCCCGGCCGGAAATTTTTATGGGCCCAGCCCGAACCCGGCCCGGCCCGGCCCGGCACATGAGCACCTCTAGCTCCAAGTGACATCAATAAATTTAATAAAAGAATATTAACTGTGGTAACAAGACCTAAAATTATAAATTTAAAAAGAAGAAGAGCTAAATTTTTTTAAAATAAAAATAGAAATTAAATTTTAAATATACGAAATATATAAAAATTTAGAGTATATTTTAACTTTCAAATTTTTACTCTATTATTCAACACAAACAAATAATAAAATCATGCTAATTAATATAATTAATCATTATTGGACAGTCTTTAGGTCACTCATCTAAAGAAATTATATTATACAATAAATACCTTATTAATTGAATATGTATGTCCAAAAAGAGAACTAAGTTTCGAAGCTTTCCACTCTAACCAAGTTTTGATGAATCCACATGTGTGATTATTGTTTATCTTTAAATTAAATTAAATAGAAATAAATTAAGAAATTAAATTTAAAAAAAACATTTTTGTAAATACACCATATTTTTAAGAATTATACAATTTTTAATCAATTTAAATTAATCCAGAGATAAAGGCATGAAAATATCTTATATGATTTTCATTCAGTTTTTTTTTTACAAAAATGATGTAAGAAATCATTTGTATTTTTAAATCTTAAATATTATTTTATTAAAAACCTTTTTCAAAATCAAATATAGGTGATCTTTGGAGCAATCTTAATTTACCCAAAATCGAATCTCCAATAAGCTTGAATTAATTCTCAAATAAGTATTTTTCCACACCTAATATCTTGATGATATTCGAAGCAGACTGCACCCAAAATAAAATTTAGGCAATTTTAATCAAATTGTTGATTGGACTTGCAAAAAAAAAAAGAAAAAAAAAAGGAAAAATTGTTCTTTTTATCTCTTTAAAAATTATAAAATTTCAATTAACACCGTTACTATACCCGTGAAGTTTTAATTTTTTATGCTTAGGTAAATGAAAATACATCGATTTACCGTAGCTCCGCCCTTTATGATGTCACCACCGTCTCTGCTCTGTTATCTTTCACCCGAACAAGAATATTCTGTCATGGTTTCTGCCCTGAAAAACATCACCACTGATTCAATACCGTCCTTTTCCTCCACTATTGATGTCACTATTGACTTTAGTTGGAAAATAAATAAATGAAAAACATGAATAATTATGGTGCATTTGAAAAACTGGTGCAAGTTAGAAAATAAATAAATGGGAAAATATGGGTAATTAAGAAATTTACTTCAGTGTCAAGATCGAAGGAGGAAATGAATGAGATTGTGGGGGAAGACGGCGGTGGAAGTATATCGGAGGTTGGATTTAGCACTTTTTATGTTATTTAATATGGGTATTTTTTATGAAGATTTAAGAGATTAACTTAAAATTTTGTAATTTTTAAAGGGTCAAAAATAATAAAATTTCCTTTTTTTTTAGGTAGTTTGAGTGACCATTGTGGCCAAATTTTTTAATGGCAGTGACTAAATTGACAAAAATAATTTAAAGTGACTAAAAGAGGAACAATACTATTTTAGGATGACCTCTAGTGCATTTTACCCAAAAATTTATCATAACTTTCAAGTTTAAACAAAATTTATTTTATTTGTATTATATTTTAGGATAATGTAACATCTAGTCCCTAATAACTTTTCTCAATTTGGGTTTTGTATCTTTTTTTTTCCATATTTGGCATTTTAAAAAAAAAAATTGGTTCTATGATAACTTTGAGATTATCCCACTATCAAAATTAGAAAAATGTTGTGGTCTTCAATAGAGTAGGAAAGAATTTCATCAGAGAAGAAATTGCTGCAATTCAATTCAAGAACTTCCATCTCATTGTCCTCTGTTTTCCTAGTACTGAGCCATCAATGAATCCCATGATCCTCACCTCACATCCCTCATATCTTGTCATTGCTCTAATCATGGCTGCCATTGTTGAGTATCCTTAGTTTATCCCTGCCAAAAAACTGCATGTGAGTATTGTATAGTATAGTTTACTTTCATTTCACTTGCAATGATTTCCCAGTTTGTGTCTTAAGTCTCTTAGCCATGCAAACCATATGGATGGAAGCAGAGGAAGAGAAGGTGGCAGCTTAATTGATCGACATGTTGAAAGTATGAATGCCAAATGTTCGACATGTGTCTTCTTTGAGGGTCTTTGGTCTTTTTCTTCGTCCAAACTTGACCCAGTTTTGAAATTTCAGGTCTTGGAAAGTATCAAGCTTTGTTGGGTCTATCCCATCTCTGTGTCACTTGAATTCTTTTTCATGGCCCAGGGGAGATCTTCTTGTTGTGGCATTGGGCCACTGCTTTTGAGAACAATGCTTGAACCAATCCCACATTGCTACTGTTATAGAGCTTCCTTTCAAACAACTGTAACGCTTCATTGGGAAATTCAACGCAAGTCAAAAGAGTTGAATGTTGGGTATAGGTATGTAATTATTGTTTTATTTAAGTTTTTATATATTTGTAAGTATATGAATATGCATAGGACATGAATTTTAGAATTGGGATAATATAGATGGAAGCTATTGTTCACATAAGCCAAATGCAGTGTGGTATGAATATGGATATAAAGAAATCACTTTCAGATATTATTCCCGTTTTAGAGATCAAAGTTAACTTCATTTGAATCAATATCACCAGTGTTCTTCTCATTTTAAGTTATTTATTAAACGGTTTTGTTATTTTTATTATTTGGATTTGGAAGAAAATATCTTCTCTTATTTGAATCATGACATAGGAAATTGCCTTTAAACCTTTCCTTAATTGAAATAATTGGAACTTAATGACACATTAAGTGATTCTGCTTAAATATTTTCTGTCCATTTGATGATCATTAAATCTTTCAAGCTGAGATATGGAGTTCAGTTCTTACTGAAGGAATTGCTGTGATAGTGCAAACTGTAAACCTTGGCTAAGTTCTGTAATTTTTTTGTCATAAAATTGAAGAATTAGAAAACATATGTTACATATCAGCATAAGTAGAATTTTTACCATGTATAGGTACTCTGCTTTGTTCCGATGATTACACAAATATTATGTTGGGACTTAGGACAGTTATGACAGCTTCAATGCGAAAATGTTAAGTAAAATCTACTCTTTTATGAATAAAGCTTTAGAATCCGGTTTCCAGGTCAGTCCTGAAAATTCAGGTTTAGGAAAGGGTAGAGCTTTGCTGGGTCTATCTCGTGCTGAAGTGTTGCTTTCATTTCTCCATGGCCCAGAACGATGTACTTCTTGTGACCAGAAAATGGCATCGGGCCACTGCATTCATGTACAATGCTTAAACCATTCCACATTGCTTACAATAATATAGAGTCTGTCATACTGCCCCCTTTCCAACAATTGTAACGCTTCAATGGGAAATTCAATGCAAGTCAGAGAAAAAGAGATTAATTCAGAGTTGAACATTCGACATAGGTATGTATTTATATGTGTTATGTGTACATGTATTTATTTAAGTTTTTATATATTTGAAGTATTATATATGAATATGCGTAGGACATGAATGTTAGAGTTTGGATAATATAGATAGAAGCTATTTTCCACATAGTCAAATGCAGTGTTGTATGAATATGGATAGAGAAATCACTTTCAGATATTAGGGCCCTTTAGAGACCAATGTTAACTTCATTTGACTCAATATTATGAATGTTATTCTTATTTTAAGTTATTTGTTAAAGGTTTTATTATTATTATTATTTTGTTTTTGGATTTGGAAGAAAAGATTCTTTTCTTATTTGAATCATATGCATTAATCACAGGACCAAAAGTTTGAATGCAAAGATTTATTAGAGGTTGAATAATCATGACATAGATAGGAAATTGTATTTAAACTTTTCCTTAAGTGAAATAATTGGAATTTAAGGACATATTATGTGATTATGCTTAAACATGTTGTGGCCAGATTTTTACCATATATAGGTACTCTTCTTTATTTCAAAGATAACACAAATGTTATGTTGGGACTTAGGACAGGTATGACAGCTTTAATGCGAAAGCGTTAAGTAAAATCTCCTCCTCTATCAATAAATCTTTAGAAGCCGGTTTCCAGGTCATGCGCCAGTCTACCATAAGCTTTTTTCAGTAAAAAAGGTGCCTAATGCGACTTTATAAAGTATTGAAACAGAACTCTGATTGTTTTAAAGGTTAATGAGATGTTGGCCTTAGACCTCCACCTTTGAACATATCTTACATTCTTAAATTTAGAGTTTCACATAGCTATTTCTGATTTGTTGTCATTATGTGTAATGCTGCCTTGAAATTTTAGTCTATTGTACCTAAAGCCGGAGTCTTTGAATTGCTTTCTCTTGCAAGCATCTGTCATAAGATGGTATTATAAACACCGGTGTCTATAATGGGCAATTGGCTTTGTTTGGCTTAAATGGTAGGACATGTTTGTCAATCTATATTTTTAAGTGATTATTTTGTAATTTTTTTCCAAAAAGTGTACAAATAAAAAAGTCGACATGAACGAGAAAGCGATTCCATCTTACCTAACATTGTCTTCGTGGAATAAAATTAATGGCACTCATTCAACGTGTTTGGCGTTACGTTCTAGATGTTGACAGCTATAGGTATCTTCGGCAAGTGTTGCATATCTAGGCCTCATCGCTTGCATGAAGCTCTGCCTCTTGGTCTATATAGTTGAAACTTGTGCCTGTGAATCACCTCATTCAACAAGTTCTCTCCTGAAAAACTCCTTATATATTACCATTTCTGAATTTTCTTCTCTTGCTTCAAAATCCGAAAATCACTCAAAGGTATAAGTTGTAGAATCATCTTTAGTGATGGACAGAGGCCTTTCGATCATTCCTATGTAGGCAGAGAATTGAGACTTGCTCTGTAAGTAATCAAAAGCCTTCTTGTCAAAGCTGATATATCAAGTTGATTTCTTAGTTTTCTCTGTTCAAATTCTATCTAACCATTTTTTTTTTCTTATGCTGCTTGTTCTAATTTAAGAGTGTAGGATTTCCGGCACTCATTTTCGGACCACCTGTGTGCGTACTCATTATTGTAAATAGAGAAAACACCTACCTGGAATACCTCATTTCATCTATAACTTCAAGTTACCATGGTGCATGTTGTATATGTTTATCTGTATTTCAGGTCCATCTTAGGATTTTTCTACTGAAATGAAGATTTCATAATTATGTTCATGTTGGTAAGAACAAGATTTAGCATTGTGTAGATGCATACGTGTTTCTTATTCCTGATAAGATATATACAAGCTGTCCCTACTGTCTGCATGTGACAACGGACAGAAAACCACCTTATAATCAGCTTAGCGATGCACTTCATGCTTAAATAAAAGGTTCTTGTTCTTATGGAAATATCATTCTTTAGTAAAGTAGGATTTGACTGTTCGTTCTTTTATCCCATTAATCTGGCTGGGTTTCTAAGAGCATCCGCATGCCTTTCTCGGGTCGTAGTTAAGATGCCAATATAGTTTCTGAGCATTTAATGTCTCAGTTTCCAGGTTTCATATTGATATAGCCATAAATATATCATTAACTTGTTTTGATACCCTCACGTTGATTGCCTTCTTTTGGTCTTTGACACTTTAATACTTGAAATGCGGCCCTGCAATGAGTCCCAATTACTGCAATTTCCAATTTTCACCTCGGTTTTTCCGACATCAAAGGCATATGGTTACTGATTAGTGTTTTAGACAATGTTTTCATGCATTAATCACCAATTTTTTCAGTTCATTTTGTCTTTTCCACAGGTTGAACCTGATGGCAGGTTTTGATCCTTCAAGTAAATGATAAAACAAGCCGGATATGGCATCCAAAAAGCCGCAGAGTGGAGTGGATGACAAACATTGTGAAGTTAAACACACATCTAAGACAACCCTCATGGAAACCGATATTCCTTATTTGATTTCAGCCACACCTTGATCCAAACCATTCCACCATCGTTTTACTCACAAATAGAGGCATTATCTAAAACCAATTTCAAAAACCAAGAAAACAAAAACAAACAAGAAAACACAGGTTGTAAAGTTTAAAAACTAAAACTCCAATCCTTAGCCACCAACTACATAGTTCAACGCAGAAGGTTATGAGTTAGCCAAGGAACAATGCATGGTGTTCTGTGCAGAATCAGCCCAAGACTAGGGCCACATTTAAACCAAAGGTGGCGCCAACACTATCTCAAGCACACTCACTGGTCAGATGGGTATCCCGAAACCACCTTTCTCCGGCCACTTGTCAGCCAACCCACCACCCCATTGGCAATCTCTCGTTACTTGACTCTCGTTGTTTCTCTTCTCTCTCTCTATTTGCAGTTTCATGGTCTTTTTCTCTCTCCACAACCGATCCCTCTGCACCACTTGACGCGTTTCTCACGCTTTTTTCACACCTGGACTCACCCTAATGGAAGCATCTTACAGCCCCATGACCTTATTGAGCCACACTTTGTTCTTACTCAAAACAGTAAAGAAGAACACACACAAAGTAGTGCACTCTCATCAACCTTCTTCTCTGATCGTAACCAGCACTGCAATCCCCTAGACTCATCATCATCACATTGCACCTTCGTCCTAATGGAGAATTCTTACATTCCCTTTTTCTCCACCACAGCCACCTCCAGCACCACCCCAATCACCACCACAACAACCATCCATTCCTCCTCAAACATGGATTGGTCTCAGAATTCGGACTTCTCCATGTTTGAACCAATGAACTCTCAGTTTCAACATCCATCACAGCTTTTGTCACCTAACCAGAGCCTGCAATTCCCATACAACCATTCCATAGAGCAGGCTCCTGTGTATCCTTTCTTTACGGGGCAAAAGGGGTTTGAATTTGGGGTACGTAAGGAACAAGAGAGAAGAACCAATGATCCTTATAGAACAAAGCTTGCAAGGATTAACAGAAAGTTGGCACGGCAAAGAAGCCTCCAAAGAAATGCTAATTCAGGGGCTTCAACACAGGTAGATGCAAGGAGACTGATAAACTCTGGTGCTGACACTGATACAAATAAAAACAAGGATAACAAAAAGGATCAATACAGGTTTTGCACACCAGATAACCAGGTGCGTTTTTGAAAAACTTGTTGATCTTTTTGAGTTTTGAATTTCATTATCTTCACTAATGACTGAAATTCTTTATAACTTGGAATAATGCAGAGACTAAGGGTGGTGCTAAAGAAAGAGCTGAAGAACAGTGATGTTGGGTCCCTTGGGAGAATAGTTCTTCCAAAGGTGAGGTTAATTTACTTGATTGATCCATGAGGCCATTCTCAAGGCCCGTTCTTCCACTTTAAAGAATATTGAAAGAAGAGAAATAAGTAAAAAAAGAGAGCCAACCAATAACTATTCCTTCATTTCGTCTCATTGATTACTGCAACATTGTTGTCATCTTTACACTGTTCAATAACTAATATTAATCGTTTCTTGACTTCTCGATTCTCGCACACTAAAAATCATCACAGTAAAAGGAAAATATAACAGTCTTGTCAAGGCAGTAATTATCTTCTAATTTGCAAAACGAATGATCATTATCTTGCATACTGGTTTATTATTAATTTTCACTAATTATGCTCTAATCTTATGTTTTATCTACGGTGTTTATCTTAAAACCAGAGAGACGCAGAGGTAAACCTTCCACCACTATCTGATAAAGAAGGCATCCAAGTTATGATCAAGGATGTATACTCTAACCATATGTGGACCCTCAAATACAAGTAATTCATTCTCAAAATTTGATTCCATTCCGTCTTTTACTCATTTTCGAAAAACGGGTTTAGACAGATTTATTGGATGTCACCTTTTAAAAGGGTTTCGAATTTTATTTCTTAACTCTATTTGTTCATTTGATGTCTCAGGTTCTGGTCCAATAATAAGAGCAGAATGTATGTGCTGGAAAACACTGGTAAACCCTTCATTGTTAATGACTTTTTTGTTCATTTGAAACCCTTTTGTTATATGAATTTTTGCATTTTATTGTGTTTATAATCTCATTTTTCAATTCATCAGGGGATTTTGTAAAGCAAAATGGACTAGGAACTGGAGATTCCCTTACACTTTATGAGGATGAAAGCAAGAACCTTGTGAGTTTTTGTTTTTTCTTATTAATCTTAGTAATTAAGATTTATTGAAAAATTCAATGTGGGATTTGAAAATTAAAAAGAAAGGTGAAAAAAGGTTTTAGCTTTGCTGGAGGACAGTAATGCCCTTGTCTTTTTCCTATATTTCCTTGGCAATATCATGTGCCTACAAAAAACAAGGGTTAGAATGGACAAAATAACATAACTTTAATGGACACGTAACTGATGATGTGTTGGCAGTAGACTTACCTTTTAAGAGGACAGCTAGGATTGGTCACGTGTGCACTGCATCTTTGTGGCCCTTGTAACTGAAGTTAGGAGTTTAATTGAGTGGAGTTTAGCTTTGACTTGAAACCGGGTTTCACTTCCAAAACTTAAGTTCGGCTTAAATTTGAATCATCTTTTCAAGTTAAATTCGAATAATTTAGACCATTTAGTACTTAACATGTTTGATGACATTGTATTTATTTCGATTTTGATTGTGAATGTAACGAATATTATCACCGTAGATATATATAGACAAAAAAGAGTTTGTAATTACGTACACCTGCATTTATTTGTCCTATATGTGCACGTTCCATTTGCCAGAAAATACTCAAATATAGACAAAATCTGTTGAATTTTGATCCCTTTTCCCCATACAATGCTTCTTTTTAGTGTCTGTTCCTTTTTGTCTAACTTATGATAACGTAAGAAGAAAACCATCTAAATATTCTCACTATTTTTGAGAAACAAAGATCACCCAGTTCTTTAAAATACAAAGCTATTGTGTTTTTAATGTCTCGTATTATTTGTTTGTCTTCTAATTGCATTTTTCTTTGCAGTATTTTTCTATAACAAAGGTGGCAACGGTTGCTGTCGAGTCTTCAAGCAACCAACAATACTATCATAACGTAAACAATAATGGCGAAGAAGGCAACGACAACAGCAACAACATTGGCAATATATATTTGCCATTTACATCCCAGTCTAAAGATGATGAAGCAACATCTTTAGAGTTATTTATGGAGCAACAAGAACCTAATGATTTTATCATGACTTTGCCTATGGATTCTACTTATGGTTCACATACGATGTTCCCAGAGGAAACCAGACATTTACCTAACAACGTTGGTCAAACGACATCGTTGTCGAGAAGTGTCGATGATATTTCTATCAACTTTGACGACTGCTATGGGGGTCTTGATATGTTACCTGAGGTAAATCAATACAATTTTTCATTTTGATATGGAAGCATATCAGTGGTAGGATTCATGGGCTCATCACAACAGTTTAGAATCAAAATAATAAATTGGTTCTTGTTTTTTCCTTTATAGATAACATATATGAAAGGTGTATATATATATATTTGAAAATTTTCTCTTTTTATTAGAGTTCAATGTTTATTTTTCTCCTTCAATGTAAATGATTCCCAATTGGGGTGGAAAGAAATTATAGTTAAGAATTTTCTCTTGTTTACTTTCTTTTTGTTACTTTTATTTATACCCATAAATATTGATGTTCATGAACATGAATGTTATTTCATGATTGATGATGATAATGTGGATTTTGAGGTTGATTCAGTAATATCTTAATTTCTCATTAAGAAATTTTGAGATTAGAATTATATGGTTTAAAGTTTAGTTATTAATTTAAAATTTGTCTCAAGAGTTTTGGTGTATTAAAACAAAATATATTAACTTCAAATATATAAAATCTAAGTTGGAATTTAACCAAACAATTAGAATGATATAAAAATAAAAAATTTGATAATTTATTTTGAAATTTAATATTTTTAAAATTTTGTTAACATTATATTATCCTTTAATTAAAATTTAACCTTGTTTAAAATAACTTGAAATGTTTTTAAAAAATAAACTAAAAAAAGTAAAATAATTTTTTTCATAATTTAAAAATTACATTTATTAAATAGTCTAATTATAATCCGTACTTAATTTTCAGTAATATACGACATATTTTATAAGTTAAATTCAATATTTAATTTTTTTTCAATCATTAATTATTCAACACTTAAATTTTCAGTTTATCAAATAAAACCTAATTTAAAATTTCTCCTATAGTTTAGAGACATTTGATAAATTAACCCAAAGTATATATCATCGTTAAACACAACTAATTTGAGTTGTCATTTAATGTCAAGACTGACGAGTTGGCTAATAAAAAGACCTAATATGAAGCATATTTTTGGAACATTTTGAAGTTTAGAGATTAATTTAAAATTTTCTTCCATAGCTTAGGATGCTTAATAAAATTAACCCAAAATATTTAGCTCGGAACAAACCCGAATACAATGATTGGGCTCAAGGCATGCCAAACCAGCCCAGCATATCTTGGGCTTAAAATTATTAGCAAAAACCTTGTAAACATGCCATGCTTGTAGGCCCAATTGACAACTAAATAGGCAGCACTTAGCTGAAATGGGCAAATATGAACTATGCCATGCATGTAAATACAAAAAGCAGGCTCTAAATTTCAGTAAGGGTATCAGGTTTCCAAGGTCTGGCTGATGTTCCTATGGGATCGGGTCGGGTTGGAGCCCATTGGGTATAAATTTGGTTCAGATTAATCCAGGTTGATTTAGTTGGAAGTTTTTTGAGTTTTGATAACTTCAAGTATGTAAGTTGTAGTAAAATAAATTTGAATTATTAACTTTTATAATGGGTGAAATTCAAATTTGATTTTCAGATTATACTAGAATTGATAAATCTATTTATTATGATTTCTGACTTAATGAATATTATATCGGTTAACTTATTATAGTTAATATTGATTAATGAATAAAAATTGAATTAAAAATCAAATTGATTTCCAATTCAATTAATGTAACTCAACACTTAATTATACTTTAGACTTTCAGATATATTAATCAACACAAATTAAGAAAAAAAATTAAGGAACGATTCTATTAAGATCTATTAAATGTCATTTGGGCGAGGTAATTAGTATTGTATGTAACAGCCCAAATTTGGGGTTAGTTGGAATAGAGGTTTCGGGACCACAAATTCGATGAGGAAAAAAATTATTTTTTATTATATTTTTATGGTCTACAATTTCACAGAATGATTTTGTGAAAATATCGTTCAAAAATTTCGACGTTTGGGCACTCAATTTAGACAAAAAGACTAAATTGTAAAAAATGCAAAAGTTGAGTTCTATATGTTAGAGGTGTCCAATTGTTATGAAATTTTAAATTGGAGGTCTTTATATGGTAATTAGACCATTGGTTAAGTTGGTGGACAAAAATGGACATGGTTAGGCATGTTTCCAAAGTTTTTCATTAAAGGCATTTTGGTCATTTAGTTATTAAAATGAATTAAAAACAAAATTAAAAGCCAATTTTTGTCCATCTTCTCCATAAGGCCTAATTTAGCAAGGGGGAAGCCATGGTTAGGGTTTTCAAGCTTCCAAGCTCAATAGTAAGTCCATCATTGCCCCGTTTTTAATGATTTTTACGTTTTTGAGATTGCCGTAATATGATTTACTTATTTCTACCATTTATTTAAGCTAGAGTTGATGTTTAAAAATTTACCCATGGAGAATATGCATGTATTTTGATATTCTATGGAAGAATATGAATGTTTGGAGCGTGATAAACGATTTATACTAAGTAATTTTTGATAAAAATGTCTAAAAGTATTAATTTGTAAAAGTTATAAAATGTGTCATAATTCTGTGAATAAGTGAAAATTGTGAATGGAAAATGTCATAAAATGGTTCAGCTAGGCCTAAAATGCAAGGAAATTGAATAAAAATTATTTTACGAGCCTAGAGGCAAAATCGTAATTTTGTAAAACTTTAGGGGCAAAAATGTAATTTTTTAAAATGTGATTTTTGGACTAGATTGAATAATTTTGAGTGCTAAATAAGTTAACTGTGTTATTATAAGTTGAGAAAGATGAGAATTTGACCTTGATTAGTGAAAAGAAAAGTGAGAAAAAATGAGAGTTCCCTGTTGAACCCTCAGAATAAAACGGGTATCTATGATTATAACGGTAGTTGTTGTGTGCTGATTCCACCGAATATTAATGAATGTAAAAGGGGTTGCTAAGTGCTGATTCCCCGTATCTTTGATTATAAAAGGGGTTGCTATGTGTTGATTCCCCGTATTCTTGATTATCAAAGGGGTTGCTAAGTGCTGATTCCCCGTATTCTAATTATCAAAGGGGTTGCTAAGTGCTGATTCCCCGTATATTTGATTATATAAAAAAAGGGGTTGCTATGTTCTGATTCCCCGCATCTTTGATTATAAAAGGGGTTGCTATGTGCTGATTCCCCGTATCCTTGAATATAAAGGTGGTTGCTAAGTGCTGATTCCGCCGTGTAACTATTATTATTACGAGGTGTTCATCAGAGAAATTGGTTAAGTGAAAATACATGTGAATCGATTAAGGTTATGTGATGAACAATGGGCTCAATATTTAATCGACCCTTGAGTAAGATGAAATGAAGTAATGAAATTATGAAAGAGCAAATTTAGCAACAAAACAGCTTTGGACATCAACAGTTGTGTGATTTTGAAAAATCACCAAAAATTGTGGAAATTAAATTAGAGGCTTAATAAGATATGAAATTAAAGCTGAATGAGTCTATTTTCATATAAAAGAAATAGATAAAGAAAAAGAGTTATATATTTTGAGATATTTGAATTTTAGTTAGATAGAGTCAGAATGAGTTTGGAATCCCCTGTTCTGACTTTGAAAAATTGTCAAAAATTATAAAAAAATAATTATGGGATAAAGTTTATATGTTTAGAATAATAAGTGAATCTATTTTCAAGAGAAACAAATGGAAACAATATCTGAAGTCTATATAATGAGATAATTAATTTTTAGTGAAGAGAGGTCAGAACTATCAAGAAGTGAAACAAGGGAAACTTTAAAGAATAAACTGTACTATTTGGCTAAACCAAAAATTCTGAAAATTTTATGGTAAGAAGATATGTGAATATAGTTTTGGGGAAAATTAACAGATCTTAATTTGGAGTTCTGTAGCTCTAGGTAAAAATAATTTAGTGACTTTGACTTGAATAGACAGCTTTGAATATACATGTGAGTGAATAGTGAAATTGTAGTTAATGTTGTTTTAGAGTGTTATACACATTAAGGATGGGGAATGGAGAGGAGGAGAAGGAAAATTGGATGAAAATATGAATGACTTGTGTATAATTGGCCATATGCTCGATTATAATTGATAAACGATTGAAAAGAAATGATGTTTATAATTGTGCATTATTAGTTATGGTTAAAGTTCATGTGAGAAAATAAAGTTTCATAGTATGTGTATGTGGTATACTTGGTATATGATTTGGTATGTAGCAATGTCAGAAATGGTTTATGAATTAACTCATGTTGGTAAGTTTGATACATGAATAAATGTGGCGCTTATCCATGCTTATAATGCTTATACTATATGTTTATTTGGCTAGCATGTTTGGTGTGTATGCTTAGGCTTTGGCCAAGTTGTGGCTGGATTACACCACATTAAATTTATAAAATTATGCATTGAGATGGTAAATGTCTAGATGGAAATATGCTTGTGATCATAAAAGGGTGGTAAGGTTTAAAGTTTGTAATCTTTATTAAAATAGTTTATCACGTGGTTAGTCTTCAAAAAGACTAGCTTGCGACTATGGTTGAGTGTAATGTTTATATCTTGTGTGATATGCATAGAAAATGGGAGTGGAAAGGAATGAAATACTAAGTTCATGCTTGAAGTGTAAAATGATGCAAAAAGGGGACGTTAAGTTAAACGATAAATATGTATTAGTATTGAACTTAATGAAATTGAATTGTACGTGAATTAAATGGAAATTGCAAATGATATGATTTGAATTAAATGAATTATTGTGGTATTGAAGTGTATATTGGATTGAGAAATTGAATTGAATTGTGAACATGAGAATCGTGAATTAAATGAAATGGAAATGAAGTATTGAATTGCATGAGTATGTATTGGGTCTCAGAAGCCCTATTTGTTACAAATATAATATTTTGAAGTTATAACATGAAGATTTATAAAAGCATGTTAAAAATTTGAAGACTTTAAATTTGAATGAAATTTTATAACTCGATTTAACATTTTTATAAGTGTATGTGTTCTAGTAATGCCTCATACCCTATTCCAGTGTCGAATACGGGTAAGGGGTGTTACAATGACATCGTCAGATTCAGTCATAACGTTTAGACCGGATTTGGGGCTTTACATTGTATTAGTGGATGTATCGTTTGTTTACTAGTACATGTATGTGTTGGTATCGATCTATTTTGGTATACCATTTTATATTTATCGTTATTTTTTAAAAACATTTGATATATGTATATAAAAATATTTACAAATATTAAATAATAAGATTAAATAAATCTCAAATATAAAATACTTGTAAAAACTATTTTAAAAATGTTGGTGTTATGGGTTGAAATCTCACCATATGTAAATTTCACAATACAAAAAAATATAAAATACTCATAAATTATATATATTTTTAAAGAAAAGTTGATTACCTTATTTAATAGAAGAAAACAAAAAGACACAGACAAACAGAACCCAAAATAAAATTTGAAAACAAATCAACAAACAAAAGGAGGTCTCTCTTATGAAGGGACCCTAACTAGTGCTAAGCCATCAAGTGAAGCAGTGAATAGACGGTGAGCAAAACACTTGAGGGGAGAAGTTGGGGAATCAAGGATATTGATAAATCTCCCAAATCGAAGCTTCTCGAGGCCCAGACTAAGGTTGGTCAAGCAATCTTCTTTCCTCATCGACAGCAGTGGTGACCAACACTGGCGTCTCCTCCACCAAAAAACAGTCTTCCATTCTCGTCATACCATCTTGAGCCATTGCATGTGCAACCTGGTTCCCCAATCTTGCTATGAAGTTGAATTGACAGTCCACAAATAGCATTGAAAGCTCCTTTGTCTCCTAGATAAGTGTACTAATTTCTGATAAATCTTTCGAACTTGTGATTAACTTTTGGATGACCAACTTGGAATCACTTTCCAGGATGACGAACAAGAAACCCATCTCAAGAGTGAACCTTAGCCCATGAATTGCTGCTAGAGCTTCTCCCGCAAAAGCTGTAGGCAACTGTAAGGTAAGGCGACTACAAACGCCATAATTTGTCCATGTTCGTCCCTAATGATTACTCTTGAACATGGCTTTCTCTATGTAAGGGAAAAGCTGGCATCAACTTTTATCTTGAAAAGAGATGTCGACAGAAGGGATTAGCGAACAATTTGAGGTGGAGGCGACCGATATATACTTTTAGCCAGTGCTTTAATATCCGCATAGTAGCCTTGGACAAAAGCAACCAAATCCTCTACCCTCTGGTTTGTACCCTCATGTAGCAGCTTATTTCTAGCATACCGGATAGCCTTCAACACAACTGCAATCTCAGTTCTTTTATTCACAGAATGATTTTCAAACATCCATGATAGCCATTCATGAAAGTTGATTTGTTCATTATTTCCTGAGCTAACATAATGTAAAGCTAACCACACATCCTTTACAAAAGCACATTATCGTAGGACATGATTCATATCCTCAATAGCTTGATAACATCTAGGACACAAAGGATCATTTGCAATACGCTTATTATATAAACTCGATCTTGTAGGCACAAAGTGTTTTAAGAATTTCCACATAGCAATTCAAATTTTTGGAGGGTAAGAGAGCATTCATATCTACTTATATAATTTCTTGTCCATTGAATTTAAAGTAGGAGGCCTTAGTAACAATCGATATCCACTGTGAACACTATATAAACTCGAATGTTCACCATCCCATACAACACGATCATTTTATGAGAAACTCGAGAGAGGAACACTCTTAATAATGTTAGCTTCATCTGGGGAAAACACAGAATCAATCAGATCCACGTTTGATGCCATTTGATCTTGCACCATAAGATCTAAAACACACATAATGTAACCCACTTGTGAGGATTAAATCTTTCGAGAAGCAGGGCTGGCAACTAGAAATCATTCCAAACTGAGATCAACCATCCTGTGCCTACCATCCATCTGAGGCCTAGCTCCAAAAGCCCACACACACACCGTATACTTCGCTAGATCAAAGAAGGGTTAAAGCCCAACAATGCATTAAGAAAACCTGTATTTGGATAATACTTTGCCTTTAGTATCCTCCCCACTAAAGTGGTCGGATGCATTAACAGACGCCAACCTTGTTTAGCAAGAAGAGCAATATTGAACTTAGATAAGTCTCAAAAACCAAACCCATTGTCCCTTTTTAGGTCGCATAGTGAAGAATAAGTACACTAGTGAATGCCCATTTTCTCAGTAGACTGTTGTCACCAAAATCAAGCCATTAAAGCTTCAAGTTCTTTGCAAAAAGATTTAGTAAATAGAAACAAAATATTGCATATGTGGGTAAAGCCTGACGAAAAGACAAATACTTCCTTGCCCCCCACTAAGAGAGTCCGTACACTCCAAGACAAAAATCCTACTTTGAACTCTATCTCTAAGATCCGAGACAACCCGTTTCTTATTTCTCCCAACTATAGGTGGCAGACCAAAATATTTCTCCAATTTATTTGAATGAATGACTCCCAAAATTCAACCAACATCCGACTGATTCTCCTCTTTCACATTTGTGCTAAAAAAGACACTTGACTTCGTAAAGTTTATAAGTTGTCCCGAACATCTAGCATACTGTTGTAGGATCTGCTTAAGGGTGTCAGCTTCCATAACTGTAGCCTCCCCAAGACAATCGTCAACACAAAGAAGGTGAGTAATCCAAGGTGATCTATAAAATTTAAAATATATAGATATTTCGACACTCTTTTATGTACAATTTATGCTAATTCCTAGTAAATAAATAATGCATTCTGTGGTTTTACACTTAACTTTATGATATTTTATAATTTTTAAGGAATGTGTTAATTTAGTGAAATTTATGTTAAATGCATGTTATTTTACTACTTTTTGGGAATAATTGGACTAAGGGAAAGTATAACAGTATTTGGGTTGTTTTTGGGCTTAGACAGATACAGATGGGAAGATCCAGATGTAGTAATGTAAGCTTCAAAGTGACTTTATTCCAGACTTAACTATATGGAGGCCCAAAATTATTTAATTGGAAGCCCAAAATCGTTCCATTTACCCACTTTTCATGGATTAAAAATAGAAACATCCACTGTTAAAATTAGCAATCCATAACTAGCCACCCATCTCCTAAAAATAACAAAGTTAATCTTATTCTTCATCACATAAAATCAACAATTTTATTCCTTTTGAATCAAGCCTCAAAACCTTCTATCTCTCTACTAAAAATAGCAGTCAAGACCACCCTCTTTTTACCATTCCAAGGCCCACCATACAAAGAGAAAAACAAGCCAACTTCCTAGCTAAAATTAATAAGTCACCACCCACTCATCCACATATCAAGGGACAACATATATGGGGGAGAGAATCAATGATTCCCTTGCTAAAAATAGCAAGGGACGTTGGGGATTAGAATTCTATAAAAGGAGGCTTCATTTCATTCATTAACACACCATTGAAACATCTAGTTTCGACATAAGTTTTCAGAGAAAAAACATTGAGTATTCTTGTTTCCTTATGACTTGCTAATCTTTTTGCTTGCCACAAAATAAGGCAATCTACTTGCCGAAAATGAGAGCAGACAGAGAGAGTAACTTGAGAGCATTTTGATGATTTAACGTTAAAACAAGGATGAGAGCCACCATAGGAAGCTACAAGGAGTAGTCACAAGTAACCCCCTACAGTTCAACTGTTTTCTCTTCTTATAGTGAAATGGCTGTGGATAACCCCCTCCTCGGTTACTCTTCTTCCCTTTCTCTTTGCTGTTAATTGATTTTTTCTGTGTTGAAAGACATGTTTGAATCGTATCTTTATGTTTTCAATTTAATATTATATGACGTAATTTTCTTTATTCAGAATAAGTATAAATCATGATTTGAGTCTATTGATTTTTGTATTTTGAATATTTTGTGAAAATGATTGTTTCATTCATTTAGGTTTAATTCATGTTAATACATGTAAATGTAAAGCCAACATTTATAGGTTCAAGAATTAACTGTTTAATCTAGAAAGAGGTAATGGTTAATAGACAAAAGACCTAAATAGTGCATATCATGTCGATATTGAACAGTGATTGTTGTGTGCATAAACTATAAAAAATGCTCAAAATGGTAATTTCTATGTTAGTTTTGACATAGACATATGCAAAATAACTTAGGGACATAATAGGACTTCAAGAGAAGCTTATGCCTTAATTAAAATTTGGTTTAATGAATTTTCATATTTCCACGATCCATTCGTGATATTCTTTTTATAATTGTCAATAAAATCTTGTTAAGTGAAATACTTGTTCTAGTCTATTCATGTTATGTTTTTTTAAATCTTGTGTTTAATCTTTTTGTTGTGATTATTTTTCTACAAAATGTGTTGTTTTATTTTGTAGGTATTTGAATTTGATTACATTCATAACTTTAATTTCGACTCTCAACAACAATATTTTTCTTTTACTTGTTTTCTTCCAAATTGTATTATAGTTGACTTTGCAAATAATTTACACAACAGTCCCTATGGAGACAATAACTCTTTACTTACTACTTATTACTTGTACTATGTACACTTGCACCATGTACACTTGCACATAACCACCGATACAAGATCCTTGCACAACTCTTGCCCTTCAAACTTGGCCATCCAACGATGCCATGCGTAAAAGAGCAGAAAGCCTTCTCCACAAATAAGAAATAAGTAAGGACTCAAGGGGTCCCATTGTCTAAGACCATGAGTCGGCATAACCTTGTCACTGACCACTCCATTAACCACAACCGAATAGGTCACTGATGAAACAAATCACATAATTCTATTAACCCATCTAGAGGAGAAACCTATTTTCAACAGCATTTCTTCAATAAAGTGCCACTCAACACAGTTGTAAGCCTTACTCATGTCTAACTTAAGTACAAATGACCCTTGCCGACCCAACCTCCTATTTTTAAAAGAGTGAAGTATCTCACAAGAAGCCACAATTTTGTCAGAAATAAGACGCCCAGGCACAAAAGCATCAATACATAAATAAAGCACTTCCTGAAGCTTGTTAACCAGCATTTTCGAGGCAATATTGAAAATAACATTGCAAAGACTGATAGGTCTAAAATGAGACATGGTATGTGGATTCTTAATATTTGGTATAAAAACAATGTAAGTGTGATTAATAGTGGATAAAGGGATTTCAGCTCTCAGAATAACAATGGCCCGAATAAGAATGTGGCAAATGTTGAATCATTGAACTCGAAAATATGTTCATCCAATCAGTGTTCGCCACCCCTCTATCCAGCATCTCTCAATTTCTCCTAAATCCACTAAAAAAAAACCCCTTGTTCCAATTTTGTCGATCCTAACTCTGGCTTTTGCTCCAAAATGATGACGTTCCATAGCCTCCGACCTCTCATTCCACTTCCACCAAAATCAACTCTTGTTTTATTTACCGACTTTATCTTCTCCCTCCTCAACTCCTCTCCTCCTTCTCCCATTACCCTAGCTATCATTAACTCTACCACGTTAATTTATGCTATTTTTGGCTAGAGAGGTGTCGAACAGTGGTGACAAGGGGGGATGGTGACGACGAACATAGAAAAAAAAAGCATTTTAGGCTTCTTAACAAGCAAAAGGTTTTGTTGGAAAAAAATCTAGTTTGTTTTCTGTGAAAGCGAAAAATTAAAATTTAAAAAATCAAGTCAGTTTGTGATATTTATAACAATAAACATTTCCTGAAAAATATCTATGCTTTGTGCAAGACAGATCCTAGACGTTCCCAAATTTCAACCGAACGACTTTCTCTACTATTCTCGTACCACGAATCGCTTTGAGTGTGAGCTCGAACAACCACGAATCAAATACAGAATCAAAAAATATAGTTTTGAAACCCAATTTTCGTAAGTCGAGTCCATAAATATAAAATAGAAATATTTACATGATTAATATGGAAATATAATTAAAATTAGTCATGCAATTTAGTTGAGAAGTAGTTAATTAAAACTCAGGAACTAAATTGTAAAAGTTCATATACTATTAAATTTTAATTAAGAAAAGATTTGGAGACCTAGATTGCAATTATCAAAAAGATCAAAATGGATAATAAACCAATTTTAGGCATGGGTTAATGGATGGTAATGATGATGCTCACTTAGTTTAAATTAATAGATAAATTGATATAATAAAACATAATTAATCTAATTAATTATGATTAACTAAAGGTTAATTATGTATATATAGCATTGTTGTGGAAAGAAAGATTATATTATCATCTACTTCCAACGTCCTTAAGAAAAAAATAGGGAGAAAACTCCATTTTTGAGGGTAGCATTCGACCAAACAAAAATTATAAGGTAGCAAGATAAAATTCTTGAAATTTTTATAGATTTATGATTACGGGAGATTGATTTAGCTAGCAGATGTATTAATTTGTTCAATTGCTAAGTTTTTAGTAAGTTGTCATTGTAGAGAAATTGATGAATTAGACTTGGATTTGATAAGTATTAAGCTTAGATAATGAAAAAGACTAGACTGTAAAAATAATAAAGCTTGTTAGATAACTTTTTAACATTAAAGACCAAATTGAATAAATTGAAAACCTGTCATGAAATTATGCTATAAATAGAAAGTATAGGGTCCTTAATGAAAGAATGTGAAATCAAATTTTAATCCAATGCTAGATATAAAAAGATATGCGTGTCCTGAGTATAACAACTAAATTGAATAAAATTGAAAAATATGCATGGCTATGTATTTGAACGTGAATTGGATGAAATATGAAATTATTTTATTTATTTAATCATCATATGTAGCTAAAGATGATGTTGAGTCGTCGAGAAGGAAAGGAAAATGAGAGTTGCCGACAAGTGACGAGAGGATTTAGTTTGTACTTTTATGGTCCAAGATCGTTGCATTTGTATGCATATTTATATTAATTTTATGATTGAGAATGTGATAAGCCATAAAAGTAACATGTTTTTAATCCCATTCTTGATGCATTTTTGGATTATTTATTATGCAAATTAGTGAATTTGATGCTCCTAATCCTATTTATTATGCAAATTAGTGAATTTGAGAGCAAAATGAACGAAAAACAAGCCAAAATCAGACGAATAGAGTTGTTTTCAGGATCTACATGGCCTGGGCATTTTCACATGGGTTGGCCACATGCCCGTGTAAACCACACGAGCTGGCCACACGCCCGTGTCAATTTCGCACCCTGTTTCTCAAACACACGAAAACACCTAATTTTTAGGCTTTCTGAGCATTCTAAAGTCTATAAATAACAATTAGAAGAAGACCTAAAGGAGCACTCAGAGAAGATTGAAGAAATTACTCGAAGAACACCATTAGAGTCAACTTAGAAGCAGATCTCCTTCAGGATTGAAGATCTCCTTTTAACTTCTTTTGAAGTTTTAGTGAATTTCTTTATGTCTTGTGGGTTTTCTGTCTTTGAGATGTTTTCATTTAAGATTATGAATTAAATTCCTTAGAGACCTAGGGAAGATGAAACCTATGATGAATCGTATTATTTGATTTCTGAATTACATGATAAATACTTGATTCTTGTTTTCAATTATGTACGCTTATTTCGTGTTTTAATATTTTTAGGATATTAATTCATGTTTAATGTGCTTATTTCAGTGGAGCAAAAGTCCCTATTTAAGAGTAGATCTAGCATAATTGAGTGGAGTTACATGCAAGCCTAGAAATAGGACAACATAAATCTGCCGGATTAGAGTCAAATCTAATAGGGAAAACCATAGATCGAGTTAATGAGACAATAGGAGTTTTAATTAGAAAGAGATTTCAATTAATCAACCTAGAGTCAATTGTTCTTACTCTCGAAAGAGATATTAACATAATTTAGGAATTTCTACAGATCAAGACACAAATGAATAAATCATTTAATTTAGATTCAGAATAATAGGTGGAGTCTAGGTGTATTCTTTCCTGGGTATTCTATCTTATTGGTTTTATTCGATTATTTTCTTAATTCATTCTCTGTTGCGTTCTTAGTAATTAGTTTAGTTAATTTTAGATTAAAAACAATCACTTCAATTTATCGGCTAAATAATAGAAAAACGGTAATTACTAGTACTTTTAGTCCTCATGGATACAATATTCCCTACTCACCATAGCTATACTATTGTTCGATAGATGCGCTTGCCTTTATTGTAATTATAGTTAGTTTAGTGATCATCAAGTTTTTGGCGCCATTGCCGGGGACTAAAATATTAGGAACACTCGATTTTTATTAATTTAGCCGTTTATTTTCATTGCATTTTTTTAGTTTAATTTTTGTTTTTTTTAATTTTTATTTTATTTGCTTCTGGCAGGTTTCTTTAGTTTATGACTAGAAGAAACTCGTCGGGACCATTAGTATTTGATAGTGAAATGGAAAGTAAAGCTTGCAGAAACGGTAGAGAAGATAGGCAAAGTCGACAGAGTATAGTGGAAGAGCAAGAGGACGTTATTATTATCACTGAGGAGATGAGTGATAATTAGAATAATCAGCTACCTCCTGTGGTTGCTGCGAATCCCGCAAATCGGAATTCTGCTCCTAGTACTATGTACGATTATGCCAAGCCTACTCTAGCTGAGGCTGAATCGAGTATTGTGAGACTTACCATTGCTGCGAATAATTTTGAACTGAAGTCGAACACTATTCAGATGATTCAACAGTTTGTTCAATTTGATGGTTTGCAAGACAAAGATCCAAATACTCATTTGGCTAATTTTCTGGAAGTCTGTGACACTTTCAAGATAAATGGCGTTTCTGACGACGCCATTCGCCTACGTTTATTTCCCTTATCGTTGAGGAATAAAGCTAAACAGTGATTGAACTTCTTACCACGAGGTTCTATCACTACATGGGATCAAATGACCGAGAAATTCTTACTGAAGTACTTTCCATCGGCTAAGACAGCTAAGCTGAGTAATGATATCTCTTCCTTCGTGTAAATGGAATTAGAGACCCTATATGATGCATGAGAGAGGTATAAGGATTTATTGAGAAGGTGTGCCCTCACCATGGGTTACCTTTATGGCTACAGTTAAAACCTTCTACAATGGTTTGAAGCCCTCAACTAGACAGTTGATTGACACAACAGCCGGTGGTACATTGAATAATAAAATACCTAAAGTGACTTATAAATTTATAAAGGAGATGTTACTGAATAATTATTAGTGGTAAGTCATGAGGACAAAGCTGATAAAAGCAGCCAGTGTTTTCAACTTAGATGCGGTCACCATGTTATCGAATCAGGTAGAGCTTTTAAATAAGAAAATTGATAGTTTATATGGTTCTATGCAGGTACATCCGGTGATGCAGTGCGATACGAATGAATGATGGATGAACAATCCAGAATGTTTACCCTATGGTCACCATGTTATTGAATCAGGTAGAGCTTTTAAATAAGAAAATTGATAGTTTATATGGTTCTATGCAGGTACATCCGGTGATGCAGTGCGATACGAATGAAGGATGGATGAACAATCCAGAATGTTTACCCTATGGTCCTCGCACAGAGAACGAACAAATCAACTATATGGGTAATAATTCTAGACCTCAAAATAATCATTACAGTAACACCTATAATGCAGGGTGGAGGAACCATCCCAATTTCTTTTGGGGTGGTCAAGGAAACCAGAGATCACAACCTTTTCCAAGCTTTCAATAATCTTACCAATAAGAGAAAAAGCCGAACCTTGAAGAGATGCTAAAGAAGTTTATCTTGGTGTCAGAAACTTACTTCCAAAACACCGAGACAACACTTAAAAATCAACAAGCATCGATTCAAGGGCTTGAGAACCAAATCGATCAACTTGCAAAGTTGATTTTAGAATGACCACAAGGTAACTTACCTAGCAAAATCGGAACTAACCTAAGAGAGCAGCTTCATGTAATTACTGTTCGAGATGAAAAATGGTTAGTTGAATCTGAACCAAAATCGAGGCAAGAAAGTGTGGCAAGTAAAAGTAAGGTTGAGGTAAGTCAAAATGAGCAAAAATCGGTCGGTAAGGAATATAAACCTCGTGTTCCATATCTCAACGTGACAAAAAAAGACCACACAAATGAACAATTTGGTAAATTTATTAAACTTTTGAAAAAAATTACATATTAACTTACTGTTTATTGAAGCTCTTTCGCAGATGCCTAATTTCGTTAAATTTTTAAAGGAGTTATTGGCAAACAAACAAAAGTTAGATGATTCGTTGCATGTGGAGCTAAATGCAGTCTGCTCAGCCATTTTGCAAAATAAACTACCCAACAAATTGAAAGATTCAAGGAGTTTTACTATCCCTTGTTTAATTAGTAGTTTAAATGTTAATAATGCTTTGGCTGATTTAGGGACGAGTTTTAATGTCATGCCATATAAAATGTTTAAACAATTAGGTCCTGGGAAACCCAAACAAAATAGGATGAGTATTTAATTAGCGGATAGAACCATTAGATTTCCTAGGGGTATTATTGAAGATGTTCATATCAAAATTGATAAATTCATATTGCTAGTTAATTTTGTTGTCTTAGACATGGATAAGGATAGTGACGTGCCTTTGATTCTAGATCGGCCCTTTTTAGCAACTGCCATAACTATTATTGATGTTGGTATAGGTGAATTTGTACTTCGTGTAGGTGATGACACGATTACATTCTAAGCTCGTGATTCTGTTACGACATCTAGTAATCGGGATGATTATATGAGTTCTGTTACTATGAGTAACCTTGTGGCTCAAACTTCTTTGCAGGAAACCCCTCAAAAAAATGTGATGGAGCCACGTTCAAGTCCATGCGACAAAAAAATGACTCATAAAGAACGAATGCTACAGATCGATGAACTAGATGAATGGCAGACACATGTCAAGGAGAAATCGAGAATATACGATGCAGAACCAAAGCGACCCCATGATGAGCATGTGGACGAAACAAACCAAATTAAGGTTGGGGACAAGGTACTATTAGATAAAATGGATCCACATATTGCCACTTCAGAGCTTAATGTAAGCAGAGCAACTCTTTTTACGGTACTGAATATATTTCCATACGGTACAGTTGAGGTAACTCATTTTCAATTCGACACGTTTAAGGTAAATAGTACTCGATTCAAACCTTATTTTAATAATAGAATTGATAGCGAAAAAGAGGAATTTCAACTTCGCGAACCACCGTGACCGTGAGAATTTAAGGTAAGTCGAGCTTAGACTTTAAATAAGCGCTTCTTGAGAGGTAAACCGAGTGTTAACGCTGCTAATTTTCCTAATTTTATCTCATGTTATTTTTAAATTAATTATTTTTAAAAAAAAAAGTGTTTTTGAACCAGCCTGGACACATGGGCATGTCCTTGGCCGTATGTATCCTGAGACTTAATTTTTTCCAAAAAAATGACAAAGACACGGCCTAAAATAGTCTACACGGGTGTGTGACACGACCGTGTGGACCACATCAGGCCGTGTGAAACCTAGAGCTAATTTTTTCAATTTTAAAATAAGTCAAAGAGTTATACAGGCAAGACACACGGTCGTGTACGAGACATGGTCGAGCCACACGGGTGTGTGAAAGGTCACACGGACATGGGAGAAATGAAGGAGGTTGCACATGGCCATGCGACATGGACGTGTCCAAGGCCGTGTGAAGATTGGGCTGATATTTTTAAATCACACACGGGCTAGGGAGAACCACATGGGCGTGTGACATGGCCGTGTGGCCCAACACGGGCCTCACATGACTGTGTCACCCAATTTAAACCCCTAATTCCCTTTTCATTGTTTTTACTTTATCTTCTTTCCCCAACCCTAACCCTATCCGCCGGTTCTACAGCCTCCCCCTACTCCGACCAAAATCACCTCATTTCTGGCCACTGTCCACCAACCACGCCCAACTTGACCCTTTTTTATTCCCTTTTCTTCATTTTCTTCCTCCCTCGCACCCATCGGCGCACGACCTCACCTAAACCGCCACCCCACCCTTTTGCCCCCCCAAACCATACACCCCCTCTTCCCTCTCCCTTTTTCACACACCTACATGCACGACCCACCACCGTTCAGCCTTCGTTCGCACCAGCCTCGTACCTCCAATCACCATCCGCCATTCAATCGGTTTCCCCTTTTGCCATTCTCTTTTATTTATTTATTTAATTCTTACCTATTATTATTAGTTAGATTATTTTATTTCTTTATTGTTTATTATTAGTAGTATTATTATTAGTCATTTTTCTTTTTTGGTTCTATTTGTTACTATTTAAGATTAGTATGATAGTTTTACGATATGGTTTTTGCATGCTTGGGTATTCATACATACTGTTTTAAAAATAATTTGCTATTTGGATTACTTGGATTTTACCTTCTTGGCATTTGGTGATGCTTTATTTATTGATGAATTCTTTTATTTTAAGGCACACCATGACAAACACACACGGCAAGTCTAAGGTCGCCGTCCCCGCTTCGAAAAAGCAGAAGGCACCTGGCGCAACCTCCTCCTCGAGTGCCTCCGCCGAGGCCCGCCACCCTTATCTTTGATTTTCTGCAGGTCTCTAGGAGGAATTATTTCAGTTACTTTGACAGCGCCCACTCGGTCTAGGCCGATGTATTGATTGGGCCGCGTTGGAGCAAGTCCACCTAGTTGATCACGTGCGTGTCTTTATTACTACAGCCTCATGGGACCGACTTTTCTCCATCATCGAGCCCACACACATAGAGCTTACTTTGGAGTTTTGTTCTACATTTATTCTACAGCTAGGCACCATGACTTTTAGAATCGGTGGCTTGGTGCACTATATGAGTGTCCCCGAGTTTGGTACTACTATGAGACTCTACATTGAGGAGTTTATGAGTACCGAGAACTTCCTCCACCGACATCGACACATATATTACACCCTATCTAAGTTGTTGGGAAGAGCTTACAGTGAGTCTAACACCTTATGGCGTGAGTCGCTCGAAGGCGACTTCTCTCTCTCCGGCTTTACGGTATCTTCATGCCCTTTTAGCTCACACTTTGACCGGTAGGAGAGAGAGTACTAGAGTCGTCAGTACTACTGATGCTTATTTTCTATGGAGCATGGCCACCGAACATATATTTGATTTGACATACTTTATTGCCTTAACCTTCCGCCATGAGACTGACCGACACAGGAAGGGTCTCATCTGTTTAGGCCCTTATGTGACTCGACTTGCTCAACACTTCGGTCTCTTTGACACACTGGAACAGTCCAATACACTTACACTTTTTGGCCAGATGTCCCCATAAGGAATCTTAAACATGATCCATATGAGGATGATCGAGCGGCGTCGTGGAGTAGATCCTCCTCAGTATAGATTAGTTCATTCTGACTCTCAGAATAAACCTGAAGACTTCACTCATGATGTCCCATTCCATCACGAAGATCCACCTCAACCTCCACCTTCGAGTCACCATCCTGTTTCTTCTGCTGCTACTTTAGCAGACCTCTCAGAGCGATTCACTCGTTTCGAGTAGCGTTGCTTTCAGAGGTTCGATAGTATTGATGCGACATTGCAGTAGATTTGTCAGCATCTCTATATCTCCTCCTCAATGTTGACGACTTACGACACTGACGTGTTTGATGATGAGGACCATTGAGTCCATTTGTTTTATTTTTATTTTCTAAGACTTATTTTGTTTCTATATTTTTGAACTATATTTTTATTTTTATGGTTGTTTCTAATCGAGTTTTAATCCCTTAATCTTCTTCACTATTTGTGTTTATTTTCTTATTAGTGTGCTTGGAATCATGTTCTACATTTAGATTTCACTACAATTTCACTTTTCACTATTCTGGGGATTTCATCCAAAATTTAGGGCAGTTTCAGTTTTCTCCCTCTCTGATAATATTCTATTTATATTGTGATTATATTGTTTGTACATCGAGGACAATGTACATCTTAAGTATGGGGAGGTTATTTATATAATTATTAGAAAATCCTTGAATTATGTCTTGTGTTTAAATAATTTTCTCATACTTCTATTAGAATAAATTTTTATTGACTTGTGATTTTTGTTGATGTGTTTTAGATTAATTTGCTGATAATTGTGTATTGGTTGATTTAAACTTTAAGGCATGAGAGAATCAAACATGATAAGTCTATTTTCAGAATTAAAAAATTTTAGGTTGTTTCCCTGAATTGAGGTATTACCTTGAAGTTTTAGATTTGCAAGATTAACATCAAAAACCATAATTTTTTGTGAGATTTTGAGCCTTTAGAGCATACATTTTTCTTGCTCATTTTTATTGGATATGAGTGTGTCAATATTAATTTGTTATTCTAGAACTTGCTTCGATTATGCATGTTGAGACCACACCTTTGATTTGATATACTGAGATGATAAAGACACTTAGGTTTTAACCACTTATCCTAACCCTTAGTGAACCCCTCTGAGCCCAACACACCGTTTCTTGATTTACCTATTAATGTTAACCCATAACTCATCTTTTGCTCATTGAGAATTTTTCCCGTTTTATTAACTCCCTTTTTATCGAGATTTGATTTGGTTAATTGCCTGATTAAGCCTTTTGTTTAAGTTGTTGAATTATTTCTTATTCTTCTCAATTAAAAAGAAAAAATAGAAAAAATAATACGTATATATTGATTATTATTTAGTTCTACGTTAATTGAGCTTGAACAGTTAAATTCATATTTTGAGAAGAAGCTCATGTTTTTCTTGAATAGTTTTCAATTGATGTAATTGTTTTTAATTCAATATTTGTTTATTTTTCTAGTTTGGTAATTTATCAATTCAATCTCGATTTTAACCAACTTTTCCAGCCTTTCTTCACACCATTTAACCTAAGCCCCATTACAACCTCTTAAAGACATTTTGATTTGTGTATCATCTCATTTTATAGTGGTGGAGATTTGATTTTCATGCAAGCCTATGGTAATGACTTTTCATGTTTGATTATTGAGTGCTTATTTTTGGACCTTAAACACTTTAAGTGATTTGAGTGAATCTTTAGTGAGGATGTTAATTCTTGTCGATTTTGAATTAAATGTAATTACTTATATAAGGGGAAATACCTATGTTTTCATGCTTTAAAAATGTTCGACTTGGATTATTTGGATCTTTAGTGCTCTTTTAGTTGAATTATCAATGTATGATTATTTGTGAATTATGACGAAACATCACTGATGAGAATTATGGGTTGAGAAAGATTAATTTTAATTGTGAGTTGAGGATTTTTCTTTAGAACAAGCAAACGCTTAAGTGTGGAGATATTTGATAAGCCATCAAAGTAACATATTTTTAATCCCATTCTTAATGTGTTTTTGGATGATTTATTATGTAAATTAGTGAATTTGATGCTCCTAATTATTTAAATTCATGTTTCTATACCTAAGTGAGCATTTGGGAGCAAAAGGAGATAAAAACGAGCCAAAATCGAACGAACAAAGCTGTTTTTAGGATCCACACAGCCTGGGCATTTCCACACGAGCTATCACACGCCCATGTGCCAGCCCGTGTCGATTTTGCACCCTATTTCCTAAACACGCTGAAAAACCCAATTTTTAGACTTTCTAAGCATTCTAAAATCTATAAATAACAATCAGAAGAAAACCTGAGGGAGCACTCAGAGAAGATTGAAGAAATTACTCGAAGAACACCATCGGAGTCAACTCAGAAACGGATCTCCTTCAAGATTGAAGATCTCATTTTAACTTCTTTTAAAGTTTTAGTGAATTTTTTTATGTCTTGTGGTTTTTTTGTCTTTGAGATGTTTTCATTTAAGATTATGAACTAAATTCCCTAGATACCTGGGGAAGATGAAACCTATGATGAATCGTATTATTTGATTTCTAAATTACATGATAAATACTTGATTCTTGTTTTCAATTATGTATGCTTATTTCGTGTTTTAATATTTTCAGGATATTAATTCATGTTTAATGTGCTTATTTCAGTGGAGCAAAAGTCCATGTTTAAGAGTAGATCTAGCATAATTGAGTGGAGTTCCATGCAATCCTAGAAATAGAACGACATAAATGTACCGGATTAGAGTCAAATCTAATAAAGGAACCCATAGATCGAGTTAATGTGACAATAGGGGTTTTAATTAGAAAGAAAATTCAATTAATCAACCTAGAGTCAGTTGTTCTTACTCCCGAAAGAGATATTAACATAATTTAGGGATTTCTACGGATCAAGACACAAGTGAATAAATCATTTAATTCAAATTCAGAATAATAGGTGGAGTCTAGGTGGATTCTTTCCTTGGTATTCTATCTCATTGGTTTTATTCGATTATTTTCTTAATTCATTCTCTATTTCGTTCTTACTAATTAGTTTAGTTAATTTTAGATTAAAAATAATCACTTCAATTTATCGGCTAAATAATATAAAAATGGTAATTACTAGTACTTTTAGTCCTCATGGATACAATATTCCCTACTCACCATAGCTATACTATTGTTCGATAGGAGTGTTTGCCTTTGTCGTAATTATAGTTAGTTTAGTGATCATCAGTATGTAACGCCTTGAATAGTTTTTTTCTTCTTCTGTAAATATCTGACATAAATATGTGTCTACTTTAGTGGTTAAGAGTTCTGGGAGTGTGTAAGAGGTCTTGGGTTCAAGTCCCACTTTTGCTAAATTTTGTTAATTTTCTAATCTTAGCCTTACTCTTGTTGAGTGGGCTTATATAATAATGTTTGTAAACTCATATTAGAATGAGTCTGCTAGTTCGAGTGGTAAAAGGGTTGTTTTGTTGGAGGTCTTGTGTTAAAAACCTTACGAGAGCAGGGGCGTTAATTTTTGTGTCGGTTGGCCGAGAGAGTTTGAATGCCCTTGAAATTCCTACGTAGTTGAGGTTGAGTTGTTAGTGGGAGGTTGTGATATTGTGGGGGGTTTTATTTAGATTATATTTCTATTATATTTCTTTTTTTTTTAATTTGTCTTTCTCTTCTCCTTAAAATTTTCCCTCTGACGTTTTCTTAAATTTTCTTTGTAGTTTCTGACTTTTGGTTTGGGATTTTGGCGATGACAATCTGTAGTGGTTGTTTAGTTGTAATTCGTGTTTACGAGCAGATTATGAAGCAGAGAATTTCATTTCAACGGTTTAGTACGCGTTAGAGGCGGTTTGTCATCAGTGGTAAGTTAGTTTCGTGTTGATTCATGTGTCAAATTTGTTAATCAATGTTGGGTACTATGTTTTTAGGTTTTGGAAGGCTCGGGATTGTTGTTGCATCCAAATCGTAACAGGTGTGTACCCCTTTACGCGTAAGAAATGAGTTTCGATAAAAGCTAAAAATGTAGATTGTCGCAGCAGTGCATAAGACACGATCGTATGGTGGTGTGAGTATGGCTGTGTGAGCCACACAGGCTAGGCCAAGTTGGGTGTTTGCGCCATATAGGCGTGTGAGTTTTGGGCCAAGTCGTGTAAGTCACACGGGTAGGGACAATCTGGGCACGTGGGCCCACATGGGCAAGTCATACGGGCATGTGGGCCCATATTTCTAAAATTTTCCCTAGGGTTGCTCCGATCGACTGCGGGCCTACCGTACGGTTGGTAAGCGATAACCAAACCCTAGATTATGTGATCTGATATCCTCATTGTTTACTCTGAGTAGGACACTGTAATGTATGTTCGATTATTTTGCTATATATATATCTGATATCTGTATGCCATCATGTTAAGCATGATATTTTTGTATCTATAATCTGTAATTATGTTTGGGGAGGGAATTTGTATATGTGGAGGAAGTGTTTTGTAAGGCGACATTCGCCTATATTCTAGCAACTTGGCGGCATATTATCTGATATGTGTTGTAATGACATAATATGGTGTGTAGGGATGGATGAGTGTTTTTAACCCCACATGGTGTGATGGGATGGTCGGAGATGGTGTGTAGAGGATGGGGGTAGGATTTTGCATATCTGATTTTGTTATCTGTATCTGTAAAGGACTTAGGGCCGAATCAGAATCTGATTGTATATGTAATTTCTGTAAGTATTGTATGTCTATTTCTGTTGGGTTACACACCGACTTTACAAAAACTCATATATGTTTGTCTGTTCTGTTCAGGTAATCCACAGACTTAGGCGGATTAGCGCGATGGAGTCTCACGGTCACCACGAGATGCGAATTGTATTTAATAGTGGTTTTAATTATTGAAGTTTTTTTTCTCTGAGAGTTTTCTAAATTTTGGACTCTCTGGACTGTTGGATTTTTATTCTGGTTTTGGTGGTGTTTTTAACCTTTATTACGACATTTGACTAAAATCACGATTTTGTGAAAACTAAGGTTTTCCAAAAATACGAACTAGATTTCTAAAATATAAACGATTACTAAAACTTCCGCTTTAAACAATGTTTTGACAAATGATTTAACTAAATAACATTTTTGGTAATAGTCATAAAACTTGGTTGATTTATCGAAACACTTTATAAAGCTTTGACGAAATAACATTATTCTCAAAACCCTTATTCGTATCATCACCAGATTCGGCCATAACGTCTAGGCCGGGTTTAGCGTGTTATATTTAGTGGTATTAGAGCTAGGTTGTAAAACTCAGGATGTGAATTTTGGGTTCTAAAACTGTGTTTCAAAAAGAACTAATTTTTAAATAATTTGGATAATTTTAGAAAGTATGTGGTACACCGAGTCTCAGGTGCCAATCCTATAAGTATTTCTGAATTTTAGATAGAATATTCTGAAAACAATGTAGTTAGTACTGTCTGAAATTATACTGAAATAGGTAGAGATTGAAACCTATGAAAACATTTCTAAACTTCTGATAAATTACACATAAAATATCAGCTAATAAATACTGGAACTGATGTATAAAATTTTATAATGTAGATAAAATTGAATTTATGATGAGCGCTTGTGGAACTCGCAGTCGTGGTATTCGTAGGCGTGGTAGAGGTCGTAAGGGGGCTAAAGCTGAGTCTTTCTCTCTAGGCAGTATGCCAAATTTAGACAAGAGTGAGACACCGGTTTCGCCTGCTACTGAGACTTAGTCTCAAAGCCACTCGGATGGGGACGACATGCTATCCCAAGCCATATTGAGAATGTTGAAGAGGGTTGCTGGACCCCATTCTAGATTCGGGGGCCGTGGGTCAGTAACTGAACGACTCCAGTTCAATGAAGCTGAGTTGTTTACGGGTGTCACTAGAGTCGTCCCTACTGTACTCGAGTATTGGTTGGAGGCCACCGAGAGGATCCTGAATGATATTGACTGTACACCTGAGCAGAAACTTCAGGGTACAGTCTCTTTGCTTCGCGACGAGGCATATCAGTGATGGTTATCGATTGAGAAGGGTACTCAGTCAGATTGTCTGAACTGGGACTTCTTTAAGACTGCCTCTCAGGGGAAGTATGTTGGGGCGAGCTATGTAAATGCTCATAGGTGTGAGTTCATGAATCTTACCCAAGGTGATAGATTTGTGGCCGAGTATGAGGCTGAGTTTGTGAGGTTGAGCCGCTACACTCGAGGCATTATGGCATCTGAGTACAAGAAATGTGTCTGCTTTAAGGATGGTCTAAAGGATAATTTGAGGGTACTGATCGCCAAGAAAGTTAAGCGTATGGAGTGCCAAAATTGAGACTGTGAGAGAGGCAAGAATAAGAGGGATTTAGAGCCATCTACTTCTGTTCAGAGGCCTAAGTAATGGGCCAGACCTGATGGGCCAGTTAGAATGGAGGTTCCGGTGGCTCCTACTGGGATTCAACCTTTGAGACCGGGTTTTGTACAGCCTTAAAGGGCAATTCAGCAGCCATCTAGGGCCCATGGACTAGCTAGGAGTGGTAATAGTTTGGGTCGAGGACAGAGAGCACCGGGCAAAGGTGCTAGTTAGACTGAGACGAGGCAGCCTACATTGGTCTATGTTGCTCGATGCCGAGAAGATAGAGATGCTCCTGATGTTATCACCGGTACGTTTTTTATTTTTGATGTACCTTATACTGCTTTGATAGACATAGATTCTACACACTTCTATGTAACTAGTACTATTTTTAAAAACCTAGGGATTTCTGTTGAGAGCACTTCTAGTGAGATTACTGTACTGAGTCTGTTGGAGCAGTCTGTTCGGGTTAATAAACTTTATAGAAATGTTCCGTTAGAGGTGCAAGGGGTCGTATTTTTGGCAAATCTGATGGAGCTATCGTTTGGGGAGTTCGACTTGATTCTGGGTATGGATTGGTTGGTTGAGCACCGAGTTAGTTTAGATTGCACGACTAAGAGGGTCATTTTGAGGACCGAGAAGGATAAGGAGGTGGTTTTGATTAGTGAGCGTCGAGATTTTGTTTAATGTGATCTCCACTCTTGTGGCTGAAAAACTGGTTCGGAAAGGGTGTGAAGCGTATATGGCTTTTGTCAGTGTTTCAGTTTTTGGGGACTATTCTGTTAAAGATATCAGAACAGTGAGGGATTTTTCAGATGTCTTCCTAAAAATTTATCGGGTTTACCTTCGAATCAAGAAGTTGAGTTCGGTATTGAGCTTCTACTGGGTACAGATCCGGTATCCATCGCCCCGTACCTTATGATATTGAAGGAGCTTGCAGAGCTTAAGGCTCAAGAGCTTTTGGATCATGGTTTCATCCACTCGAGTGTGTCTCCGTGGGGGGCACTGGTTCTGTTTGTAAAGAAGAAGGACGGGACCATGAAGATGTATATTGATTATCGACAATTGAATAAACTGACGGTGAAGAATAAGTGTCCACTTCAAGGATCGACTATTTATTTAATCAGTTTAGAAGGGCTTTTGTGTTTTCAAAAATTGGTCTCCGTTCTGGGTATCATCAACTTAGAGTTAAGGAAGCTGATGTTCATAAGACTACATTTAGGACTCGTTTTGGACATTACAAGTTCCTAGTTATGCCTTTTGGTTTGACAAATGCTCCGACTGCATTAATGGTTCTGATGAATCAAATCTTTCAGCCATATCTGGATCAGTTCGTCGTGGTCTTCATCGACAATATTTTGTTTTACCCTAAGACCGAGGGTGAGCATGATGAGAATCTTAGAGTAGTGTTTCAGATACTTCAAGGGAAGTAGCTCTACACTAAGTTGAGCAATTGTGAGTTGTGGTTGCGAGAGATAACTTTTCTAGGGCACGTGGTTTCTGCTGAGGGGATCCAAGTTGATCCAAGAAAGATTGAGGCTGTGCTTGATTGGAAGCAGTCTAAGAACGTATCTGAGATCCATAGTTTTCTAAGTCTTGCGGGATATTATCAGCGATTTGTAGAGGGGTTCTCTCTAATTGCAGCTCCTTTGGCTAAGCTTTTGCACAATGATGTTTCTTTTGTTTGGACTAATGCGCTACAATCGAGCTTCGAGAAGCTTTTGTTTGTTCTGACCTAGGCTCCTGTTCTGATACAGTCTAAATCCGGTAAAGAGTTTGTGGTTTATAGTGATGCGTCACACGTCAATTTGAGATATGTTCTGATGCATTCGTCGTGGTCTTCATCGACAATATTTTGTTTTACCCTAAGACCGAGGGTGAGCATGATGAGAATCTTAGAGTAGTGTTTCTGATACTTCAAGGGAAGTAGCTCTACACTAAGTTGAGCAATTGTGAGTTGTGGTTGCGAGAGATAACTTTTCTAGGGCACGTGGTTTCTGCTGAGGGGATCCAAGTTGATCCAAGAAAGATTGAGGCTGTGCTTGATTGGAAGCAGTCTAAGAACGTATCTGAGATCCATAGTTTTCTAAGTCTTGCGGGATATTATCAGCGATTTGTAGAGGGGTTCTCTCTAATTGCAGCTCCTTTGGCTAAGCTTCTGCACAATGATGTTTCTTTTGTTTGGACTAATGCGCTACAATCGAGCTTCGAGAAGCTTTTGTTTGTTCTGACCTAGGCTCCTGTTCTGATACAGTCTAAATCCGGTAAAGAGTTTGTGGTTTATAGTGATGCGTCACACGTCAATTTGAGATATGTTCTGATGCAAGATGGTAAGGTTGTGGCTTATGCGTCCCGTCAGCTTAAGACACATGAAGGGAATTATCCGATGCATGATCTTGAGTTAGCTGCTGTGGTTTTTGTATTAAAGATCTAGATGCATTATTTGTATAGTGAGAGGTGTATCATCTACACTGATCACAAGAGTTTCATATACCTTCTTACTTAGATGGAGTTGAATATTAGGCAGCGTTGTTGGATTGAGCTGCTTAAATATTATGACTGCACGATGGAGTATCATCCTGGTAAGGCCAATGTGGTAGCCGATGCTCTCAACCGTAGAGCGATGACTGATTTGAGGTAATGTTCGCTCGTCTTAGTTTTTTTGATGATGGGGGTCTGTTAGCTCAGTTACAAGTTAAGCCGACTTGATTGATCAGATTCGGGATAAGCAGTTAGGGGATGAGTCTTTGGGTTTGCGGTTTCGTCAGATTGAGAGCGGAAGTACTTCAGATTTTGGGCTAAATAAAGATGGAGTTATGTGTTTTCGAGGTCAAATCCTTGTGCTAAATGATTCTGACAGTCGATTTTGAGGGAGACACATAGTAGCACTTATGCTATGCATTCCGGTGGCAATAAGATATATTGGGATCTTCGTGAACTGTATTGGTGACCGGGTTTAAAATGTAAGCTAATAGATTTCGTTGCTCGTTGTCTGTCGTGCCAGTAGGTTAAGGCTGAACACCAGCTGCCTTCGGGTTTGCTCCAACTCATTAAGATTCCTTTATGGAAGTGGAAAAGAGTAACGATGGACTTCATTAGTGAGTTGCCCTTGACACCCACTAAGAAGGATTCTGTTTGGGTCATCGTGGATCAAATGACCAAGTCCGCTCATTTTATTCAGGTTCGAACAAACTACTCTCTCCAGAAGTTAGCGAAGTTCTGATAGATATCATTGCTTCACTTCTCGATTTTGGAAAAAATTACACGAGGCTCTGGGTACGATATTAGACTTCAATACTGCGTTCTATCCTCATACCGACGGTCAATCTGAGAGGGTAATTCAGATACTGAAGGATATGCTTCGGAGTTGTGTAATAAATTTTAGAGGTAGTTGGGAGGATTCTCTACCGTTAGCTGAGTTCGCCTACAATAAAAGTTTCAAGTCTAGCATCCAGATGGCACCTTACGAGGCTTTGTATGGTCGTATGTGTCGTACTCCGCTATAGTAGACTGAGTTGGGCGAGCGTCGGGTTTTGGGTCCTTAGCTAGTTTCTAAGACTGAAGATAAGGTTAGATGATTCAGGATCATCTGAAGGCTGCTTCTAATAGATAGAAGTCTTATGCATATTTGAATTTGAGAGATATTGAGTACTTTGTGGGTGACTTCATTTTTCTTAAGTTTTTCCATGGAAGAAAGTTTTGAGATTCAGTCGTAAGGGCAAGTTGAGCCCCAGGTTTATTGGGCCGTATCGGATTCTGAAATGTGTGGGACCGATTGCTTTTCAGTTAGAGTTACCTCTGGAGTTAGACCGTATCCACGATGTATTTTACATCTCGATTTTGAGGCGGTATAGGTCTGATCCATCTCACATTGTTTCTATTAAGGAGATCGAGGTTAGACCGGATTTGACTTTTGAGGAGGAGCCAGTTTAGTTTCTGGATCGTGATATTAAGGTTCTGATGAGGAAGTCCATTCCATTAGTAAAGGTTTTGTGGCGAAATCATGGCACTGAGGAAGCCACGTGGGAACCTAAGGACTCGATAGATCAACAGTATCCTCATCTGTTTTGATCAGGTAAATTTCGAAGTCGAAATTTCTTTTTGGGGGTTAGAGTTGTAACACCCTGAATAGTTTATTTCTGCTTCTGTAAATATCTGACATAAATATGTAACTACTTCAATGGTTAAGTGTTCTAGGTGTGTGTGTGAGGTCTTGGGTTCAAGTCCTACTTTTGCCAAATTTTATTATTTTTCTAATCCTAGCCTTACCATTGTTGAGTGAGCTTATATAATAATGTTTGTAAACTCATATCAAAATGAGCCTACTGGTTTGAGTGGTAGGGGGTTGTTATGCTAGAGGTCTTATGTTTGAATCCTCACGGGAGCGGGGGTGTTAATTTTTATTTCGGTTGGCTAAGAGAGTTTGAGTGATCTTGAAAGTTTGAGTTAGTTGAGGTTGAGTTGTTAGTGAGAGGTTGTGATTTTATTTTATTTTTCAAATTTTTCTCTCTCTTCTCCCTAAATTTTCCCTCTGACGTTTTCTTCAATTTTTTTGTGGTTTCTAGCTTTTTTTTCCATTTTTCGGTAAAATAGTTAATTCGTTCTTCTTCTTCGATTCTGTTGTTGGTTTTATTGTTTAATCGTGCCTTTGGTTTATCGGGTTCTGTAATCGGTTGGTAAGTGAGCTTTGTGTTTTTATGACTTTTGGTTTGGGATTTTGGCGATGACAATCTGTAGTGATTGATTAGTGGTAATTTGTGTTTAGAAGCAGATTGTGCAGTAGAGGTGCTCATGGGCCGATCGGCCCGGCCCGGCCCGACGGCCCGCCCGAAATATGGGAGGGTTTGGGTAAAAATATAGGCCCGAAATATGGGCTTGGGTAAAAAAAGAGACCCGTTTAGAAAACGGGCCGGGCCTCGGGCACCACTTTTTTGGCCCAGGCCCGGCCCGGCCCGATATAATAAATATATTTATTTTTTAAATTTTTTTAATTTTAAAATATTTTTAAAATACTTTTTAAAATTTTTTTAATTTTAAAATATTTTTAAAATACTTTTTTTAATTTTTAAAATAAATTTTTAGTATTTATTAAAAAATGGGCCGGGCCGGGCCAGGCCCGGGCTTATGATTTTTTTCCCGAGTCGGGCCTGGGCAAAATTTCAGGCCCATACTTCGGGCCAGGCCAAAATTTTTTTATGGGTCCGGCCCGAACCCGGCCCGGCCCGACCCATGAGCACCTCTATTGTGGAGTAGGGAATTGCACTTCAACGGTTTACTGCGCATCAGAGGCAGTTTGTCATCGATGGTAAGTCGGTTCTGTGCTGACTCATGTGTCAAATTTGTTAATCAATCTGGTAAACTGATGTTGGGTACTCTGTTTTTAGGTTTCGAAAGGCTCGAGATTGTTGTTACATTGAAATTATAACAGGTATATACCCCTTACGCGTGAGAAACGAGTTTCGACGAAAGCTAAAAGTGCAGACTGTTGACGCCACACGGGCGTGTGGTCAACCGTGTGGTTGGCCGTATGTGAGACACGGTCGTATGGTTGACGATGCACAAGACACGACCGTGTGGTGGTGTGAGTATGGCCATATGAGCCAAACGGGCTAGGCCAAGTTGGGCGTATGGGTCCACACGGGCATGCCACACAGACGTGGTGGTTTTGGGCTAGGCCGTGTGAGCCATACAGGCATGTGAGCCCATATTTCTGAAATTTTGCCTAGGGTCGCATAGGTTGCTCTGATCGACTGTGGGCCTACCGTACGGTTGGTAAGGGATAACCAAACCCTAGATTATATGATCTGATATCCTCATTGTTTGCTCTTAGTAGGACACTGTAATGCATGTCCGGTTATTTTGCTATATATATCTGATATCTGTATACCAGCATGTTAAGCATGATATTTTTGTATCTGTAATCTGTAATTATGTTTGGGGAGGGAATTTGTATATGTGGAGGAAGTGTTTTGTAAGCTGACCTTCGCCTATATTCTGCCAACTTGTCTGCATATTATCTGATATGTGTCGTAATGACACAATATGGTGTGTAGGGATGGATGAGTGTTTTTGACCCCACATGGTGTGATGGGATGGTCGAAGATGGTGTGTAGAGGATGGGGGTAGGATTCTGTATCTCTGATTCTGTTATCTGTATCTGTAAAGGACTTAGGTCTGAATCTGAATCTGAATCTGACTGTATATGTGATTTCTGTAAGTATTGTATGTCTATTTCTGTTGGGTTACACACTGAGTTTACAAAAACTCACATTTGTTTGTCTGTTCTGTTCAGGTAATCCAAAGACTTAGGCGAATCGGCGCGATGGAGTCTCACAGTGGCCACGAGATGCGAACTGTTTTTAATAGTGGTTTTAATTATTTAAGTAATTTTTTCCTCTGAGAGTTTTGTAAATTTTGGACTCTCTAGACTGTTGGATTTTTATTCTGGTTTTGGTGGTGTTTTTAACCTTTATTACGACATTTGACTAAAATCACGGTTACTAAACTAGATTTCTAAAATATAAACGATTACTAAAACTTTTGCTGTGAACAATGTTTTGGCAAATGGTTTAACAAAATAATGTTTTTGGTTATAGTCATAAAACTTGGTTGATTTATCGAAACACTGTACAAAGTTTTGACGAAATGACTTTATTCTCAAAACCCTTCTTCGTATTATCACGAGATTCAGCCATAACGTCCAGGCCTTGGTTTAAGGTGTTACAGAGTTTCAAGGTAAGTAGTTAATATTTATATGAAATGATTCATTGGGAATGATGTTGAATATCAGGAAATTAAACTTATTTGAATAAAGTAGAAAATAGTATGATACATTATATGTGATATTAAAATGGAATGGAACATGCTATATCAGGAAATTAAACTTATTTGAATAAAGGGTTTAATCCTTGGTAACAACTTTAAGCTTACTATTCATCAAATCTATTATCGATTAGTAAGTGTATAACTTCCAAGTAAGTTTATAATTATAATTATTTAATTTTAACAAAATTTATGAATAAACAAAATATACAAAATTTATATTTATTATTAAAATTTTCCTAACAATAGGTACCTCTTGGTACTCTATATATAGGAACCAAAAGTGAGAACTGGAATATTGTGTAACGACCCGAATTTTTTCGGTGTCGAAAAATACGGTTTTGAATCCTCATTTTTGTAAACCGAGTTTGTAATAATAAAATAAGAAGATGTACGGAGTTGGTATGAAAATATATTGATGATTGATTAATTAATTTAACTGAGAAAATCATTAATTAAAGCTCATGGGCTAAATTTTAAAAATCCAATCACTATTAAATTTTAATTTAGAAAATACTTGAAGACCTAGTTAGTAATTATCCAAAGGGCCTAAATGGTTATTAAACCGTTGTTCTTCATATTGTTGGTGGAGAATGATGATTTCAATTAACCATGACTTATAATTAAGAAATGTAAAGATATGTTTCAATTAATGAACTAATTATACTTAATTAAGTTAACTAAGTTATTAATTATACTATATATATAAGATTAAGTGGAAAGGAGGAGAAACATAATCTCTTTCACTTGTTTATGTCGTCCAAGTTGAATAAAGCAATGAAACCTTATTCTTCTATTCAACTTTCGGCCATTCAATTCATTAAGGTAACAAGTTAATTCTTGACATTTTTATAGATTCTTAATCATGGAAGCTTGAATTAGCTAACCTGTGAATTAATTTCTTCAATTGTTAGAGATTTAGGAAGTTTTCATTAAAGTGAAATTGATCATTTTGAGCTTGATTTGAAGAAATTGATAGTTAGTAAGCTTAGATTATGATAAGAACTAAATTAGAAATTGATTTAAGCTTGTTAGATAACTTTGTGACATTAGTAGATGTGATCATGGGCTGGGTTGGGCTAGGTTCGTGTCGGTCCCAGACAAAATTTTAGGCCCATTTTCTTGGCCCGGGCCTGACCTGGCCCAAAATATGGGCCTAAAAATTTGTCCAAGCCCGGCCCAAAAGAAAATTGCTAAGCCCGAGCCCGGCACGGCTTGGCCCATATTAAATTTTACAACTCCAAAAAAGTATATATTTAATATATATATTTAATTAAAAACTATATTTGATTAAAAATATAAAATATATATTTAATATATAATTTGGGCTGGCCCAGGCCAAAAAAGTTTTACAATAGGCCCAGCTCGTTTTCTAAACGGGCCTTATTTTTTGCCCAAAGCCATATTTCAGGACTATTTTTTTACCCAAACCCTCCCATTTTTCGGACGGGCCGTCGGGCCGGGTCGGGTAGCCCAACCCATGATCACCTCTAGACATTAGGGACTAAATTGAATTGATTATGAACTATTATGAAATTAAGTTGTAGATAAAAAGTATAAGGTCCCTAATGAAAGAATGCAAAATTAAATTTTGATCCGATGTTAGATATAAAAGAATTTGAGCATTTCAGTTATAGACAACTGAATAAAATAAAAATATGTTGGGTATGTATTTTAATGTGATTTGGATGTGAGCTGACATTATTTTATAACTACATTATCGAACATAGCTAAAGACGATGTTAGGATGTCTCAAGAGAAAGGAAAAGCGAGAGTTGTAGACGAGTGACAAGAGAGTTTAGTTTGTACTTTTATGATTCGATTTCAATACATAAATACATATACATATATGATTGTATTGAATTGAAGTAAGTGTATTACTATTTCTTGACTCGGTTTATACATGATGATATCGAATGTCAAGAATTGGATTGAATTGAATATAACATAAACAAGCATGATATAACTATGATATGTGATTATGATGCGTATTGAATTCATAGGTTACCCTATTAACTATTTCAAGCAAAGTCAGATTTAGTTGGCATGCCATAGGGTCACAAGTAAAATAATTATAACCATCGTTGCCGGGCAACCAAGGTGGTAGAATGAACAACAATGATAGATAGTGAAAGCCATCATTGCTGAGCAACTGCCGATGGTAGAATGTACTAGTTCTAAACGTTATCATTGTTAGACAACCCGAGATGACAAAGTAAAATAAATTTGTCTATCTGTCTTAAGTTCGTGTCGGGTTAATAGGGGTTATAAAACTTAAATTTTCTAAATGATGTATGAAATGAAATAATGATGGAAATGGTACATTATGTATACTTATGAAATATGATATATAATAACATGTGAAAAATCATGTGAACCGGTTTATACGATCCCTAAGGACCATCATGGAAATGAAATGAATCAATAGATTCGAGAAAGAATTATAAAAATTAAATGAATTAGTGATATGCAATGGAATATAAATGAATTGATGTAATGATAGAAAACTTGGTATGTTATACTAATATTAGTTGATCACATTATATAAGGTATGCATTTTGGATATATGTAATATGAATTGAGAATTGGTATTGTTGTAAACTAGTTCATGATTTAGTTCTAATTCTAATTCTAATTCTAATTCGTTATTGCTATTTGCTATAGTATTATTAACTTGAATCATGAAAGTATCACTGAGCTTTATCATTCAGCATACAGTTTGTTATTTTTCGTGCACATGAATCAGTAGATGTCTAAGTTCTCGACAAGTGAAACAATATCCAAATCGTAGTTCTCACCTTAGCAATATTTGTGCAGTTCTTTATGTTTTCGATATGTGGCATGTACCTAGAATCGAGTCAATTTTAAGTAGTAAATTGTCGATTTGGTATTTTGGATTGTAAATGCTAGTTTGATCTAAGGCACATAAGTTGTTTTAAGATATATATGTAAATAGCATAAAGCTTAAATGAATGTAAGTATGCTAATGTTCATATATTGAGTTGTTATGGTTTTATGTTTTATGATATTATTGAACCAGTATTGTGGAATCAGAGAATGAGATCATTAACGTTATATTCTTTCTTCTTCTTTTTTTTGTGTTTCTAGATTTCATTCTGGTCTAAAATAATTTGTAGTGCAGTACGAATTATTCCTTTCGAGTAAATGTATTATATTTTGACGAATAATTTGTAGTGCAGTATGAATTTGAATCTGATTGTATATGTGATTTCTGTAAGTATTGTATGCCTATTTCTGTTGGGTTACACACTAAGTTTACGAAAACTCACATATGTTTGCCTGTTCTGTTCAGGTAATCCACAGACTTAGGCAGATTGGCGCAATGGAGTCTCACGGTGACCACGAGATGCAAATTGTTTTTAATAGTGGTTTTAATTATTTAAGTAAGGTTTGTTTCTCTGAGAGTTTTGTAAATTTTAGACTCTTTGGACTGTTGGATTTTTATTCTGGTTTTGGTGGTGTTTTTAACCTTTATTACAACATTTGACTAAAATCGTGGTTTTACGAAAACTAATGTTTTCCAAAAATACGAACTAGATTTCTAAAATATAAACGATTACTAAAACTTCCGCTTTAAACAATGTTTTGGCAAATGGTTTAACTAAATAACGTTTTTGGTAATAGTCATAAAACTTGGTTGATTTATCGAAACACTTTACAAAGTTTTGACGAAATGACATTATTATCAAAACCCTTCTTCGTATTATCACCAGATTCGGCCCTAATGTCCAAGCCGAGTTTGGGGTGTTACAGAGTTTCAAGGTAAGTAGTTAATATTTGTATGAATTGATTCATCGGGAATGATGTTGAATATTAGGAAATTAAACTTATTTGAATAAAGTAGAAAATAGTATGATACATTATATGTGATATTAAAATGGATTGAAACATGCTATGTGATATGATATATATTTATGAATGATTGATGCCTATGAAGACTCAGTATAAAGGCTAGGATACAATAAGCATGCAAATAGGGTCATATGTGCATTTCTGTACGAGTTTATTGACGATGTGGAGATTATGATATGTCATTCCAGATCCAACATTTGTTGCAGATTATCGAATATTCATTATCTCTTTGGAGACCTTAATGTGGTGGAGGGATGTATTTGAGGTGGTGGTGAGGGAATTGCATCAAAACTATGTGCATCAAGTAACTAACAATTCCCCTTAAGGACAAAGGGTTTAATCCTTGGTAACAACTTTAAGCTTACTATTCATCAAATCTATTCTCGATTAGTGAGTGTGTAACTTCCAAGTAAGTTTATAATTATAATTATTTAATTTTAACAAAATTTATGAATAAACAAAATATACAAAATTTATATTTATTATTAAGATTTTCCTAACAATAGGTACCTCTTGGTACTCTATATATAGGAACCAAAAGTGAGAACTGAAATATGGTGTAACGACCCAAATTTTTTCGGTGTCAAAAAATACGGTTTCGAAATCTCATTTTTGTAAACCGAGTTTGTAATAATAAAATAGGAAAATGTACGGAGTTGGTATGAAAATACATTGATGATCGATTAATTAATTTAACTGAGAAAATCATTAATTAAAGCTCATGGGCTAAATTTTAAAAATCCAATCACTATTAAATTTTAATTTAGAAAATACTTGAGGACCTAGTTAGTAATTATCCAAAGGGCCTAAATGGTTATGAAACCGTTGTTCTTCATATTGTTGGTGGAGAATGATGATTTCCATTAACCATGACTTATAATTAAGAAATGTAAAGATATGTTTCAATTAATGAACTAATTATACTTAATTAAGTTAACTAAGTTATTAATTATACTATATATATAATATTAAGTTGCAAGGAGGAGAAACATAATCTCTTTCACTTGTTTATGTCGTCCAAGTTGAAGAAAGAAAAGACGAAACCTTATTCATCTATTCAACTTTCGGCCATTAAATTCACTAAGGTAACTAGTTAATTCTTGACATTTTTATAGATTCTTAATCATAGGAGCTTGAATTAGCTAACCCATGAATTAATTTCTTCAATTGTTAGAGATTTAGGAAGTTTTCATTAAAGTGAAATTGATCATTTTGAGCTTGATTTGAAGAAATTGATAGTTAGTAAGCTTAGATTATGATAAGGACTAAATTAAAAATTGATTTAAGCTTGTTAGATAACTTTGTGACATTAGAGACTAAATTGAATAAATTATGAACTATTATGAAATTAAGTTGTAGATAAAAGTATAAGGTCCCTAATGAAAGAATGCGAAATTGAATTTTGATCCGATGTTAGATAGAGAAGAATATGAGCATTTCAGTCATAAGGACAACTGAATAAAATGAAAATATGTTGGCTATGTATTTTAATGTGATTTGGATGTGAGCTGACATTATTTTATAACTAAATTATCGAACATAGCTAAAAACGATGTTAGGCTGTCTCGAGAGAAAGGAAAAGCGAGAGTTGTAGACGAGTGACAAAAGAGTTTAGTTTGTACTTTTATGATTCGAGTTCAATACATAAATACATATACATATACATATACATATACATATACATATACATATACATATACATATACATATACATATACATATACATATACATATACATATACATATACATATACATATACATATACATATACATATACATATACATATACATATACATATATGATTGTCGCAAAACTACCTATTGAGGTAAGTGTATTACTATTTCTTGACTCGGTTTATAAATGATGATATCGAATGTCAAGAATTGGATTGAATTGAATATAACATAAACAAACATGATATAACTATGATATGTGATTATGATGCGTATTGAACTCATGGGTTACCCTATTAACTGTTTCGAGCAAAGTCAGATTTAGTTGGCATGTCATAGGGTCACAAGTACAATAAGTATAACCATCGTTGCCGAGCAACCCAAGGTGGTAGAATGAACAACAATGATAGATAGTGAAAGCCATCGTTGTCGAGCAACTGAGGATGGCAGAATGTACTAGTTCTAAACGTTATCATTGTTAGGCAACCCGAGATGACAAAGTAAAATAAATTTGTCTATCTGTCTTAAGTTCGTGTCGGGTTAATAGGGGTTATAAAACTTAAATTTTCTAAATGATGTATGAAATGAAATAATGATGTAAATGGTACATTATGTATACTTATGAAATATGATATATAATAACATGTGAAAAATCATGTGAACCGGTTTATACGATCCCTAATGACCATAATGGAAACGAAATGAATCAATAGATTCGAGAAAGAAATATAAAAATTAAATGAATTAGTGATATGCAATGGAATATAAATGAATTGATGTAATGATAGAAAACTTGGTATGTTATACTAATATTAGTTGATCACATTATATAAGGTATGCATTTTGGATATATGTGATATGAATTGAGAATTGGTATTGTTGTAAACTAGTTCATGATTTAGTTCTAATTCTAATTCTAATTCTAATCCGTTATTGTTATTTGTTATAGTATTATTAACTTGAATCATGAAAGTATCACCGAGCTTTATCATTCAACATACAATTTGTTATTTTTCATGCATATGAATCAGTAGATGTCGAAGTTCTCAAGAAGTGAAACAGCATCCAAATCGTAGTTCTCAACTTAGCAATATTTGTGTAGTTTTTTATGTTTTCGATATGTGGCATGTACCTAGAATCAAGTCAATTTTAAGTAGTAAATTGTCGATTTGGTATTTTGGATTGTAAATGCTAGTTTGATCTAAGGCACATAAGTTGTTTTAAGGTATATATGTAAATAGCATAAATCTTAAATGAATGTAAGTATGCTAATGTTCATATATTGAGTTGTTATGATCTTATGTTTTATGATATTATAGAACCAGTGGTTTTTTACCAAAATATTACAAAAAAATAAAAAAAATATCAAAATATTATAATTTTTTTTATTTACCAAAATAATACAAAAATAAAAAGATGGCTGATGGAGGGCATGCAAAAGGCGACACCAAAGGTGCCTTTCCCATAGGCGGCACAGGACTAAAATGTAATGCTCTAAAGTTTCAAGGACCTGATATGCAAATTTACCATTTTGAATTTTGAAAGTGAATTGGTGTCGCCTGTGGGTGTGGCGGCACTAAAGTTGAAATGTGGCTAATTGCCTTCTAAGCCCTCCTTATTTATTATTTTCTTTTTATTCCCCTTCAACTCACTTTTTTATTTAATAAACAAGCCCTCAACCTATTTTTTAGTTAAATAAGCTCTTAATCTATGATTTTTACTCATAAAAGCCTTTTATTTTATTATTAAAGTAAATATATTTTACCTAAAGTAAAGCTATTTAAAAAAGTATAAACTAATTCGCATTTTATGTTTATGTGAATTTGATGAGAATAGTTTATTAAATAAAAAAAATTATGTTTATCAAAGGCTTATAGCTATAATAGTCCCTTAAGGAAAAACCAAAAAAAGTTACTAAGCCCCTTGACTTAATTTGGACCCAGTTGAGCCCTTATCATTAACCTGAAAAATTAATTAAGCTCTTCCATTAATAATTTTCACATTTCGTTACATTAACCATTAAAATCAATTAACGGACCAATTAGATGACGAAATATGACAGGCTGTGATTTAATCTTTCATATCTCTGATAAAAATCATAAAAATATCTATCTATAATATATATAAAAGCACGAGTCTTGAAAAAACTTTTGAACTGACAAAAATATCATTTATTGTTAATTATATTACTAAACTACATTAGAATAATAAGTTATTAATATTATTATATAATAATAAAAAGTAAGATTAATTAAAATAATAATATATTAATGTGAAATTAATTAATTTGGTCATATATTATAAAGGCTCTACTTAAAAAAAACATAATATATTATTAATTAATAAAACTATAAATCTATAAAATCATTGAATATAATTAGATGAATTTAAAACAATAAGAATTCAAGTTTTTTAATTAAATAAAAATATTTTTATATATAAATACTCTTTATAAATTTAAAAATAATTACAATTTAATAGAAGTTGTGAGAATTATATATTTCAAAATAATTATAATTTAAAGTGCAATTATTATTAAAAATATTGTGCTAATTTTAAAATAGAATTGTTATTTAAATAGAACTCTAACCATAAAATATAGGAAAAAGACAAAAATTTGTGATAATTATAATTATAATTTATTGTTATTAGTTAAAAAATTTGACGATACTACTTTTATTAAAGTAAAGTAGAGTTATTACTTAATTAGAATTCTAAGTATCTTAATTATCACTTAACTAATATTAGATTTAATTAAAAAATTAATAGAAATACCAGGCATGCTTTATTGAAAAACTAAAAGTAATAATAAAACTGATCACCCATAAATGTAACCCAAATAGAAAAAAATAAATTATAATTATAAACTATTCTCATCAAATTTAGTAAATTTTTTTATTTAATAAATTATTCTCATCCAATTCACATAAACATAAAATACGAATTAGTTTATACTTTTTTAAATATTTTTACTTTAGGTAAAATATATTTACTTTAATAATAAAATAAAGGGCTTTTATGAGTAAAAATCATGGATTAAGAGCTTATTTAACTAAAAAAATAGGTTGAGGGCTTGTTTATTAAATAAAAAAAATGAGTTGAAGGGGAATAAAAAGAAAATAATAAATAAGGAGGGCTTAGAAGGCAATTAGCCACATTTCAACTTTAGTGCCGCCACACCCCCACGGCACCAATTCACTTTCAAAATTCAAAATGGTAAATTTCATATCAGATCCTTGAAACTTTAGAGCATTACATTTTAGTCCTATGCCGCCTATGGGAAAGGCACCTTTGGTGCCGCCTTTTGCATGCCCTCCATCAGCCATCTTTTTTTTTGTATTATTTTAGTAAATAAAAAAAAGTTTATAATATTTTGGTTTTTTTTACTTTTTTTTGTAATATTTTGGTAAAAAACCCAAGAACCAGTATTGTGGAATCAGAGAATGACATCATTAAAGTTATATTCTTTCTTTTTTTTGTGTGTGTATTTCTAGATTTCATTCTGGTCTAAAATAATTTGTAATGCAGTACGAATTATTCATTTCGAGTAAATGTATTATATTTTGTTAATAGTATTTCTTGATCGTTCTGCACACGAAGGGAAAATAACTATTTTTAAGATAGTCTCCTAAAAACACTTTATCTTAAAAAATTCGATTTCGGATCCATCCAAATTTTTTATACAAAAGATTCTATATACCAACTCATTTCTTATAAATTTTTAGTTCATTTTAAATTCAAACTCATATTTGAGTTTGGATTCATTAGGATAAATTTATGTTAAAATTATAGTAATTACTTTGAAGTTTGTGTTTGTATATTTGTTATTTTGGATTTAAATTTTATTAATTTAGGTATATTTTGTCTACAAGTATCTTATTGGGAAAACAAGAAGCTATAGTACAAAAATCTTTATTGTTATTTTCTAACACAATATATCATACAATGTACAAGTTGGTAATTAAACAGCTGCACAACGCACATTGGATAACGTTGTTCCCAGCAAATCCACCGTCAACAACGACGCCCTTGGCTTCGACGACCTGACCGAACATCCCACAGGCTCCGACGGAGTTTCTGTGGACGTATTCCGTTCACAAAATCTAAGCCACTTAGCTTGCATGTAACTGTGTTTCCTCCATGGTCCCATATGCATTTTCTTTTCCTTCATGCATTTCTTGGCAGCCAAACACAAGATTTTAATCACGTTATTCAATCTCTCCACTTTTCCCACGTAAATTTGGGGTAATCTTTGGACCAACCGATTGTAATCATCGCTGGCTCTCGCTATCTCGAACTCTGCTCTCAAATTTAATTCTACGATTACCCTTACTTCCCCTTTTCTTGATTCCTCTATCACATCCAAAAACGTGTGCTCCCCTGCAACGAATAAAGGCCGCCATTAATGGAATGAAAAATCTTTGTTTTAGGTATTATTGTAGTGTTAATTGCACTATATGTCCTCAAACTATGATCCAAACTCTAAACTAGTCCTACACTTCACAGTGTTCTAGCTAGTTGAGTCTTCAAGTATTAGTATCGAATCAGTTACTAGATCAAATTTTAAATAGTGTGAACCTAAAAAGTCCTTTTAAATTTTAAGGGTATTATAATTTTTTTAGTATGTGAATCTAAGCTATCTATGCAGAAAGTATACTCATATTTTAAATATGTTCAGTGTTAAATTTGAGTTCACAGAGGCGAAAATATGAATTTTATGTTAGGAGTTGAAATAAAATTATAATTTTTTTGAGCTAATAAACATTTTTGTGTTAAAACCTTATTTAATTATTAACATCGGAGAATTTTTGCATTTTAACCAAGAGTTAAAAGGCTAAAAGGAAGTTATTTGATATTTTGATGATTCAATTAAAATGTTTTTAAAGTTTAGGATCAGATTTAAAATTCAATCATTGCTTGAGGACTTTTAGTGAAAATAACCTAATATATATGTACATCTATTTTTTACCTGACGGGATGTTGGCAGAGCTCCGCCATTTAGAGCGGCAAACGGCGGTGTTGAAACCGGCGTTTTGGAGACGACAACACACTTCTCTCATAACACAAACCCTACAGTTTTCCGTCATGGATTTCCCACAACCACAAACAATTCCGAGTCTCCGTACATCATTCAAAGCCTCTTTTGCGGCATTCCTAATCCTCGATTCTAAAGAACTCGTCCTACGCAACGTACCTTCCAAAAGCTGGTGCTGGCTTTCCCAGTAATCACCGGCGTTTTCAACGCCGATCCCATCTTTTTCTTTCCCTTCATCATCATCATCATCATCATCATCACCATCATCATTACTAAACCCTAAATCTGCCATTTCATTGCCCCGGACCCCATCCTCGCTGCCGTTACAGCTTCCGAAGAAGAACCCATCGTCGCCGTCTTCGAGAAACCCGAATTCAATGTCCGACGAACTAGAGTCCGGTTGGTCAGGGAACTTGAATTCTTGGTAACCGTACGTTAAGTTTCGGTGACTCCATGAAATTCTTGCTGTAATTCCAGCCATTTTTTGTCTTTTTAGGTGAGCTTAATTTTAGAAACTCGGTGAGTCGTCGTTGTGAATTATGATTTTACGTGACTCGTTTTTATAGTAGAACGGAAATGTGGGGCCCGATATGAACTGAAGTGGACGCACATGTGATTGGAAATGAAATCCTACGTGGCGATAAATGATTGGGTTATCAACATCAAATAAGTCTTGTATTTTGGTCTTGCCAGCGAGGACCCACGTTTATCATTCGGCGGCAATAATTCGGATATACTCGAATATTCACGTCCGGTCCACAACTATTCTTTTTTAAGTCCTTATATTTTTCATAAATTTGAAATTTAGTTATTGTTCTTTTAACTTTAGGAATTTAGTTTCTTTATTTTTTAAATTTCAAAATTCAGATCCACTTTTACCACTATTAAAATTATTTTATTAAACTCAAATTCATTGTAACATCATTTTTTTAGTTACACTGCTATCAAATGAGTACTTTTTTTCTATTTCAAAATATCAAACTAAAAAATTTAACAAAAAAGAGTTAACAATGTAACAATTGGAATTGATTTTTGAAATCTAGAAAGTAAATGGACTAAAATCTTTGAAATAAAAATAGAGGAATTAAATTTTAAAATTGTGAAGAATACAAATACCTATGACATATTTTAACCTTTTTAAAATTGATTGGTCGATCGAACCTTAATTCAGTTTACATTGTTTTTGTTTCTAGAATCAAATCATATCAGCAAGTCGGGATATAAATCTGGAATAATGGGTTTTTAGCACACAAATCAATACAAATTGCTTGAATCGATGGTTGAAAGATTGAACTAAACAAAAAATCAATTGAACCATTTTTTCTATTTTTAAATTTTTATGTAAATGTAAATGTTGGTCTAATTTTTGTGTAAAGATTAAATTGACACAAATATAAATGTTGAAGACTAAATTTGATATTATACCAGTTTTTAATAAATATTTGAATGTTAATCTTGATCTAAACCTATTGTTTTCAACTATCATAATCCCATCCTTAAGTTTTTTTTCTCATAAGGAAAAATCAATGTATCATCAATGGAACCATTTGCCAAACTCCTACTAAAATCACCCTTTTATATGGAGATATGTTTTTACAAATTAATCATAAAACCTCAAGAATCATCTTTAATTCATCAAAATAAGTAATTTTTTAAAAATAAATTTTATAAATATAATTTTTAATAATTATAACTAGAATGAAATTTGAATATAATAAAATTTAAATCTAGAATAATTACAACATGAAAATAGAGAGTGACTTGTAATGGTGGTTTACACTGTAGAGAATTATTATTTCTGGTGGACGGTGGTTTTTTCAAATCTTATTTGAGTAGCTTCTTTTTTCTTTTTGGCACGTGTATTTTGTCTTGTTAAAATATAATTTTTTAAATGTTATTTTGAATGAATACATATATTTATAGCCATAAATATCGGTAAGAATTAATCTAAAATAATAAGTATAATTTAATACAGATCCAAAGTCTAATTAAATGATAATAATGATTACATTGATAATGAAAACTATTAATAAATAAATTTATAGATTAGAAATTTGATTAATTAAAAAAATTTAGATTTTTTTATTTAAAAATAAATGATTTTACATATTTATAATTTTATTATTTTAGGTAAAATTTTTAAAAGATATAAATAAATTTAATTTTTCATCAATATATTATCATATTAATTAATATTACTTTTAGTATTATCACATAATAATATTAATAGTTTAATAATATATTATAGATTATAGATAGATATAATTAGTTGTAAGGGTGCTCACCTTTATTATGATCCTTTTGTCGAGTTCGAAGGTATTTTAGAAGTACCACAACGTAAAAATTACCACCGCGATTAATAAAAAACATTAAAATATATTTCAGGCACCATAAAAATAAATAATATTATATATACGTACCGACAAAAATAATTGTTTGGTGGAATATTATTATTATTTGGATGGAATTTTAATGTGGATAAGGTTCGAGTGAATAATAAGATAATCCCATCTCATCCAATTTAGCAAATGGGGGGGGGGACAAAAATGATTGATGTGATTGAGTGTTGAATGTGACGAAACGTGGCACAATTGCGGGCGTCAGATGTTGAGGTTTATCCTAAAGAGTGGAGCCTACCTGTCGTTCCACCTAGTTGTATGCTTGTATCTCGTAATATTAAATAAATTAGATTCGTATATATTATTTTCTAAGAAGTAATTTTTTAATTTAAAAATAAAAATGTCATTATTTAATATTTATTATAAGATTAAGTGGATGTCTTTTGGAAAATAAAAGTAAATATTCAATTTCAAATAAAAAAACATATTATGACTTATTAAATAATCACATGATTCATATTATCAATGTATTGAATAAAAAAGAAATGTCTGAAAACAAACGCGGCGTCTTGCCAATGGGTTGCTTTCTATATGTTGACACATTACGTGGAACGATTATTTTGTATAAATATATTATGGAAAATAATTTGAAAATTATCAATATTTAATTGTATTAAAATATGTGGCCCAAAAATTTACCTACAAAAAATCCTATCGTTGTTATCCTTTTTTCTATCTTCTATTTATCTATTTTATTTTATTTTTAAAAAAAAACGTTATTGAAGCAGTCCTGATTTAGAAGTTAAGTTCAGACCTTCAATTAACGCTTAACACATGTTTCACCTGTTTAGAGATTCAATATCTAAACAACTCTTATCCTATGATTATAAAAATTATAGTATTTAAATATTTTTTGTCATATTTTGATACTTTAACTTTATTTCTGTTAATCGGTTCAGCCCATTTCAGTTAACACAGTTAAAAAAAGCCAGTCAACTATGTGGAGCCAATCAAAGCATCCCACGTGACATTTTTATACACATCATCATCTGGCTTTTTTATATATAAATAACCTAAAAATATTAATTAATTACGAAAACTGTCTAGAGGAAAATTTATATACGAAAATGATCCGTTTGTTATAGTATTCATCAGGGTTGCTTGACCAACCAGCGGCATCATTCCCTTTTTCCCCTCGTTAATTATGACCCAATCATAAGTGTTTAAAAATAATTTTAGAAGTGCCGCCTGACACATGTTGGCATCGGACTGAAGTGTTATTATATAAAATACTCAGGGACCAGATGAAACAATTATCCTTTTTAGATTGGTTGAAAAAATGGTGTCCCTGACAATATGAAACATCAAATTAAATGGTTTTCGACTTCTGAAATTAAATTTAAATAGCCCTTAAGAAATATAAAAATAAGAGAATAATAGCTGTTGGATTTGATAGAATTTGAGTTTGGAGGGATGTTGAAAGAACAATGGAGATTATAGCATTTGAGGAGGCCATTATCAGGTTGGCCATGGATTCAGTATGAAGAAGAAGAGGAGGAGGAGGAGACAGAGAGGGGGAGAGAACGTGGGAATAAATAATTAAAAAAATAATTCAAGGTTTTCATATTAAAGAAATAAAACAATAAAAATACTATTTATCAAATTATTATAATCACATAAAATGTTGTAGATGTGTGGATATATATATATATATAAACAATAATACACTATTCTATAGGGAATTTTTGTCTTTTTTTAGTGTTTTTTTTTGTCTCTTTATTTGAGATTTATCTACATATGAATATTGCTTACAAAGTCGTCCATCTTCATCTTTTTGTTTTTCCACCTTCATTTCCTGTTTTTAAGTGCATTTGAATTTCAATTTTTAGAGGCTGTTTTTGGATTTTTTTAAACATTAATTAATATATTATTTATAGTAATACAAAATAATTTTACAATATTATATATATATCATAATTAAGTTTAGTTTCAATATATATTTTTATTATTAATTAATAATTTGGATCTCATAAATCTAATTACATTCATCAATGAGAGAGACAAAAGAGAAATAGAGAATTAATATCAATAGTTGCATCTATCTCCATGCCTAATACTTAGGTTAACTGCAAGCCATGAAGAGTTTGTCCCTAAGTGCCTACAACTCAGTTTCGGCATTAGTTGCTTTCGAAATGTCTATATGCTCCAATGATTCATTTTCCTTCCACCGACACCCAGTATCTTGGGGTTGTCCATTGAAGATCCCTCTCTGCTAAGCTTAAAAGTAACAACCAGCTATAAAGGTTGATGGATGAGGATAGAGTGAAGAAATCTCCAGCTCCTTCTATCACTCGTCTAATCGCATCCCTTTGTTGTCATTGGTTCTCAAAGACACATGCATTCTGTTGAAGCTAAATTTCCCACAACATATAGCCTAGGGAGAAGGAGTCGCTTTAGGGGGGCCCCAGCAAAGCCGATTGATAAAATTAGGTGTCCCATAGTTCTTTCTTTCCAATCAACTTATTCCATGAAAATTCAAATATAAGCTATAATTAAATAATTAAACATCTACTCATCAATTAAATGAATCTTATCATTTTGGGTCATCATTTTTATCATGATGAATTAGTATAGATAAGATTATACCATTATCTCTAACATGGAGATGCTTTTTTGGTAGATGGCATTTTGAACTTGTCCAATATCTATAGCAATTAAACCCATATTTTCCACATCATACAATCATATAATTAAAACACAATATGATATAGTACAAGATATACAAATTAATTAAAATATTATATACTTTGGAACATAAGTGTAATGTGCAAAATATACAAATATTACATGATCAAGAAAAATTAAGTTAATAGGTATTGATGAATATTGTTTGTTTAATAAGTTTTTTTAAGGGTAAATTATTTTGGTAGTCACCTAATTATTATTAATTTTTTTTAGTCATTCAATTATGGAAAGTGACAAAATGGTCACTCAATTATTCGACTTTTTCTTCTTTGATCATTTAACCATTCAAATTTTTCTTTTTTGGTCCCCAGTTATGAAATTACTAAGGGAAAGATAAGTTGACCACTTTTAAAATTAGCATAATAACAACTTTAGCCCTCAACATTTACACATTTTAAAAGAATGAGAAAAGATGAAGATTATTATCTTGGATTTTTGGGTGTTTCTATTTTTGGTATATTTCCAATCAAATTTAGTTGATAGATTTAGGGGTTTTAGCTTTTTAGGTGAAAGGGTCACAAAGAAAAGTAAAATTGAAAGCAAGACCAAATTACACTATGTGTAAACGTTGAGAGTTAATATTTTTAGAATCAAGACTAAATTGATACAATGTATAAATGTTGAGGCTTAAAATTGCTATTATGCAAATTTAAAAAGTTGTCACATTATCTTTCCGTCAGCCATTTAAGTGCTAATGACCGAAAAAAGAAAAAAATCGAAGTTCGGTGACCATTTTGTAACTTTTTATAGTTTGAAGACAAAAAAAAAAGAACTTACTAATAGTTGGACGACTACTTATTGAGTTTACCCCTTCTTTTTTTTAAAAGATGATTTTCACTATTATATATTTTATTGAAGGCTTAAATCAACAAATTGGTACTTAAAATATACCCCTTTCCCATCTTGGTACCTAAACTTTTTTTTGTCAAAAGTGATACCTAATTCTTATGTTGGTACCCTGTTAGTCAAACTACTAAATCTATTTTTTAAGAAAATATTAATCATAAATTGATACCTAAACTATGCCATTTTCCCCATTTTGGTACCCTTTTTTTTCGACAAGTGGTACCTAAACTATTTTTCCCCAACTTGGTACCTCTATTAGTTCAATTGTTAGTCCAATCGTGAAGTCTATTTAAAAAAAAAGATAACCAATTAAAAATTGCCATGTAACAAGAAAAGACAAAGTATTATTTTCATTATAAATATATTTAAAAATATTAAAAATAAAAATATTTAAATAATAGAGAAAACCAATTCAACTAATTAAATAGAGTTTTCGTTGATTTAACTAATTTGTATTGGTTTGTGAATCAACCGATCGGTCCATTCCAATTTTAAAAACACTTGTTTTGATCGATGAAAGACCCTTTTCAATCTCATTAGGTCGGGTAAGTAGATGGTGAAATTTGAAAATATAATTAATCACCAATGTCTTGACCTCAAGAGGATCAATTTCGAGCATACTTGCATTGCCAAACATTATAAAGGAAGAAAGAAGAAAAACTAAGAAAAAAATAAAAAAAATTAAAGAGAGAAATAATGTAAAAGAAAATAAAAGAATTAAAAAATATATTTTTTAAAGTTAATATGGCATGGCAGTCTATAAATATTGGCTGAATTTTTTGAACGGATATAACAGTTTGGTGTAAAATTAGTAACAAAATAATAGTTTAGGTATCATCTGTGACCAAAAAATTGTTTAGGCATCAATTTGGGAAAATGATTATCGTGGTTAAGTACTAATTTATGGGTTAAGCCTTTTTTAAAATAGACTTAGTGGTTTGACTAATGGAGGTACCAATTTGGAAAAAAAATAGTTTAGGTCCTTTAGAAACTTTTAAAATTTTAAATTAGTAAAGGTAAAATTGTACTTTAGCCCCCCTAAAATTATAAAAAAAATTTATATAAGCCTTTAAAAATTATAAAGATATAGACTATTAAAAATTAAAATTTCATTTTCCCCCTTAAAAAATTTTTCTAGTTTCGCCTCTGAAATTAAATACCAACTTGTAGGTTAAACCTTTTCGAAAAGAAATGTATTGAGATATTATCCACTTTAAATACATATGCATTTAGCTATTTGAGTCTTAGCTTGATTGGCATGGGCATTATTGTCAATGCAGGAGGACTTGAGTTCAAGTGCGTTGAAGTACATTATCTTCCTATTCTAAGTTGGTATCTTTATTATGAAAAATATTTGTGACTAATCTTAGTATTTTTATAATTTTTAGTTAATTCAAATAGTTGCAATTGTTAAATATTTTAGTTAAAATAAAATTTAGGTGTGAATTTATTTATTTAAAAAAAACTAATGTCAACCTTTTATTATTTTTAAATATCTCTAAGCAATCAAACATATATTCTTTTTTATTTAGAAAAGGTTTTTTGTTACTTTTTTAATGGGAATGGTTAATATTCTTAATAATTTAGAATAACTAAATAATGTTATAAAAGTTTGCAAATTTTTAAAATTGGATTAAATCTATAACTTTATTAGGGACCAAACATTATATTGGACCATTTTTAAAATGAATAGCTATGGGACGTGAATATTCGAGTATATCTGAATTATTGCCGCCGAATGATCGACGTGGATCCTCGCTGTTTAGTCCAAAATACAAGACTGGATTGATGTTGATGGTAAACAACCATTAACGCCGCATAAGATTTCAGTTCCCATCGCATGCGCGTCCACGTCGGTTCATATCGGCCCCCACGTTTTCCCTCCTACTATATATAAACGAGTCACGCAAATTGTAATCCACAACGACGACGAGTCACCGAGTTTCTAAAATTAAGCTCACCAAAAAAAGGAAAAATAAAATGGCTGGAATTACAGCAAGAATTTCATGGAATCACCGAAACTTAACGTACGGTTACCAAGAATTCAAGTTCCCCGACCAACCGGATTCAAGTTCGTCGGACATGGAATTCGAGTTTCTAGAAGACGGCGACGATGGGTTCTTCTTCGAAAGCTGTAATGGCAGCGTCGATGAGGTCCGGGGCAATGAAATGGCGGGTTTAGGGTTTGGTGATGACGATGAGGATGAAGGGAAAGGAAACGATGCGGTCGGCGTCAAAAACGATGGTAATTATTGGGAAAGTCAGCACCAGCTTTTGGAAGCTACGTTGCGTAGGACGAGTTCTTTAGAATCGAGGATTAGAAATGCCGCAAAAGAAGCTCTGAATGATGTACGGAGACCCGGAAATGTTTGTGGTTGTGGGAAATCCATGGCGGAAAGTTGTAGGGTTTGTGTTATGAGAGAAGTGAGTTGTCGTCTCCAAAACGCCGGTTTCAACACCGCCGTTTGCCGCTCTAAATGGCCGAGCTCTGCCCACATTCCATCAGGTAAAACATATATGTAAGCACCATATAAATAAGTTCATTACATTAACTTAGCTATCAACTTTGACATTAAATACTTGCAGAACAGGTTAAAATGTGACAGGCAAAGCTTTAACGCTTTAACTCTTGATAAAAAAAAAATGGAAAATTATTACTTACATCATTCTCGAATATTAATAAGGTTTAACACAAGAACGTTGTACTTTAGCTTAAAATATTTTTTTTTCGGATCCCGGAACAAAACTCAAGTCTTTATCTCTTCACAACTTAGATTTGATATTGAATATATTTAAAACATGAGTTACCTGTTACATTAATAACTTGAATCTAATATGTTAAAAGAATACAATATTATTAAAATTTAGAAAATTTTTTAATATGTTAAATCTAAAATATCAAATTGATAAGTTTATAGGTATTTACGATTTGATTAATGTATTTTAAATATGCTTCACAACTATATCTCATATAGTTTGAAACTCAATTAGTTAGAACACTTTGAAGTGTAGGAATAGTTTAGAGTTTGGATTATAGTTTTAGGATGTAAAGTGTAATTAACCCCACAATAATACTTAAAACAATGATCTTCCTTTTTTTCTTTTTTCTTTTTTTGAAAGTTTAAAACAAAGATCCTTCATTCCATTAATGGCGGCCTTTTTTCTTTTGTTGTTGCAGGGGAGCACACGTTTTTGGATGTGATAGAGGAATCAAGAAAAGGGGAAGTAAGGGTAATCATAGAATTAAATTTAAGAGCAGAATTCGAGATAGCGAGAGCCAGCGACGATTACAACCGGTTGGTCCAAAGATTACCCCAAATTTACGTGGGAAAAGTGGAGAGATTGAATAACGTGATTAAAATCTTGTGTTTGGCTGCCAAGAAATGCATGAAGGAAAAGAAAATGCATATGGGACCATGGAGGAAACACAGTTACATGCAAGCTAAGTGGCTTAGATTTTGTGAACGGAATACGTCGACGGAAACTCTACCGGCGCCGGTGGGATGTTCGGTCAGGTCGTCGAAGCCAAGGGCGTCGTTGTTGACGGTGGATTTGCTGGGAACAACGTTATCCAATGTGCGTTGTGCAGCTGTTTAATTACCAACTTGTACATTGTATGATATGTTGTATTAGCAAATAACAAAAACGATTTTTGTCCTATAGCTCTTTTGTCAATAATTTACGAATGGATGAATACCAGTCATAGTTTCCTTAATTTATTCTCAAATTAGGGGTTCTTTTTAAGATTAAGGGATAAAATAATAATAGGTAACTGAATTTTTTATCTGAAATTCACAATTATTCTCATATTAGTATTAGAACTTGACAAGTTTTCCTCAATTTTGGTCAATTTGATGATGTGGTTCTATTGTATTATGCCAATGTCATTTTTTTTAAAAAATTAAATAATGATGTGGTATGATCTCATAGTGTCATGTCATCATAAGAATCAAAATTGAAAAAACTTGCTAAGTTCAAAGACTAATATGGACCAAAAAAATTCAAGGACCAAGTTAAGAAAAATTACCAAGTTCACGAACTGTATGTTGACATATCCCTAAGATTATTTAATATATTTTTTATAGTACTAATAAAATCTAAAAATTAGAGTCAATTGGACCAAACATCCTCAAACTATCACTCTCGTTCTTAATTTATCCCCAAACTTCAAAACATTTTAATTACATCCTTAAACCATCCATGTTATATCAATTAAGTCCTTCAATTATTGAAATAGTTAATTTAATCATTAAATGGGACGTAAAACATCATGTCACATAATTTAAAATGAAAATTTTAAAGAAAAGTAAAATGTTACCATATAACTTTTATAATTAAAAAGTAAAAACAAAGTAAAACGAAAAAAAGAGAGAGAGAGAAAGTGAACGATAGTTTCTGTAAAAACTTCAAAAATCTTAAAACTAAAATTTTTACAACATTCATTTTTTTTTAAATTTCATTTTAAATTATGTTACTTAAATTCTAGTGTCTCATTTAATGCATGGTTTAATTAATGGTTTTAGTAATGGAAGAACTTTATTGATATAACATAAATAGTTTTAGGAAGTAATTAGAATGTTTTAAAGTTTGAGGACCAATTTAGAATAATGGTCATAGTTTGGGATGTTTGGTGCAATTAGTTCTTTCTCAAGATTAAGGGATAAATCGATATTTAGTCCCTGAACTTGGCAAATTTTCTCAACTTAGTCTTTTTACTTTTTTTGGTCCACATTAGTCCTGAAACTTGACAACTATTCTCATATTAGTCCCGGTACTTTGACAAGTTCTCTCAATTTTGGTATATGCGATGATGTGAAATTTTAATTTTGTGACAGGTCATCACATAAAAAAATAGTATTTTTTTAAAAATAGGTAATGATGTGGCACAATTTCAAAGTGTTAGATCATCACAAAAATAACATTGGGAAAACTTGCTAGGTTCAGGGACTAATTTGGATAAAAAAGTTTAAGGACCAAGTTGAGAATAATTGCCAAGTTCAAGGACTAAATGTTGAATTATCCCTAAGATTAATTGAAATATTGTTATGAATATTTTATTATAAAGATCAAGATAAATTTTATATACTTTAGGATTCTAATATTCATTAAAAATAGAATTTTATTTTATCTATAGTTATTATGTCTATAAATATAGACATTAGAGAAGCATTGTAAACATTCTTATTCATCGAGTTTCATAGTTCTCTTGTTTCTTCTATTTCTTATTTATTTATTTACACTTTGTCACCACGATAAATCAATGGCGCTAGTGCCCTTTAGTTCCTTCAACGCTTTTAATCGTTTAGCTACTCCAAAGACTGCACGAAAAAATTTATTAACATCAGTTTCTCTCAATCTAATCTAATTTATTGGTTCGAGGATCGAAAATTAGATTTGTTCGCTGATATCTTAGACACTAGATGCAGATATTTTCAGGAATTTTATTTTATTTTATGTTTATATTAATTTTAATTCATAATTGATTTGATTAATTTATTCGAGGATGGTGAAAGATTTAATGTCATTATTAATTTTGGTTTTTGACTGAGCAAATTTTAGATAGATATAGAGCACCATATCAATTTTTCATACATACTTTTACATTATATGAATAATATTTAATCGGATTCATATTTGATATGTTTTTTAATTTCTTAAAAAAATTATTATATTTTGTTGGAAATTTTGGATTGAATCGGATTTGATCCCGTAGAAATTAAACCAACTAAAGTTATTAAAAAGTAGTAACTTAAAAAAAAACCTACCATGGGTGTACATATATACTTCCTATAAAAACAACTCCTTCGATATTTAAAAATAATAATAATAATGGTGATGCAACCATTACAAAAATCTAGAATCCATTAAAAAAATTGACATTTGGCCATTTGAATAAAATGGCTTTTTCCCGTTTCTATTTATTTTCAAGTCACTTTCATACTTGATATTCAATCATTGATAAAATTAATGACAAATAGAAATAACTTTCTCTTAGATAATGCAATACTTTCAAAGAGAACAATGAGAGTTTTCAAGATAACCCTTCAAAGGGTAGATATAACTTATCAATGTGATATGAAAGATCATCGATCACATATTTATTGTACGTTCAAATATTTTGTTCAACTATATTGATATTCTTTAAGAATGTATATATGTTTTGTTGATAATGTAGTAAAGAATACTATCCTTATATATAAAGCGTTTATCTAATTCAGTACTGAAGCAAATCAATATTATTGCAATATTTGGTGGTACAAAATTAGTTGAAAACTCAAAAAAAGCTAATATATCAATATATGAAAGAACACAATTTGTGGTGGTTAATGCATTGGTTTGAAAGAACACAATTTGTGGTGGTTAATGCATTGGTTTTAAAAGATATTCATTGTAATAGATCTCCTATTAAGATTGTGAATGAGGAAAAGATTATATTCAGTATGAATCACTCTTACTATGAATATCTACCTCTTTTGATAGAGAAAGATTCAACTACTGAATTATATTATGCATGATACTTGCATACCTATGTTTATTTTGAAAATGATAAAGAAAGATTGAGCTATTGAATTATATTTCTTACTCTTATTATTAAATTAAATTGACTGTGATCTTGTTTTGCTATCATCCCCATAAAGGGTTGAAAGCAAAATATTTTACTTTTAAAGATCCACTTGAATTGTAGAATATTCTAAAAGAAAGATATGAACAATAGAATATGATAATTCTATCTAAATCTCATTATTATTGGATGCACCTAAAGTTGCAATATTTTAAAATTGTGAGTGAGTATAAATATGTAGTATTGAGTTCTCAATTAAAACTATATGAGGAGAATATTATTGATCAAGACTTGTTTTAAAAAAAATTTAATTTTTCATGCTTCAAATGTGCTATTAAATAACGAGCTATTAAATGAAAAACCATAAAGCCTATTGTATTAGATTTGTTCCATTCCTTGAAGCGAATGTAACACTATATAAAGACATAATCTTTAACGTGGATGTAATAAGTGGCTATATAATAAACGTAAAAGGGATGGTAATATTAATTATTCTCACCACCATAAGTGGAAAAATTGAAGATAAATAAGAGAAGAACAAAAATCCTCTCCCTAATTACATACCATTACTAAAGTTACTCAACAAGTCATAAGTATGTTACCCTCATAGCATATCCTTAATCTCTTTGGGATAAATTCGTTCTCTCAATATGATTGTATTTTATCTCATGGTAATCATTACATCTTTCTTCATGAAAAGTAAATTACTATTGAATAGTAATTAAGTCATTTATCACAAAGACAAACGACTCGTGACCACGTTTACTTTTCATCTATCATGTAATGTCGAGGACAAAATATCATTTACTCATTAGTTGAGCTATGAATTTCACTATCGTGAATGATGCTACATACTGCAAAAGTTGTATACCCAACGCACTAACTTCTGATTCCTTATCTATTTGAACTCAGGCTTTTTCTTACATCAAAGTATACAAGTCACGAATACATAGCCTGTCATCCACTCAAGATTAAAGTATGTCACACTATGAACGTCACAAGTAGAGGTGTTCGTAGGTGGGTCGGGTTGGATCCAACCAAAATTTTAGGCCCATTTGCTAGGCCTGAGCCCGACCCAAAAAAGGGCCTAAGATTTTACCCAAGCTCGGCTCGCCCGTATTAATTTTTTTATATTATATATTATATAATTTTTTTAAAATATAATACATCAAAAATACTACAAACATTAAAATAAATGTTTCCCAACAAATTGAAAATAAATATATATGTATACTTAAATAACACTAAGATAACTGTAATTTAACAAGCAAATGCCTCTAAAATAGTAACAAAATTAACAATAGAACAAGATTTATAGAATATCCAAATAATAACAACATAATAGTACCAACATAATAGTGAAATGATAGCAAAAAAGTGAAAAAATAACAAGAAAATAGAAAAAAAAAGTAAAAAAAAAGCAAGGAAAAGCAACAATTTTTTTTTTGCATATTCGGGCCGCACCCGGGCCAAAAAAGCATTACCCGGGGCCTGTCCCATTTTCTAAATGAGCCTTATGTTTTTGCCCAAACCCATTTTTTGGGCCTATATTTTTACCCAAATCTTCCCACTTTTTAAGTAAGCCTTCTTGCCAGGCCAAGTGGCTCGGCTCATGGACAGGTCTAATCACAAGTGAATAAATTCATAAACGGATCTAGGATCTATTCTACTAGAGTATTGTTTGATTTACAGTCAATTTAGCCAGTCACTTCTATGTCTCTATCTTTTAACAAGTCCTTTGCTCCGATGCTCAAGACAAAACATCTCCCCAATTAGACTTGATAGACGACATATTAGTCTTTCAATTGGTTTGTTTATTTTTATTAGATTAAGGACATGTTTAGGTTCATCTACTAATACAAGTTGTCTTTTCGTATTACAATCCGACCACATAATATTGCTTAGTATTAGTTAAACATTAGATAACTAGTGAATCAATATTTGCTTCCATTTTGCTTTGCATGCAAAAACATTGAGGACAATATACAAAAAGTAATTAATGGATATTATTATTAAGTCAAATTGTTTGAAAAATACAAGTATGCAAAACGAATATACTACACTTAAGACACTAGATCCAACACTATTAGAATGGTACCTTAGTCTGATTTTGGGTGGATGATTGTTTGTCGGTCGTGGGGCCGTTAATTGAACTTGTTGCATCCCCGTCGTCGAGGTTTGAAGACATATTGGTTATGGACATGGTGATTGCATTGGGATTGGAAGGGGACAGTCAAGGTGCTTAGTGCTGAAATACGTGATAGGATTGCGACTGTGCTTGTACCCTTGCTGAGCATAGGGTCTTATCAATGTATATGAAAACTAGCAACCTCGGAGAGGTTCTTCGTAGCAACGACATATAAGGAAATTATGTGTGGTAATTTGGGGTCACCAAATGACAATTGTAAATTGGTTTGGAAGTTGCATGTGTCATATTGAGTGCAACATTTTTTTTGGGTGGTCTTGTGGGAAGGGTTATTAACGAATTGATAGCTCAAATAATTAAATCGAAATTTCCAATAGGGGTGGATTGGCTTTTAAAAATTTTATGGATGTTAAAGATAAATGATAGAAAAATGAACACAAGAATTTAGAGTGGTTCAACCCCAATTATCTACTCCCCTACCTTATCTTTCCGCTACTAAGAATTTTCTCAAATTCATTAATTCGATAACATTTGAGGACAAGGTTTAACCTTACAAACTCCCTTAAGGTTTCTACCACAAACTGTAAGGCACGAACCCTCTCAAAGAAAATAAAAAATAAACAAAGAAATAATTCTCACAAGATTAGGATGTTTTCCAATTAAACACATATACAAGGAAAACACTTAATTTGATAGAAAATATAATGAATGCTCACAAGTGCCTATAAGAAGAAGATAAAGAATTGAAGCACATTGGTAGGGGGTTTTTATGTATCTTGAAGGACTTGATCAATTGTAATCTCACTAGTTGTTGTGAGACCCTTAGAAGATGATATTTATACCCTCTAATTGATTTTCAATCGTTGTAGTTGTTGAGGAATTGAATAGAGTCATTTAGGATGAAAATACGGGATCATTAAATTCACCTGTAATAAAAAACATCGATATTTTTTTACGAGTATCAATACTATTAGTATTTAATGTCTGATTCAGTGACCATTAAAGTTTGTTTACAACGATACCAAAAACATTTTATCGATACCTGGTAAAATGTATCGATACTCGTAGAAAAAGTATCGATACTTTTTGTAATCTTTTGAAAAATCATCAAGTCAAAATGCAAAAAACGTATCTATATCAAAGATGGTATTAATAAAAATACAATAGGTATTGAAACTTGTAATCACTGAATTTTGTTCGGTTCGGATATCGTGTTTTAATTTTTATTTCCAAATTACGGGTTTGGATAATTTGAGCTCGAAGTATTTTTGTATCAATGGATTTAGGGTTTGGGCCCGTCTCATATGGGCCCAATGACTGGGCCTATTGTGATTGGAAATTGGGCTTATACCAATCTAAGTTTGGATTTGTTTGGAGCTTTAGCCCACTAGTGTATTTAGTTTTTTTATGTTATATTAATTTTTAAAAAATAATAATAAGAAAAAAGAAAAGGAAAATTAGAAAAAATACTATTTACATTTTGACCCTCCACTTTTTCTAAAATTATATTTTGGCCCCCACTTTTTTCTAAAATTACATTTTGCCCCCTACTTTTTCAAAAATTACATCTTAGCCTTGGGAGTTTTGCGTCCTCTACAATCCAGTCCTCCTAGCGAGTCATGATGACCCTCCATTACTACCTGAAAACAGAGAGAAACGAGAAATCAACAACAATAAAAGAACTTTTTTCTTTTTAAAAAAAGGGCAGCTGAGAACAAAAAAAAACTTCGAATCACCACGGCCGTTTCCCCTCACCGCCACCGTGGCCGCTATCGCCCCCACTGCCTTGCCATTTTCCTTACCACCATCACCGAAACCCAAACAGTAGTAATAACCAAGTGTAGAATAAATAAACAAACGAAAAATCGCTTTCGAGAGAGAGAGACGCTGGCAAAGAAGAGAATCCGGCCATGGCCACTGAGGGTTGACGGGAAGCAGAGCGACGGGTGACGAGCGACGGTGACTGAAATGGGCCCCGACACCTTTAGGTCTTCAAAAATTTTGAAAAAAAATAATAAATAAAATAAGAACAGAAAAGAGAGAAGAGAGAAGGAGAAGAGAGGAAAAAGAATAACACCAACGACCGTCGCACCACCGGGCAAAGAAAACGTAGGCAGCGTGAAGGGGCTATGGTTAGAGAGAAAAAGAGAAGAAGAAGAAGAAAGAAAAACAGTCGGATCTGACCCGACTCGTACCACCGACTGGATCCTACCCGAACCGGATTCGACCCATTGCCAACAACAGATCCAATAGCAGCAGGCCCAATCTAGCAGACCTAATCTAGCAGGCTCAACAGACCCAATCCAGTAGACCTAGCAAACTCCAGCAGCGGCCCAATCCAATAGAGGCCCAATCCAATAGACTCCAGCAGTGGCCCAATCCAGTGGAGACCCGTCCAGCAACAGCCCAACACCAGTAGCTGCCCAACCCAGCAACGGCCCAAAACTTGAGGCAGCCCAAAGTAAAAAAAAAAGGAGAAAAAGAGAAAAAAAAATGGGCCCGAATTGTGTAGCCCATTGAATCAAGCCCACAACTTTGGGCTTTTGGTAAACTTTTAATTTGTTATTATTTATTTATTTAGTCCATGTATTTAAATGATATCTTATTTTAATTAAATTAACATCTTTAAATAGCCTTTTAGAAATATTATTATGTTAACTTTATTTGCAATTTTTAATTTAAAATAATTTCAATACATAAGGCAACAAATCGATTTAACATTAAGCCATTGATTTCACTACTATGTTGGGTGGATATCATGGATTTTTGTTAAATACAGGACGCCCTTCTAAAAATTGAGAATTTGAGAAATTCTCATTTTTTAAAAATAAAATCTTTATTTTTTAATTACTCGAAAATTATCAAATTTCATTTTAATATATATATAGAATATAATAATGTGTAGTATATCAAAATTTTCAATTTTCAATCGGGTCACAATTAAACATTAAATTGAACTCGTATTTTTAAAATTTAAGATAACACACGCTTAGTGAGATATCAATTTCAGGCATCACGAGGGTTCGCGCATAACCGACTTCCAAACTCTGATTTTCTCTGGATTTTGACGTAGACCTAAAATTGAATCTTCGTAAAGGAATTTTAAAACGAGAATTTAATAGGTGTCCGATCATATCTAGAAAAAAGATCGGTGGCGACTCCTCTTTTTAAGTAAAATTGAGAATTTTTCCAAGTTTTCAATAACCGTCAATATAAGATTCCCTTTTGTAACGACCTCGACTAGTGAATGTGAAAATTTTAAGTCGCTACAGCTGGCGACTCCACTAGGGACAAAGTAGAGAGTCGAGTTTGATATTAAACGCGTGTTGTCAAAATTTTTAAATTCCTTGTTCAAATTAACGTTTAATCGTGGTCCCTAAGTTTTGTTTTTGAAAAATCATGCATCTGTGTCATGTTGTAAATATTTTTTTAACTTGTTTTACCTTTTTGCTTTTCAGCTCTAGGTTTTATGATATTAGTTTTTTTTAGCAAAGAAAAAAAATAAATAAAAAAGCAAAAAAGGTTTGTGAGTTTCTCCCCACACACCGTGCACTTGTATTCTTGCATAACATGAGCTATCCACCCGAGCTGCGTCCGTTTAAGTGGAGGTAAATGCTACGCCTTCGTGAGTTAACTCATCCATCCGCAGAGACTAGTGAAATGCTTTTAGGTTACATATGACTTATGCTTTTGTGAGTTAACTTGTCTCTCCGTATAGGCATAAGTAAATGTAATCCCTCGAATTGAGCTCGGAGCCTATGATGGGTGATGAGCGAGGCTCCGTACTAGCCTTAGCAGGCGACAGTATGAACAATTCAAGTACCTTTCTAGAATCGAAACCACTTATAGTGAACGTATGAGCCACCCAATTAGAGCCATATTGAACCGCTGTCCGTTGAATAGTCACCAAATAAGTACATGGGAAGAATGTCTTTTACCTTTTATTTCTTTTACATTTACACTCTTTGCAAGGGAATCAGGTGCGTTTAATAAATTTGGATCGGGTAGATTATCTGATGAGTATGTAGGGTAGGTTTATTTCGTAAATCATGATGGGGTGAAAACGTGGGTCAGTTTCTCCAAAATACATGATTAAATAGTTTAATTTGTTAGATTTACCATAGTTTTTTCCTCCGTTTATATTTTGGTGATTACTAACTAAGTTTATTTGTCTTCATTTTGTTTCTCATCGTGCATCATAGGCATCCTATTAGGAAAGTGTTGATTAGAGATTGGTTGCTTAAAAAAGGGGTTTCTAATGAATGAGTCAATTACGCAAGTAACCGAGAAAAATGCCGTAGTTCGAGATTGGTTTTTGAGGACCCAGAAGGCAAAAGGGGATAGTTTAAAGGAAGGATATATCTCCAATCTTCCCAGGCGTGTGACTTCCAATGCTCGTCAAAATGACCTCGAAAACTTGACTAGGATCTGGAAACAGTGAGACTCAGACACTAGAGGCATCTTCACTGAAAAGTATGGGGATATAGCTCACTTGATAGCAATCAATATGGACAAACAGTTGATTCAAGCCATGGTTCGATTCTGGGACCCAGCCTACCAGTGTTTCACTTTCAATCAGGAATACATGACTCCGACCATGGATGAGTATGTCGTCCTACTTCGCATTGACAATGTACAACTCAACAAGATATATGTGAAGGAGCCTAAACCAATGACCTTCAAGAAAAAGCTAATGAAGTTGACAGGGATGACTGATACATAGGCTGAAAAGCATATAATGAAGAAGAATAAAGTCAGTTGTATTCTATGGTTTTCTCTTCAAGAGTTGGTTCAAAATCATCCAGATATCTTGAGGAGAGTAGATCTATTTGCTTTAGCCATTTACGGACTGATCGTCTTCCCAAAGATCCTTAGTCACATAAAAGTTACGGTAGTGGATTTCTTTCAAAATTTAATGCAAGAAATCAACCCTGTCCCGACTATCTTGGCCGAGACTTTTATCTCTAAGTAGTTGTAGGAAGAAAGGGGAAAGACGTTTTATCGGATGCGCTTAGTTACTTAATGCTTGGATTTTTAGCCACTTCTAGAAAGTGGAGTGCACACCTTTCCATATGTTTTCAAAGACCTTCGCTTCATTGGCAACATACATTGAAAAAGATTGGCCAAAGGATGTTACTGAACAGTACTGGGTCTCGATTTTTCAGAACCTCCGTGCCGAAAATATTACTTGGAGAGCACCTTAGATCCATCCTTCTGTCCTGTTATACAAGTGTGGAAACCAATATTGGGTGTCTTTACTAGGATTATGGGGAGGAGTTAGATATGCTCCATTGATGGTTTAAAGACAGTTTGCTTCATGACAGTTCATACCAGCTACTGGTGGATTGGCACAATCTGAGTTTGCCTTTACGGGTGAAGGTTACATGAAAAAAGTCCGAGATACTGCAAATTCTTAGAGGGAAATCTAACTAATAGAGTTAGCTCTCTATGCTAATACTATCACTCTAGATTATGACATATGGAGACAACGACAAGTGAAGAATCAACTAACCCCACTGACAGATTATGCTTTTCAGAATCCGTTCTCAGAAGAAATGTCGTCCGAGTTGGAGATAGCAATACATGAATTTGGACGTGAAAAACCACGAGATATTAGTTCTCTTCAGAAGGAACTATCAGTTGAAGATTGATGTTCAAATTAAAAAATCTAGAACCGAGAAAGTCCAAAAAGAAGCTGAGATCACGAAAAATGACTTAAAGGATCTTCACTTGGAAAATAAGAAATTAAGAGGCACCATAAGAAATAGTAGACTGGGAAAATCATCATCAAAATGGAAGGAAGAAATAAGCAACATCAAAGGCTGGATGGAGTTCTGGAGAGCGGAAGCGAAGAAGGAAGAGGAAAAAGATGCACATGCTATGATAGAGTTAAGGAAGAAGAATGTTGAATACGAAACCGTGTCTAGAGAATTAATAACTAGTCAATCTGAGCTTCATGAGCTAAAAGGAAAGATACGAGATTTAGAAAATACGCTACAAGCTCATCAACAACATTTAGATGATCTCCTAAAAGCCTTAGAAGATAAGAATGGTCAGCATGATAGAAACATCCATACCTACGAAATAGCTCTCCAAGAAAAGGATATGCATATCAGCAGTTTGGTCAATGAAATTCGCAAGGCGGCTATGCAAATAGTATAATTATCGGATGAAGCAGAAGCTCTCAGTTGACAATTCCCACCAAGTCAAAGATCGAGCATGTCGGAGTTCCTAGAACGTATAAGGAAACAAGGCGATGTAGCTAGGAAATTTGTGTAACTGCTAAATCAAATATGGAAAAATATTTTGTAATTGACTCTTTTGATTAATGAAACGCCCAACTATGAGACTATCTTGAAATCAACACCTATTTTTTGTATATTTATGCATGACTAACATTCATTAGTCATTCATTCATTAATTCATTGCATGTACATATCACCCTAATCATTCTCTAAGGCTAAAACCGTATAATCCATAGTTATGACACTACAAGTTTGGAATCACGTCATTCTTATAGGACGCATCTAAGAGCTAGAGCTATGAATGCTGAACTCAATGAAAGAATTGAAAGGATGGAAAAGACCCAAAAAGAATTACAAGAACAGTTGGCTAAGTCATAGCAAGAGGCGAGAGATCTGATGGTAAGATCTCGAGAGGAATCACTCGAGCAAAAGGATCAAATGGCCAAAATGATGGAGATGATGACAGCCTTGGTAAAAGGAAAGGGACTTATGCAGAGCCCCGATATTATAGAGCCCCAGTCAAGAGCTAATAATAATCAGGCTCCACTCTATCCCCTAGGATTCATTCCACCTCACGTCCATACAACACAAAGAGGATATCCCTAAGGGGAACCTACAGTCTTTGAGTAACATCTTGCACCACCTACTCATCTAGAGCAAGGGATATTCGTACTGAACCCCAGGGCTAATCCTTCAGATCTAATTATTCCAGATCTAGACGATCCTGTAGAAATAGCAAGGTTGAAAATTGATGATCATAATGCTCAAGATAAGTATAAGATCTTAGAAGAAAGGCTCAAGGAAATAGAAGGTACTGAAGTCTTCTTTGCGTTGAGTGCCAAAGAGCTCAGTTTGGTACCCGATCTGGTTCTACCCCTAAAATTCAATGCGCTAGATTTTGACAAATATGATGGGACAAGATGTCCAAAAATGCATCTTTTCATGTTTTTCCGGAAGATGACTGGCTATGTGAATGAGGATAAATTGTTGATACGTTGATTTTAAGATAGTTTGGTCGGACCAGCTCTTCGATGGTATAATCAGCTCAGTAGAGAAAGGATCCGATCATGAAAATACTTAGCATCAGCATTTTGTGAGCAATACAAGCATGTATCAGATATGGTACCTAATCGACTAACTTTGCAGATGATGGAAAAGAAGCCGACGGAGACTTTTAAACAATATGCACAAAGATAGAGGGATATCTCGGCTCAAGTAGAACCCCCATTAACTAAAACTGAGATAACGGTCCTCTTCATCAGCACTCTAAAAGTGCCACTTTACGATAAGCTAGTAGGAAGTGCCACGAAAGACTTTGCAGACATTGTAATATCCGGGGAGCTTATAGAAAACGCCATCAAGAGTGAGAGGACGGAAGGCCCTAAGATTTCAAAAAGGGCAGTACATGTAAGGAAAAATTAGGCAAAACCCATATGGTTGGAACCGAGAGCCACTATATCTCTAATCTGTACCCAGCCTAATCACAACCTCGTTATCGTCCACTTTTAAACTTCTACTTTTCTCCCCAAGACCCTTCACCATGAATAACCAAAGACCCTTCACCATGTTCCCACCAACCATGCCTATACGAGGCCAACCCAAAAATGAACAAAGACCAGCAAAACCTAGGTCTGAAAAACCCCAGTTCACCCTAATTTCTGTGTCATATGGAGAATTATACCCGAAACTATTAGAGAAACAATTAATATCCCGACATTATATGGCATCCCTAAAGCCCCCATACCCAAGTGGTATGATCCTAACGCTAGTTGCATGTATCACGCTGGAAATCAGGCGCACTCTATAGAGAATTGCCTTGCCTTTAAAATGGGGGTTCAAGGTCTCATCGATGTTAGCATTCTACGATTTGATGGTGTTAGTAATGTGGTTAAAAACCCTCTTCCTAACCATACTGATGGCAATGTGAATGCGGTGAGAAATAAAGACAAATGGCGAGCCAAAAGCTATGTTGCCGAAGTAAGGACGCCTTTGCGAAATGTATGGGAGATAATAGTTGAAAAGGGTTTGTTCTGTCCATCCAACGAAATTTTTAAAGAAGAAAATACAAAAGGTCAAAGTTTTTGTGATTTCCATGGCGTCGGAGGGCATGACATCCAATCTTGTGAGGAACTCAGAAAACTACTTCAGGACATTATGGATAATAAGGAGGTCAAGATCTTTGATAGAATGGAGAAGGCCGAGGAAGGGGAAATATGCGTTTCAGATAATCAACCATTAGTTATCCCTTATACGTCGATCGGTCTTTGGTGATTTATTACGAGGCAAAGAAGGGGGAAGTTAAACCAAATGTGATAATTAAAGTGTCATCTTTTTCCCTTACAAGGACAATAAGGCGGTACCATGGAAATATGATGTCAACATTGTTGTACCTAAAAGTGAAAAGTCAAATGCTACAAATGAAGGTGTTAGCGGAGTAGGACACTTTACCCGCAGCAAGAGTTGTTATTCCCCCGAGATGGTTGGACTAAGGAAGAAAGCCCCTGACTTAAACCAGAAAGGAAAAGCACAGATGCATGAGGTGGAGGTCGATGTTGAAATACCGTCTGAGCAAGAAGTTAAAAGACCTATGAATGAGGAAGAAACACATAAATTTTTAAAGTTCATTAAGCACAGTGAATATAACATCGTGGAGCAATTAAACAAGCAGCCAGTGCGAATCTCAGTATTATCTCTATTGTTGAACTTAGAGTCACATCAAAACGCCTTGCTAAAAGTGTTAAATCAAGCTTATGTGGTGAGTAATGTATCTGTAGAAAAGCTCAATAGGTAGGTAAATAACATAAATGCAGATAATTTCATCTCTTTTAGTGATGATGAAATACCGTCGAATGGTAGGGGCTCTGTAAAAGCATTACACATCACAACCAATTGTAAGGGTTACATAGTACCGAATGTGCTCATCGACTACAGGTCTGCACTCAATGTCATGCCTTTGGCCACACTTTCTAGGATGCCATTTGATATGTCTTATCTAAGGCCTTGTCACTCCATAGTAAGGGCATTTGATGGGACACGACGAGAGGTTATGAGAAAGATCCAAATTCCTCAAGAGGTGGGACCATGCACATATGATATCGAGTTCTAAGTCATGGACATCACGCCTTCATACAATTGCCTTTTAGGAAGGCCTTGGATTCATTCTGCTGGGGCAGCTCCTTTATCTCTTCATCAAAAAGTGAAGTGTATCATAAATAGTCACTTGATTACTATCGCTGGTGAGGAAGACATCGCTGCATCTATCTCTACTGATGCACCCTATATCGAAGTAAGCAAGAATATCGTGGAATGTTCTTTTCGTTCCTTTAAATTTATCAGTGCCACATTTATTACCGAAGGGAATAAGATTCCCACACCCAATTTGTCAAGGAATACCAAGATGGAAATTAAGCTGACTGTAGGAAAAGAAGCTCGAGCGAAGAAAGGTTTGGGAAGATATCAGCAAGGGATAGCTAGAGCTTTGAAACTAACGCACCACAGAGCTCGATACAGTTTGGGGTTCGAGCCAGATATACGTCAAAGAAGAACATAATTACAAAAAAATCAAGAAAGAAGAATCGCAAGAACCTCAGGTTGAGAATTAGAATGGGAGCCAATAACGCATCCTCATTTGTCAGAGATCTTTACATCTGCGGAAATGATGTACTCGGAGGAAGACAATCCGCGGAGTACTTTTTTATTGATTGAAAAGGGTCTTCAGAATATCAGCATAAATGTTGTTGACAACGAGGGTGATGCAATTGAGGATGTTTCAATGATACGCCCTTGTCCTCCAGGGTATGTATTGAATAATTGGACTATTGTGGATCTCCTTGTAGTTTTTAAGTCCTCTCGAGAGTAATGCCCAATATTCATTCTCTATTTCGTGTGTGTCCCTAAGTAGTAGGGTCCATTTTTAAGAGCTTATGTTTGCTCTTTATCATTTCAATGAACATTAATGAAGATGCATATTGTCATGATCTTTTAATTTCCATTAGCTTCGTAATTATTCCCTCTCTTCATAGCCTTTCACTCATATCTTTCCATAACATTGTGTTCGTTGATTCCAATACTTTGATGGTCCTCTATATTTTTCTTTTTTCATTCACCTTTCAGGTGTTCGGATATCAATAAGATGAACAATTTCGTTACAAATCCTGAAATCGATTTCGAAAAGGCTATTTGTTTAGAAGAATTCAAAGCCGAGAAAAATGTTAATTGTGTCTCGTCTCCTGAATTACTAAGAATGGTAGAACAAGAAGAGAAACAGATCCTACCCCATCAAGGATCTGTTGAGATAGTGAACTTGGGAAATGAAGAAAAGAAACAAGAAGTGAAGATTGGGACCTCAATTTCAGAGAACACCAAATGAAATTCGATCGCCTTGCTCTGTGAGTACAAGGATGTATTTGTCTGGTCTTATCAGGACATGCAAAGGTTGAACATAGATATTGTGGTCCATAGGCTCCCACTGAAACCAGAATACAAACCTATTCAACAGAAGTTAAGAAGGATGAGACCTGAAATGCTGTTAAAGATAAAATAAGAAGTCAAGAAACAATTTGATGATGGCTTCCTACAAGTCTCTAAATATCCAAAATGGGTAGCTAACATAGTCCCGATACTGAAGAAAAATGTCAAGGTACGAATGTACGTGGATTATCGCGATTTGAATCGAGCAAGCCCCAAAGACAATTTTCTTTTACCACACATCGATACGTTGGTGGATAGTACGACAAAACATTCATTATTTTTCTTTCATAGATAGTTTCTCGGGTTATAATCAGATAAAGATGGCTCACGAGGATATGACAAAAACCACATTCATAATAATGTGGGGAATGTTCTATTATAAGGTGATGCCATTAGGATTAAAGAATGCTAGGGCAACATATCAGAGAGACATGGTAATGTTGTTCCATGACATGATGCATAAAGAAATAGAAGTTTATGTCGATGATATGATCGCCAAACCTCGGGAAGAAAAAGAGCATAACGAGAATCTCAAGAAGCTGTTCGAAAGATTAAGAAAGTTCCAAGTGAAGTTTAACCCAGCCAAGTGTAAGTTTGGGGCTACCTCGGGAAAACTGCTAGGTTTCATTGTCAGTAAGAGAGGTATTGAGGTTGATCCATACAAGATAAAAGCCAAACAAGAATTGTCACCTCCACGCACACAAAAAGAAGTCAGAGGATTTTTAGGAAGGTTGAATTACATTGCTCGATTCATTGCTCAACTTACCAACAAGTGTGACCCAATTTTTCAACTCCTTCGAAAACATAATTCGGGAGAATGGAACGAAGAGTGCCAAGTGGCCTTCGACAAGATAAAACAGTATGTGTCTAGTCCCCCGGTACTAGTACCATCGATCATCAGAAAATCTTTAATATTGTATCTAACCATGTTCGAAAACTCAATGAGTTGCGTATTAGGGCAACATGATAACTCAGGGAAAAGAGAAAAGGCGATTTACTACTTCAGCAAAAAGTTCACAGAGTATGAGGCAAAGTACCCATCAATTGAAAAATTCTGTTGCGCATTGGTTTGGGTAGTTCGAAGGATTAGACAATATAGGTTGTACCATACGACATGGTTAATTTCAAAACTGGACCCAATAAAGTACATGATGGAATCACCTGCACTCTTAGGGAGAATGGCATGATGGCAGATCCTATTGTCTGAGTATGACGTCGCGTATGTGAGCCAAAAGTCAATAAAAGAAAGCGCAATAGCTGACTTCTTAACAAGTCGAGCAATGGATGAGTATGAGCCTTTAAGATTCAATTTTTTGGATGAAGACTTGATGTGCATTTCTGGAAAAGAATATGTGTCATCAAAAGAGAAATCATGGAAGATGAGCTTTAATGGTGCATCGAATGCATTGGGGCACGGGATAGGAACAGTCTTAGTATTATCGGAAGGGAACCATTACTCGCTTACTGCCATATTGAATTTCTTCTATACCAATAATATAGATGAATATAAAGCTTGCATCATAGGACTTCGTGCAACTATCAAACGGAAAATCAAAATTTTAGAGATGTACGAGGACTCAACATTAGTGATTTATCAAATCCGTGGAGATTGGGAAGCGAGGGATTTAAAATTAGTCAAATATCACGATCTTGTTGTGGAACTAGTCAAAGAATTCAAATGAATGACTTTTAACTACTTCCTACAAGAAGAAAACCAATTGGCTATCGCCCTGGCCACCTTGGCTTCAATGTTCAAAGCAAACAGAGAAACTGAAATAGTGTCTCTCTAAATAAGCATATAAGAGGCCCCTGCACATTGTTTTAGCATTGAGAAAGAGTCAAATGAACGACCATGGTTCCATGATATCTTGCAATATATCAAGAATCAAAGGTATCCCGAGCAAGCAAATGAGAATGACAAAAGGACAATCAAGAGAATGGCGATTGGATTTGTTATTGATGCGGATATTCTATACAAAAGAGGAAAGGATCAAATGCTTATGAGATGCGTGGACGCTGTTGAAGCCAGAAAAATACTAGATGGGGTATGGATGTTATGACTTCTCCATTGCCTTTTTCTATGTGGGGTATAGATTTTATAGGGCCAATTTCCCCAAAGGCTTCTAATGGGCATCAATTCATCTTTGTGGTTATAAATTACTTCACAAAATCGGTAGAAGTCACTTCGTTTGCTAACGTAACGAAGACCATAATCTGCAAGTTCCTAAAAAAGGAGATCATATGCCGATATACTTTTCCTGAGAGAATCATTTCAAATAATGCTTTGAATTTGAACAACAAGATGATTAAAGAAGAGTGTAAGCAATTTCAGATAAAGTATCATAATTCCTCACCCTATCGCCCGAAAATGAACAGAGTAGTAGAAGGGGCTAACAAAAACATTAAATAAATTATCGGGAAGATGACTGAGACATATAAAGATTGGCACAAGAAGCTAGCATTCACTTTGTACACATATCGCACCTCTGTACGGACATCTACGGGAGTAACTCCTTTCTCTCTGGTCTACGAAATGGAAGTAGTTCTGCCCATCGAAGTTGAGATCCCATCCCTATGCGTCTTGATGGAATCAAAACTAGAAGAATCAGAGTGGGTTCGAGGTAGATATGATTAGCTAAACCTTATCAAAGGAAAACGCTTGAAGGCAATTTGTTATGGGCAGATGTGCCAGAAGAGAATGATCACGGCTCATGACAAAAAGGTGCATCCAATAGAATTCTGTGAATGAGAGCTTGTACTAAGAAAGATCCTCCCAATACAAAAAGACTTTCAAAGAAAATGGACACCAAATTGGGAAGGATCGTACGTTGTAAAAAATACTTTATCGGGAGGAGCTCTGATTCTCACTGAGATGGATGAGAAAGAGTTACCTAATCAAGTGAACTCAGATGTTATGAAGAAATATTATGCCTAAAAAAATCAATCAAATCAAATCAATATGAAAACCCGAAAAAAGGGTGTCTTGATAAACAAACAGGATTAGGATAAAAACCCGAAAAGGTGTCCTAATGAAGCAAGTTTGAACTTAAGGAGTAAGACGACTTGAACAGGGAATCAAATGACGAAATTACAATATTTGAAGCATTCTCAAAAGCTCGAAATCTTCTACACAAGAGGCTATGCTCAAAAAGATCCTTGATGAAGAAACGTGGAGAAGTTCATGCATTGGATATCTAGGGCATTCACGGTTATTAAATTTGTTTTTTTTCTTTTTGACGCTTTCTTTATTGAACTATTCCTTGTCAATTTTCTTTATTTGTTGCTTTTGAAATAAAATATGAATGTGAGGTATTTCCTTCATGCCTACTTTGCCATTCTCAAGCATCTCATGTTTGGTTTTTTAAATGATAAATAGTAAAATGACATGCTCTAAACAAAAGGAATGTTGAGTATTATCCGGATGAGAATTTGATAAGTACAAGGGCCTCGAAGCAAGAACAAAGTTCAATAGGGGGCAGGAGAGTGATGTACGAAGAAATATGGGTTACTCATAAAACTTGAGGAGGAGTACAAAACCTGAGAGAAAATTCAAGGGTTGAGGAAATAATAGAGAAGAATGTGGGCCATCACAAAAACCATGACAAAAAAATGGCATTTAAGTGAGTTTGACAAACAGCCCAAGTGCACTGCATGATCATTTAGGCATAAAAGCATTTAGGACAAACACGTGCATATCATAATAACATCACACATGACATATACAAGTATTGAGTAGAATAAGATATTTTGGTGCCAGCTGCACTAAATCAATGAAAAAGAAGGCTTTCGAGTTTCATCTGATAATCTTTTTCGAAATTCTGATTCTCTCAAAAATTATTTCTTTTTTCGTTTTTCAAAAAATCAACTCATAATCTGAGAGATGAGTTGAGCCTTGGGTTGCACATCGAGGTATTTTCAATTTCTATTTTTCAAATATCAACTCATAATCCAATAGGTGAGTTGAGCTTCGGGTCGCACGCCGAGGTATTTTCAACTTCTATTTTTCAAAAAAATCAACTCATAATTCGAGAGGTGAGTTGAGCCTCGGGTTGCACGCCGAGATATTTTCAACTTCTATTTTTCAAAAAATAAACCCATAATCCGATAGGTGAGTTGAGCCTCAAGTTGCACGCCGAGCTATTTTCAGTTTCTGTTTTTCAAAAAATCAACTCATAATCCGATAGGTGAGTTGAGCCTCGGGTCGCACATCGAGGTATTTTTAATTTCTATTTTTCAAAGATCAACTCATAATCCGATAGGTGAGTTGAGCTTCGGATTGCACGTCGAGGTATTTTAAATTTTAGTCTTTTATTTGTTTTCAAAATTCTGGTTCCGCCTAAATCCATTTCAGCTTTTTTTTTATTGCTCGCTGAGGTATTTTAATTTCCAGTTTGTTGTCAAGTGGATGCTTTTTCGAAGTATTCGTTACTTTCAAAAATTGCATCGTGAGTCAAGCTCTTTTTTCAAAAAAAGAAAGAAAGAAAGAAAGAAAAATCGGGCAATCAAACAAAATTCAATGCTTTTAAGTCTTTACTCTATCCTTGTTTCACAGCGATGAGCAAAGAGGGGCAACTGTAATCACTAATTTTTGTCTGGTTCGAGTCTCGTGTTTTAATTTTTATTTCCAAATTACGGGTTTGGATAATTTGAGCTCGAAGTATTTTTGGATCAATAGATTTAGGGTTTGAACCTGTCTCATATGGGCCCAATGACTGGGCCTGTTGTGATTGGATAATTGGGCTTATACTAATCTAATTTTGGATTTGTTTGGGGCTTTAGCCCATTAGTGTATTTAGTTTTTAATGTTATATTAATTTTTAAAAAATAATATAAAAGTTAATAATAAGAAAAAAAGAAAAGGAAAATTAGAAAAAATACAAGAATACTATTTACATTTTGGCCCCCCACTTTTTTAAAATTACATTTTGGCCTCCTATTTTTTCTAAAATTACATTTTTAGCCCCCACTTTTTCTAAAATTATGTTGTATCCCCAGTAGTTTTGCGTCATCTACAATCCAGTCCTTCTGGCGCGTCAGACTGTCCCCTAGCAGCGGCGAGGCATACTTCGCCCCCCACCCTCAGTTATTTTCGGTGGCCGACCTAGGTTCATGATAGCCCTCCACTACTACCTGAAAATAGAGAGAAAGAAGGAGAAATCAACAACAATAAAAGGACTTTTTTTCTTTTCAAAAATAGGCAACCAAGAACAGAAAAAAAGCTTCAAGAAGAAAAAAACAAGGTTTTTACCTTCGAATCGCCACGGTCGTTTCCCCCCACTGCCACCATGACTTCCATCGCCCCCACTACCTTGCCATTTCCTTTACCACCGTCACTGAAACCCAAACAATAGTAATAACCAAGTGTAAAATAAATAAACAAATGAAAACTCACCTTCAAGAGAGAGAGACACCGACGAAGAGGAGAATCCGGCCATGGCCACTGAGGGTTGATGGGAACCAGAGCGACGGGTGACAAACGATGGTGACTGGAACGGGCCTCGGCGCCTTTAGGTCTTCAAAAAATTTTGAAAAAAATAATAAATAAAACAAGAACAGAAAAGAGAGAAGAGAAAAGAGAAATGGAGAAGAAGAAGGGACAAGAGAAGGACAAGAGAAGAAAAAAAAGAAGAACACCGGAGGCCGTTGTACTACAGGGCAAAGGAAACGTCGACGGCTGAAGGGGCTAGGATTAGAGAGAAGAAGAGAAGAAGAAGAAGAAAGAAAGAAAAAAATAAAAAAACAGTCGGATCCGACACGACCTGACCCGTACCACCGATCGGATCCAACACGAACCAGATTCGACCCGTTGCCAGCAACAGATCCAACAGCAACAGGCCCAATCCAGCAAACCAAATACAGCAGACTCAGCAGACCCAATCTAGCAGACCTAGCAGACCCAATCCAGCAGACCTAGTAGAGGCCCAATCCAGCAGACTCCAGCAGCGGCCCAATCCAGTGGAGGCCCGTCCAGCAACAGCCCAACACCAGCAACTGCCCAACCCAACAGCGGCCCAACACTTGAGGCAGCCCAAAGTAATAAAAAAAAAAGAAAAGAGAAAAAAAATGGTCTCGAATTGTGCAACCCATTGGATCAAGCTCATAACTTTGGGCTTTTGGTAAACTTTTAATCTATTTTTATTTATTTATTTAGTCCATGTATTTAAATGATATCTCATTTTAATTAAATTAGCATCTTTAAATAGCCTTTTAGAATATTATTATGTTAACTTTATTTGCAATTTTTAATTTAAAATCATTTCAATACATAAGGCAACGAATCGGTTTAACATTAAGCCATTGATTTCATTGCTATGTGGGGTGGATATCTTGGATTTTTGTTAAATACGGGACACCCTTCTAAAAATTAAAAAATTCAGAAATTCTCGTTTTTTAAAAATAAAATCTTTATTTTTGTAATTACTCGTAAATTATCAAATTGCATTTTAAAAAATATATATAGAATATAATAATGTGTAGTTTATCATAATTTTTAATTTTCTATCGGATCACAATTAAACATTAAATTGAACTCATATTTTTAAAATTTAAGACAACACGCGCTTAGTGAGATACCGATTTCGGGTGTACGAGGGTGTCAATACCTTCCTCGTGCGTAACCGATTCCCGAACTCTAATTTTCTCTGGATTTTGACGCAGACCTAAAATCGACTCTTCGTAAAGGAATTTTAAAACGAGAATTTAATAGGTGTCCGATCATACCTAGAAAAAGGATCGGTGGCAACTCCTCTTTTTAAGTAAAATTGAGACTTTTTCCAAGTTTTCAATAACCGTCAATATAAGATTTCCTTTCGTAACAACCTCGACTAGTGAATGTGAAAATTTTAAGTCGCTACAAAACTTTTTGAAAAGGTATTGATTTTTATTGTGACTGTTCAATTTTTGTTTCAAGTCCGTAAGCAAGATTGGTATTGATCTTGAAAAAATTATCAGTGAAAATTGTATGGGTATCGATACTTTATAAAAGGTATTGATACTTTTTGTAGGGAACAATTTTTCAATCGATTTAAAAATGTTTCAATTGGCTTAAAAGAGTTGAACCATTTTTGAATTTTGTCCAAACGTGTTCTAAGTGTTCAAAACATTTTCTAAGACGTTTAGACGTTTTGAAATGATTTTTATGCTTTGAACTTTATAATTTCTTTGTTCAAAAATAAATTTTAATCAAAAACACTTTTATTTGTTATATCATAAAACATTTTGATAATTATAGTAGCATCTTGAAACTCAAGTCTAGCGACTGGACCGAGCGAGGGGTGTTACTTGTCAAGTTCTCTAGGAAGATTTGAATCACGTTGGTGCTCCACTTGGAGTTGTGGGTTGTGCTAGATGGATTGGAGGTGGCTTGGGCTAAGGTATTCCGACAGGCGATTGTGGAGAGTGATGATATTGAGGCCTTATAGTTAGTATTTCGAGGATTGGGAGGGGAACATGTATGCTTGTTGGTTTGACGAATTATGGGCATGCTTTAACGGTACTGGACTATCAAGCTAGAGAAGCAAGAGTTTGTAATACTACTGCAAATTTTATGGCTAAGTGGGTACATGGTGCTGATGATGGTTTGCATTTGGTGGGGAAGCCGCCGAGGAGCTATTGGAGGCTGTTGCACTCAGACTTGGGCATGGTTGCTAGAGTTGATATAGTGGAATATTAGGATTTGAGATTTTTTTCAATTTTTTCATTTAAAAAATATTATAAATATTATAAATACAATAATAAATGCATAAAATTTTAAAATACTATATGTTATTTTTAAAAAATTCAATTATAATAAGTAAAATATACTTGTGTAATTCAAATAATTTCTTTTTCTATTTTAAAGGCTTACATAGATGTTTTTCTTTTTAAAACGATGGTTTGATATTTCTAGCTAGCCTTGTATGACTTGACAAGTATAATAATTTATCATTCAGATTTTCTTTAACATGTAATTAATTAGTCTATGCTTAAAATTTGTTTAATCTTTATTTATAGCATTAATATTTTTGGGTTAGGGCCGACCTTGGGGTAGTTTGGGAGTGTGGCTGCCTAGGGGCCATGGCTGGAAGGGGCCCAAAAAAAATTTCGGCTCAAAAAAAATTTTCTTTAGTTTTTAACGTGAAAAAAAAAAGTTTTAACATTTTCTAAATCTTCTAATCGACACTTCATTGCAGAAAGAAAAAAAGGAAAGAAAAGGAACCGTAATTTTTTATTTTGTTGTATTACATTCTATAATCTTTTCTTAAAAAGGGATCCCAATTTATTGTTTGGTCTAAGACTCCTAAAATATTGAAAACGGACCTACTATGGGTTAGGTAATCTTGAATTTAGATTTTAAGTTTTAATTGTTTTTCAAATTATTTTGAGTTTAAATCATAGTTTCGATCACTTTAAATTTACGTTAATTTAAGTTTTAATTATTGATTTATCTTAATTAAATTAAATTAAATCATAATTTATTGAAATGAGTGTGAAGACATATTACTAAATTAGGTGGTTTGAAAATGAGATTAGTGACTAAGGGGATTAGGATTCTATGAATGGAGTAGAAAGAAATCAATCAAGTCGATTTTGTCCCTCATCCCAAACACATGCATTATTGTTGTTAGAATATTGCATAATGAGTCAGACAAGAACATCCAAGGAACATATATATATATAATGATGCTTAATTTTCAAGATATATACTAATTATGGATTAGGATATTGATAAAGTTGAATGTTTTGTGCCCTAAAATGATTGCAATAGATGTGTATGATTGGATTGAAATATTCAATCCGAGATTTTACTTCTAACCTACCGTTACCCAAAAATCATCATCATGATGAATGAAATGTATTAAGTCATTTAAAAGATGATAATAATTAAAAATTATTTAAAATCTCATGTATTATCATGATGGTTAAGGTGTTCATCAACTTAAATATGGTCTGGGTTTGAATCGTTCAAGTCATGTTGCTATTAAGGTTTTACTATTTTCTTGTAATTCACTAAAAAAAATTATTTGACTAATTAAAAGACTTCTCTTTGTAGCTACTAATTGAATAACTTACCATTATACTTATGGGGCTAATATTTTTTAAAAAAAATAAATGTTTTGTTTTTAATTAATATTTATTATTTTTTGGCATAATAAATTTTTCGGCCCTTCAATTTTATAAAAAAAAATAATTTTAGTCATCCATTTAAGTTTTTGTTTCTTTTAACCATTGATCTTGCATTTGTTCTGTCAAATCACCCAATATTTGATGGAAAGTTGACATTTTTTAACTTTACTAATATGACATATATGTTGATTACCACGTAGATAACACATCAATATTTAATTAATTTTTAAATTTTAAAAATATTTTTAAATTTTAAATATTTTTAAAAAATAGTTTTTATATATTTTTTAAAATTTTTAAATTTTAAAAATTAATTAAATGCTAACTTGTCATCCACATGGCAATCTACATGTATGAAACATAAACAAAGTTCAAAAAAAATGTTAACTTTTCCATTCATTTTGGAGCAATTTGACAAATAACTCAAGTTTAAGAGCTAAAAAATGCGAAAATTTAAATAGAAAGCTAAAATAATTTTTTTTATAAAGTTGAAGGGTCAAATAAATCATTATGCCTTAATTTTTTAAACATGATTCACATTTAAAATATCATTTAAGAAATCATTTTTTATAAGAAAATTCGGGGATTTAGTATTAAAAGATAGCCTTAACTGTATCAAATGTTGTTAAACTTTTATCCAAATTTAATTGTTTTTTTATTTTAAATTTTAAATTAGTTCCTAAATTAAGTCTTCAAAACATTAATAATGTATCAAGTGGTATATTATTAATTTTAATTTCAGCTATATAATAATTCAAAAATACATGAAATTTTTTATGGGTATAATATATTTTGTCTAAATTATAAGTAATTAAGGGAAAGTTGTAAGATTTGAATAAAATTTTAATATAGAATAAATAATTGGTAAAGGGTTTAAAATGAACTTTACTATAGGGATTCAAGGTAGACTTTTACCATATGCGTTACAAAATCTGAAACATCATTCGTGGATCATTGTTGAAATTAACCCGAAATAAAGCAAAAATTTCCGACCTGCCGGATTCGAACCAGCGACCTAAGGATTACTTTGAGTGACCTCACTACAGTCCTCTGCTCTACCAACTGAGCTAAGGTCGGACGATGTTCACAATCAAAGAATATACAAATATATATCAAATGGAAGGGCTTTCTCAAAATGTTAAGCTTCTAAATTAACTCAATTCAAAACTGACCTAAATTAACTTATCCCTCCCCCTAAAATATGATAATTTTTCCATTTTGGTCCTTTAAATTAGTAAATATAAAATTGTACTTTAACCCCCCTAAAAATAATAAAATTTTAATTTAATTTTTTAAAAATTATAAAGATATAGATAATTTAATTTCAGCTCCTAAAATTCCTACTAATAATATTATCTCATGTACTACTTAGGCTACCTTTAGATCTCACATCAAATACATATATTATTTTTAATCTATACACACTTCACAATTTTGACTGGAGTTTTATGCTCCAATCGTGTAAGAGTTAATTTCACATCATAATTCACATTACCGTAGATTGAATCCAAAAACATTAATCTCATCACTATAAAAATTAATATCATTTTTTTTTAATTTTACCAAAATTAATCTCATCCCCTATTCAAATAAACCATTATTTATCTAGATTTGATTGAGATATGCATTTATTGAATAATTTTTAGAAGTTAAAAATGTTTTCTATGGTGTCCTTAGGAGGATTTCACGTATCCAATATAGTTTCTTAGCAACGTAGGCATTATAAAGACAAATAACATAAAGCATTGTTAGAAAAGATAACCACATACTTCGAAAGAAATAATTTTCATTGATTGTAACACGAATACGGAAGGCACCTTAGTTACATCCTAAAAAATAATCTACATTCTATTATGATATTACTCATTTGCAACATGTTTATCATACTTCTGAATAAACATGTCATTTGGGTGGATTAAATTGCTTTTCATTTGCATAAATTTAGATCAATTTAATTTGAGTTTTAAGATTTTTTTAGTTAATTTTTGGTTTGGATCAATTTAAGTTTAGGGTTTGAGAATTGAGATTTTTATTGAATTGTTTTGGATTTAAACCATTTGAAGTTTTGGTCACTTCGGGTTCAAGTAATTTCAAGTTAAATTGATCCAAATCTAAAATAATTATTTTTTAGAGTACTAATTAAATAATTTATATTTATATTTATATTTATGGATCTAAAAATTAAAATAAATATTTTATTTTTAATTAATATTTAACCATGATTAATATTTATAATTTCACTAATTTTTTTATCATGTGTGATGCATGGATTTACTGTACATATTTATTAAATTATATTTATTTATTAATTCAAAATAACTTTAAAATACGTAATGTTTGAGAAATAAAATGATTAAAGATAAAAATCATATAAATATGATTGCTTGAAAAATCATATAAATATGGAGCTAAATTTTAAAATAAATGTTTTATTACAATGTTCGTAAAAATCATATATAATATTTTTAGGCTTAATACCATTTTAGCCCATGTGTTATACTGAAATTTTCACTTTGGCCCTTTTACTATTTTTCAACCACTTTGCCCCCATAGATTTTCATTTTGTCACTCAAGTTAACCCCTTCTACAGTTTCTGTTTAAAAAAATGATGCACTGCCATGTGTAAACAACTTTTAAATTTTACTTAAAAGTCCAAAAAAATCATTAAAAATCCAAAAAATATGAAAACTTAGAAATTTATAAAATTAAAAATCATAATATATTTTAGAAAATTATAAAAAATGATTTTTTTAAGCACAAGTATGTGAAACTTCCAAAAAAAATTATAAGCATGAGCTTTCTTTGAAATTTTAGGTTTTTAGAAATTTTACAATTTCATTAAAATTTTGAATAATTTTATGGGTTTTTTGGGCAAATTTTAGGAATTTTTTTTGTATTTTTAAAGAAACTTGAGTACTTTTTTAATATAAAATACCATCAAATTCTTAAAAATTTTCACAAAATTATAACATTTTCTAAAACCCTAAAATTCCAAACAATTTTTTTCCTTTTACAATATTAATTTTTTTTGAATTTTTACATATTTATAAGTAACCCTAGTATAAGGTTTTTATTTTTATTTTTATTTTTATTTTTTCTAAAAATCTTAAAATTCCAAACTAAGAATTTTTTTTCCGTGACTAGTTTCGATTGACTTAAAAATTTTAAAAATGTAAAAAAAAATCATTAAAATCCCCAAAAAACCATAATTTAAAAAAACAAAAAATCTTAAAACACAGGAAAACCATAAAAAGATCTTAATTTATTTTTTAAAATTATAAAAAAAAATAAAATTACAAGTAAGCAAAACCTCAAAAAAAATTTAAAAAAACTTATAATTTTTTTTAAATTTGAATTTAGGATTATTAGAAAATTTTAGAATTTTATGAAACTTTCAAGAAATTTATAGTATTCTTTTACTTTAAAAAACTTATTTTTTTAAAAAAATCATTAAAATGAAAAAAAAAACCTAGAATATCATAAAAAATACCATAAAATTCTTATTTTTTAATAAAATACTAAAATATTATAAAAATCTAAAATTCAAAAAGAAATCAATTTTTAAATTTTATGATATTTTTAAATTTTTGGAAGTTTCACATGCTTATAAATTATTTTAAAAATAATTTTTTTATAATTTTCAAATATATTATGATTAATTTATTATTTTATGTTTGCATTTTTTTTTGTTTTTGAATATTTTATTATTTTTAATTAAATTTTAAATATTTTTTATTTTTAACATGTGACAACATGTCATCGGTTGGTTTAATATTTTTAACAAAAAAAAGAAGTTAAAGGGGCAAACTAACCAAAAATAGTAAAAGGGCCTATGTGAGAATTCTATTATATTACAGAGGCCAAAATGGTATTAAGCCTATTTTCTATATGATATTAATTTAACAAAATAAATATTTAAGTATGTATTTTTTTCAAGAACTTTAATGTATACCAAATAATTATACGTTTATGTTAAAAATTATCGTTATTACATAAATTTATAACTATTTTAAATTTTAAAATAATTTAATTAATTAATATATAAACCAATATAGAAAAATAAAAGAATATACATAACATATGTATATTTGTTTAAGATATTGTGTCTCACATACTCTGTATGACTTTTTAAAAATAGTATTACCATAATTCATTATAACCATTTAAAAACGTTTAAACTAAAATAAAAAAATACTATAAAATATTTTTTTTAAATAAAAACTGAAAATTTTATTTGCATATAAAACCAATCAATTTCATTGAAAATATAACTGGACAATATTCAATTTAATAAATATTTTAAAAAATTATTCAAATTCATCCTTACAAATAAGCAGTTATTTTAGAACCGAATGTAACAATTCAAATTTAATAAAAACTAATATCATAAATTAAAAAATATATTGTACAGGCCCATTTTAAACAACCAACCCAAACCCAACAAATTAAACCAAGCCCAACTACCCAGGCCCAAATACAAGCCTAACCACACCAAAACCAAAGCCCAAATCAGCAACCCAATACCCAACTAGCCTAACCCACTAACCCTCAGCCCAAATACCCAAACCTAGCCCAAATCAGAAAACAACAAAAAAATGTAACCCTAACCCTAGGTGCGCCGCACCTAGGGTCGTCCACTTGCTGGCCGCCGCTCTGCCACCGCCGCACGTCCCACGTCGCCCACTTGTGCCATCAAATCACCTGCAAGAAGAAAGAACACGCAAGTAGCAAACAGAAACAGAAATGACAAGTAAAAAAATATGTAAAAAAATGGCTATATAAAAGCCATTCGAAAATGTCAAAGGGGGTTCTTCGAAAAAAAAAAAAGAAAAAATCTGAAGAACAAAGATTAAAAAAGCAATAAAAGGTCACTCTTTTTTATTTCGTTTTTATTTATTTTTTATTTCGAAATATAAAATAAAACAAGAAAGGAGGCATTTTTACCCTCTTTTACCGACGTCGGAGCGATCAGGAGGACGAGGAGACCATTCGGCGGAGAAAAGGGAGACTTTTGGTCTCCCCGCCGCCGCGCGCGGCGGCTCCGGCGGTCAACGGCCGGGCCCTTGCCGGTTTCTGGAGAAAGGGAGAGGGTGTGAGAGAATTTTTGGTTTTTTTTTTGGAAGAAGAGGAGAAATGAAAATTTGAGAAAAAAATTTGTTTTTTATAGAGGGTTGAAACGGCGCCGTTTTGGGCCTTAACCCCAGTGGCCAAAACGACGCCATTTTGGGCCTTAATGCCCTTTTACCCGCGTGTCGACCCAATCCGACCCGGAGGATCCGCGTGTTTTTGAGCTTTGGGTTATTTCTCCCTTTAGCCCTTCCGCTTTTAAATAGTTTTACAATCAATTGCCTTCTGTTTTTTAATTCACCCAGTAATTTGTTTCGATTTGCAATTTGGTCCCCCGAAGCTACGTCGTTTTAAAGGCCTGGATAAATTTACTATTTTGGTCCCTTCTTTTTTTGCGCGTGTCGCAATTTGATACTTGTCGCCTTTTTATTTTCGAATCAGCCCTGTATTTTTTATTTTATTTCGATTTAGTCAGTATTTTTAGCATTTTTATTATTTAACCTTATTATTGTTATTATTTTTACTATTATTAATTATTATTAGTTTTATTTTCCTTTTTATTTATTTGTTACTATTATATTACTATATTAATTAGTTTGATATTATTTTCAGCTTTACTTTTATTCTATATATACATATATGCATTATGCACGTCCATATTTTATAATAATTTATTTTTACATACATACAAACGTATATATATATTTTATAACTTATTTAATATATACATAAATATTCGTATTTTTTTATACATATCTATATATATATTTTTCTCATGAATATGTATATACATATATATTTATTCATTTATTTTTTATTTTACATATATTAAAATATGTATTTGTATATATTCTTTATTTTATGATTCATATATATACCTACATATATAGACTTTTTATATTTGATGATTGTTGTATAAGTATATATGTATATACATACACTTACATAATTTTTCATGTAATAATACGTATATATGCATATGTTTTTTTTATATTTTCATAATTTTATACATATATATAGATGTATATATATTTTTATAATTTTGTTAATCTTATTCATTTATTTATTTACATGTCCGTCATTATTATTTGTTATGCTTCACATTTGTTTATTATTGTACATGCATATTTTTCATGTTTTATAATTTTCATATATTTTCCTTTATTTTTATGTTCATTTATGTATGTATGTATATGTCCATTTTTATGCTTTAGTTTATTTATTTATTTATTTGCTATGATATATGCATGATTGATTTATTTTATTATTCGTTTTCGTTCATCTTTTTTCACATTATCATATTTATTATTCCATTATGCGTATTGACACCATACTTCAAAAATAAAATTTTCTAAATGAGACAATATTTAGCGTTTAGAAATTCGAGAAAACGTGCCCTAAGGTGCTGGGTGTCGATTTTTCTCGCTTAACCAAATGGCTTAATATCCTTTAAAAATTTTTAAAATAATTTTAAAAATAAGGCAATGTTTTGCGTTTGGAAATTCGAGGGACGTGTCCTAAGGTGCTGGATTTCGATTTCTCGTTTAAACCAAATTGCCAAATATCCTCTTGAATTTTAATCCATGCCATTCGAGTTTTTTTTAAGGATCGTATTTTAAATTTCTTTAAAGTTTTTAATTTTCGACATTAAGACATTAAGTAATCAACTAGGTACCAATTTTGGGCGTATCAAGGGTGCTAATCCTTCCTCGTGCGTAACCGACTCCCGAACCCGTTTTTCTGAATTTCGTGGACCAAAATCGTCGTTTTAATAAAATTAAATTGTTTATTAAAATAACCACTTTTCAAGGTGATCCGATCACACCTTATCAAAAAAGGATTGGTGGCGACTCCCATTTTTGTTTTTCAAAACCCAAGTCGACCCCGTTTTTCATCCAAAAAATGGTGTCAACATATATATTAAGTAAATTAATTTCAATTATATTAAATTAATTTCAATTATATTTAGAGGAGGGATGAAATTGTGAAACAATCAATATTTGAAGAATTTATGCAAAAAAGGTGTGAACATGTGTCAAATAAGTTAATGCCAAATGTAAAAAAAAAAATCATGTGAACAAGTGTTTATTTATATTTGTAGCCAAAACCTTGTAATATGATAATATATATGTGTTATATGTCCATTCGGGCTAGGCAAGTGGCACTCTCAGAAAGTATTAGGTGGATAGTTGAAGACAGTTCTTCACCTCCTGCTAATCGGACTATCCTCGACCGTTCAATCTCTCAAACTAACCATCTGTCGTGAGACTATCAATTAATAGATGGAACGTCCCCTTCCATCTGGCTTCCAATTTACCATGATCAGACACCTGCTTTTCAATGTGAATACTTTCTTTAGTGCCCACCTAGACATAACAAACTTGTACCATCTCAAAAGGAATAACATAATGGGTCTCATTATGCACGTCCATCACGTACTCCATGATGATAACCACCTTGCCACGTCACTACTACCAGACAAGAAGACTTTTCCTATAAATAACCTCCAAATGGAGGGAAAATGATTGTCTATCTCATTAGCAACCTTAAACACTTATTCCTTTACTTTTTGCCTTTTTTGCCTTCATGGCAACTTTCTTTTTCCTCTTGTGCTTTTTCAGTTTTCCACCTGTTTAGATGAATCGGTCTCTGTTGCGTCAGCCCCTTTTCCTCTCTACCTCCTTCTCCCTTGTATAACAATATGATTTAAGAAATAATTTTTATAAAAAAATCTCACACAAAGAAGGAGCTTGTATTAAAAGATAGAGTTAGTCAGACCAAATTTCTTTGAACTCTGATTTATCAAGATTTAAAATGATTTTTAAACTTTAAAAATGTTATTTGAGTCCTAAAAGCGTTAATAATGAATGACTCCAGTGAATTATTAGTTTACTACCATCTATATATTTATTCCATGAATCACTTTGGATATGGTGAGTTAAAAAAATAATAAAATAATATTTAATCTTTAAATTTGGTAATTTTTTACATTAATTCGTGAATTTTTTATGCACATTAATCACGAAATGTGGTAGCTTTTTTTAATTTGATCTTTGATCTTTGGACTTGGATTCTGTTAAGGTATGTAATGTGGTACTTTGACATGTACTTTTCTAAAATTTATAATTTCTTACAATTTTTAATTATTCTTTAGATTTGATATAAATTTTTAAAATTTTGGAATGATAACATGACATAATCTTATAGTGTCACATCATCGCATCTTAACAAAATTCAAGTTTAAGTACTAAATTGAGACTAACGTAGACAAAAAAAATTCATGGACCAAATTGGAAATAATTTATCAGTCTAATGGCTAAATGTTGCTTTATCCCAAAAAAAAAAGACAATCCTTCTAAAATTTTTTAATACTTTAACCATTCAATTAGAGTGTTTTGAAGACCGTTATAGAGATGAGCAAAAATCGATTTTAACCGAAAAGTTGTAGTTGGCTTTGGCAATCTTATCCGTTTCAACATCAATTTTTTCAATTTGGTCGGTCAAATAGACAGAAAAAAACCCTTTTGTGTTATATTATTTAAAATATATATATATTACCCACTAAACGCAGCCCAATAAATTTAAACCGAAACCATTAATCCAATAACTTTTAAACCCATTAAATCTAATAAAATGTGACCCAATTAGAAAAAAAATAAAAGCTGAACCCATTCCTATATTTTCTAGAATTTACTAAACAACCTATAGATTTTATAAAATAATCCCTAAAATTATAATTTTGCAATATTACAATTTAATCTTTAAAGTTCAATTTTTGTATTGTTTTACAATTTTAGTCCCTGAAAACAGAATTTGGTTCTCCCAAAAACAACCCAGATTTTTCAGATTTTTATAAACCAGTCCCTTTCTCCCAAATTTCTAGATATTAAAATCATTGTAATTTGGTCCCTATTAACTTAAATCTTATCATGTAATATCTCTTTTCTAAATTTTCAAATAAAAAACACACAAACAAATATGAATTAAAAAAAAAGTCTCAATAACTCAAGGATGGTCAGTCGGTTTGAGTTTGATAGGTCTAGGTCGGTTAAGTCGGTTCCGAAAATAAACCGTCCGAACTGATTGTTCACCCTTAAATAGAGACCAATTTAAAATCTAAAACATCATTCGGGGACCATTGTTGGAATTAACCCAAAAAGATACTCTTGGAATAATGAATCCGACCTGCCGGATTCGAACCAGCGACCTAAGGATTTCTTAGAGTAATCTCACTACGGTCCTCCGCTCTACCAACTGAGCTAAGGTCGGACGATGTACACAGGAGAAGAATTTACATATATATAATTAAAAGGACTTTCTCAAAATGTCAAACTTTCAAGTTAACTCAACTCAAAACTAATGTCTAAGTGATCATGATTGAAAAGTAAAAACTTAAAATTATTCAAACAAAAAATAATTTAAGTCAATCCTCAAGTAATAAGTTTAATATTAAAGAATCTGTTAAAATCGAAAAAATACACAATGAATTTAAGCCCACAAACAAAGACCTTAGCCAAAGATTCAAGTTTAATTTAAAATTTTAATATTTAGAGTCCGTTTGTTTACATGTAAAATGTTTTTACTAAAAATGTTTTCTACATTTTCCTATATTTGTTTTACAGAAAACAACTTGGTCAACGGAAAATAAGCTATTTTTCATGTAAAATGATTTGCCCTTTTGAAAAGCATAAGTTATTTTCCGGAAAAGAGCTCATTTATAGGTAATTTTATTTTTATATAAAACTTAACTTAAATTAAGCTTAATATTATTATATTGATAATAAATTTTATTTTTATTTTAAAATATTTAAAATATTAATATAAAATATTATATTTTTTAATATTATTAAACATACATGTTTAATTATTTATATTTATAATTAATATAATTTATTATTTTAATAAAATATTTAATATTTTAATTTATTTAAATAATAATTTTAAAACAATATTCTTCACATATTATTGAAAATATTCAATATTAACATTTTAATAATTATTATTTGTTATAATTATAAATATATATATAATAAATGATTTGTAGTATAAAGGTTAAGATATGTCATAAGTCTATGTACTCCACAAATTTGCAATTTAGTTTCTACATTTCTATTTTCAAGAATTTAGTCCATCTATTTTTCAGATTTAAAATCAAGTCTAATTGTTGACATTGTTAATTTTTTTTGTCAATTTTGTTGATGTCACATTTTTAAATAAAAAAATACTCCATTGATAGTCATGTAACTAAAAAAATAACATTATAATGAATCTGAATTTAACAAAATGTTGTTAATATATATAAAAATAATGTAAAATATAAATTTATAGATATAAAATAAACTCAATTAAAAAATAAAAAAATAAAAAAATATATCTCAAATGCATGTGATTCATGGTTTTGAATAAACTTGCCGTTTGGGTGAATTAGGTTGATTTTTAGTCGCATCAATTTAGATTAATTTAATTGGAGTTTTAATATTTTTCGAGTTAATTTAAGGTTTAGATAGTTTTGGGATTTTCTATGTTGTTTTGAATTTGGATCTGTTGACACCATTTTTTGGATGAAAACGGGGTCGACTTGGGTTTTGGAAAATGAAAACGAAAATGGGAGTCACCACCGATCCTTTTTGATGAGGTGTGATCGGATCACCTTGCAAAGCGGTTGCTTTAATAAACGATTTAATTTTATTAAAACAACGATTTTGGTCCACGAAATTCAGAAAAATGGGTTCGGGAGTCGGTTACGCACGAGGAAGGATTAGCACCCTCGATACGCCCAAAATTGGTACCTAGTTGATTACTTAAAGTCTTAGTGTCGAAAAACTGAAAACTTTAAAGAAATTTAAAATACGATCCTTAAAAAAAAACTCGAATGGCATGGATTAAAATTCAAAAGGATATTTGGTAATTTGGATAAACGAGAAATCGAAACCCAGCACCTTAGGGCACGTTCCTCGAATTTCCAAACGCAAAACATTGCCTTATTTTGAAATTTTTGAAGGGATATTTAGCTATTTGGTTGAATGAGAAAAATCGACACCCAGCACCTTAGGACATGTTTTCTCAAATTTCCAAACGCAAAACATTGCCTTATTTTGAAATTTTTAAGAAGGATATTAAGCCATTTTGTTGAACGAGAAAAATCGACACCCAGCACCTTAGGGCATGTTTTCTCGAATTTCCAAACTCAAAACATTGCCTTATTTTGAAATTTTTAAGAAGGATATTAAGCCATTTGGTTGAACGAGAAAAATCGACACCCAATACCTTAGGGCACGTTTTCTCGAATTTCCCAAACGCAAAACATTGCCTTATTTTAAAATTTTTAATTTTGAAGTATAGTGTTAATATGCACAATGGGATAATAAATATGATAATATGAACAATGATAACAAAAACGAATAATGGAATAAATCAATCATGCATATACCATAGCAAATAAATAAATAAATAAATAAACTAAAGTATAAAAAAATGGGCATATAAATAAATGCATAAATGATCACACAAAACAATAAAGGAAAATATATGAAAATTATAAAATATGAACATGTATATGTACATTTAAGAGAAATATATATATGTAAAAATATACGTAAAATTATAAAAATATGAAAAATATATATGAATTATAAGATATAAAAATATAAGTATTTATACATATATATGTATATAGATTATAAAATGCAAAAATATATACAATATAAGTATGTTTGTTATATAAACATGTGTACACACATAAATTTATAAAAATATGAAAAATATATGTATATGTATATTTTAAAATTATTAAAATAAAATAAAATAAATATATGAGTATGTATACATATATAAATAAATAAATTATAAAAAATATGTACGTATAATATAAAAATGCACGCATGTACATATATGTATAGCAAAATTGGAAATTTGCAAATATATGTATATATATAAATGAGGAAATAAAATAATAATAATGATAATCATAATAGATTTATTAATAAAATAACCAAAATAACGAAAAGAGGACCGAATTGAAATTTTAAAACAAAATTTGGGGTTAAATCATAAATAAATTAAAAGGGAAGGACCGTTCTGAACGTGCATGTAACATGGAGGGACTAAAAAGGAAATTTAACCTTTCCTCAAAAATGACGTCGTTCCAACAGGGACCAAATCGAAATAAAAGAAAAATAATTGGGTCAAAATTGCAAATAAAAATAAACTGCATTAGAAAATATAAAATGCGGAAGGACCAAAGCGGAAAATATCCCAAAAGTCGAAAACGCGCGGACCCTGTAGCGGGTCGGGTCTCGCACACGGGTCTGGGAGTGAAACGACGTCGTTTTGGGTGTTTTGGAGCTGAGCCAAAATGGCGCCGTTTTACAAGGGTATAAAAATCAATGTTTTGAGAAAAAAAATCATTTGAGCATTGAAAAGAAAAAAAACAGAAGAAAGAAAAAGAATCCTCTCTAGACTAAGTCCAGATTCCGGCCAAGGCCCACCGCTCCGGCGTCTCGCCGGCCACCGTACAAATTTCAGAAAAAGGTATTTTTTTATTTTTTTTGCACTTTTCTCTTTATATTATATATGTATAAAAGTAAATAAACAAAAAAAGAAAAAAAAATATATCTGAGAAGAAATCGAAAATAAGATAGAACACTGGCAATCACCTTTAAACTTTTTTTGCTTTTTTATTTCTGTAAATGCTACCAAAAAAAAAAGAAAAGAAAAGCCCCCTGTTACAAGAATGAAGTTCGCCCCCCCCTAAAGTTACATTTTCTTTTTGCTTTTATAGCAGATTGATACAATGTTATAGCTTCTATTATTGTTCTGCTACTATTTGGTTCTGCCTTGCGTGTTTGTTTCTGTCTTTGCAGGTGAGCAGTTTGGGCGATGGCAGAAAGCAGGTAGAGAGCAGGTGGCAGAGGAGTGGCGGCAGTTGGGGTCGGTGGTTGCAGCGGCTGGAGCTAGGGTTAGGGGTTAGGGTTTGCTGTGAATTTTTTAGTTTATGGGCTGTTGTTGTTGGGCTTAGGGGTTTTTTTACCATTGGGCCTAATTTGGGTAGTGGGTTTAGTTTGGGTACTAGGCCCAGGGTCAAAAATTGGTCTGTACAGGATCAATTGAAGTTTTGGTCACGTCGAGTTCTTGTTTGGGTTACTTAGGGCTTGAATAATTTCGAATTTGAGTTATTTTTGAGTTTGAGACATTTTTTATTTTGAGGTATTTCAAGTTCAAGTTAAATAAATTCAAATCATTGATTTTTTATGATTAAATCATATTTGGTCAAGTTAGGTATGGATTAATCGAATCAAATTTTTGTATTTGTGTCAAAATTGACAAATATACTTTCAAACATAATTAAATACTATATTCATCCTCTCTCCACCACTGATTAAGGCGCTTCTCTTTTTCGCTAGATATAAGTTTTTTTTGTTTCTCAATGCGTGATGATTTTGGCGAGTTATGCTTTGTCTATTGAAGGATTCGACACTCCATGTCGGAATCTTACGATCTAGTGATTGACATTTTATTAGTGCCATTGTTTGATCAGTACAGTCTGACTTTTGGTTAGATGATTATGCCATTTGTATCGAGCTCATCTAATATTCTTTCTTTGTAGGTGTAATGCTTTCCATATCAATAAAATTTTTGTTTTAAAAAAAACCATCATGGTGGTCAAGGGTTCGATCATTGCTTTGGATATGAAGAAGCTTTAAAACTTGTGGTAAGCGTTTACCCCCTTAATGGGTCTACAGAACACAAAGAATTAGTCATTATGCTCGTTCCACTGAATGCATTGGGAAATAAATAATAATAATAACAAGTAACAAGCTCCAAGTAATATAAAAACAACAAAACTATATAATAATTAAAAGGGATAAAGCAATATTTAGTCCCTAAATTTGATAAAAATTTCAACTTGATCCCTATATTTTTTTTGTTCACATTAGTTCAAGAATTTAATACATTTTCTCAATTTGGTAACTGAACTTGAATTTTTTTAAAAAAATAGATAAAATCTAAAAAAATACAAAAAAATAGAAAGAAATTATAGTTTTTTTTTTAAAAATTAAGTGATGTCATGGCACAATTGTAAAGTGCCACATCATTATATTTAAACAAAATTCAAGTGCAGGGACCAAATTAAAAAAATCACTAAGTTTTGGGACTAACGTGGATAAAAAAGTTCATGAACTAAAGTGAGAAAAGAAAAGTTGTCAACTAAATGTTACTTTATCATTAATTAAAATATAGCAAACGATATTTTGGTTGTACTGGTTCAAATTGATGCTCTAAAATATTGAATTATTGAGGGGGTTAGGTCTCAAACCCTAAATGGAAAGGCACTTTTTTGTCGAGGGGGTGGATCTCGAACCCTCAACAGAATGTATTGTCCCACTTGAGGGTTCTATCTCTCACTTGAGAGAGCATATCAATCGATCGTTGGTATAGATATAACCTGCAAACTCACGAAAAAAATATCAATATTAAAAATTAATTATAAAAAATACGCCTACAAGATACAACCATCGACCAAGAGCTCAAGGTTGACCTCCAATCAACATAATTAAATTGCTAATTGGATTAACAATTATCCTTTTTTTTAAATAAAAAAGCAAGACACAGATTCCTTTCCGGTTCTCTCAATGTTTGTCTACTTATGTTTTTTAACCCAACATGGAAATTTTTATGGATAAAATATTGAAAATTCTCATTAAGAATTTGTTTGACTATTGTCATTTAGAGTAACCTTATTTTTATTTTATTACAAATTAGTACAAAACATTAACAATCCAAAGCCGTACGATCATTTAACATCAAAGAAGATCATATAAGACAGAGATGATAAAAATCCCATTCCAAAACTGAAAAAGGTTGTAACTTGTAATAAGAATTATTATTATTAGCTCGAAAATTGTGTGATCTGAGATTTGATCCCTCGATTTCACAAAAAACCCTTATAAAAAATCAATCGTAAAAAAGCCAAAAACTGAAAAACCCAGATTTGTTTTTCCCTTAAATTCTTCAACTTATTTTTTTTTTCATAATTGAGCTGCATCTGAGTTCGATTTGGGTGGCTCCCCAATGATTTTGGGGGGAAAGTGGGTGTTTTGCTGTTTGAGTTATTGTTTTTTAAACTAATGTAGTTATAGCCTCTCTTTTTTTCATTTTATATTCTTTTTTTTTTGAAGTTTTAATGAAAGGGGTGAAATTGGGTTTTTGATAAAGAAGATAATGAGTGGAGGGTCATTGGGGATTCGTTCAGGGAGCTATGGATCACTGGATAAACAAGGGCTGAATGGTGTTTTGCCCATTCAAGCGGCTTCAGCTACAAGAACTAAGGCTTATTCTAAAATGTTGAAAGAAAAAGAAACATTGATTCATTGGATCTGTAAGTTTGCTGGTCGGAAGAAGGTTGGGATGTTGCTTCTTTGTGTCATCTCAGCTGCCGTTTTTATTTGGGTCGTATATTTTGGTAAAGTTTGCTGCTGCTTCTTTTCTCCCTTTATTTCACTTCCTTTTTTGGATTGTTTATAGTGAAGTAGTGATTCTTGGGCAATTTTTTTTTTATGAAAGAAGTAGGCAAAAACTGCACACTTTAGTAACATTGGTGATACATTGCTCATTGATCCAAATTGAGTTGAGAATACACACACACACACACATATATTATATAAATTTTTGGAATGCCACATTCAAGTTCTAGCTCAGGACAATCTAGTTTGCTAATGTTAATGATTCAACACAGTCGAATTGCTTTTGTTCATTGGCAAACTTGGAGAGTACTTTCAATTTTTGTTTGATTCCTTGTTATATATGTATATGCATATATAGAAGGTTCTATTAAAGTTCAAGCTCAGGATAATTTAGTCTGCTAATGATAATGACTCAATTGAAGTGGATTTCTTATGTTCATTGTCAAACATGAATTTTATTTTAAATTTTTATTTGATTCATTTTTTCCCTTTTTTCTAAATAGTTTTTGATGAAAGTTAGATTCAAGTTCAAGCTAAGAACAATTTAGTTTGCATTATCTCAATTGGCTTTAGTTGTTTTGAGGTTACGGTTCGAGAATTTGAATGTATTTTGGCTTTTTTTACAGGTGAAGATCAGGAGAATGACAATGGCTCTAAGGTAAATGATAATTTGGCCCTAAATAATCCCTTGATAAATGTAGTGCAAAGTATCCGGATCGACAATTGGACATCTTTAGCAGTTAGTGTGAAAGAAACCAAAGTTGGAGTAATGCACCCTCCTCCTCCATCTTATTTTCTCGGCTACACTCTTCCTCCGGGGCATCCATGCAACACTTTTACTTTACCCCCTCCACCAGCAGACAAAAAAAGAACTGGACCACGTCGTAAGTTTTGTAATTTTGTTCTCAATTTAGCTTTGCATTTGGTATTTGACATTGCCGGTTCGGTTTTCCCACACCGAAATATGTTCTTTTTAAGTTTTTGTTGCTTGTTTATGACACAGCTTGTCCTGTATGTTATCTTCCCGTGGAGGAAGCTGTTGCCTTGATGCCAAAAGTCCCATCGTTTTCTCCTGTTATTAAAAATTTAACATATATTTTTGAGGAAAATTTAAATAGAGAAACGGAATTTGGAGGTTCCGACTTTGGTGGGTATCCTACTTTGAAGCAGCGTAATGATTCATATGACATAAGAGAGTCAATGAATATGCATTGTGGGTATGGTTCAAATCTCTTTTTCATTTTGGGGTTAAATTTTTGAAAGTGAACACAATTTGAAAGAGAAATTTAGTAATTCGGTTCATGTATGTTATGCGTTTTTCCAGATTTGTCAAAGGATGCAAACCTGGCCGTGGGACAGGATTCGACATCTATGACAGTGATCTTCTCGAGATGGAGCAATGTAATGGAGTCGTTGTTGCATCAGCAATATTCGGTAGCATACTTCTACTATATTTTATTTTATTTCGATTCATTATGTTATAAGATGATGAAATTTATTGAATAATCAAATTCTATTGCAGGAGCTTTTGATGTCATACAACAGCCGAGGAATATTAGTGAATATTCCAAGCAAACTGTCTGCTTCTATATGTTCGTTGATGAAGAAACGGAAGCTGATTTGAAAGGGAAGTATGAGAATAATAAGATTGGAGTATGGAGAATTGTTCTTGTACGTGATCTTCCTTACACTGACGGAAGGCGGAATGGAAAGGTAAATGTTCAAAACGCACACAAATGTTCTTTGATTTTAGATTGGAGTTAGAGAATCCCCAGCTTGATAAATGATGATGAATATGGTCTGCATTACTTTATTCATTATACAAAAATAGGAACCGACCAGTTCTATGCCTATATGTTAAAATGTATATGTAAAGAAGTTTTATGCCTTTTGACATGTGTTATGCCCGTAATAGATCCCGAAGCTTCTACTACATAGGCTATTTCCGAATGCTCGTTATTCTTTATGGATTGATGGGAAACTTGAGCTTGTTGCTGATCCGTATCAAATACTTGAGAGGTACTTCGGAATTCTTTCACACAGAATTAAAAAGAAAAAAAAAATCACTTTGTGATTACTCTCACAAATTCTTTGGCCTTGGTTTGATAATTTTCTGCCAAATTAGGAGCTGGTTTCCAGGCCAATGATTGTTTATTCTGACTCTTAAATCTCTTCCTTCAGGTTCTTGTGGAGGAAAAATGCTACCCTTGCAATTTCTCGGCATTATAAACGCTTTGATGTGTTTGTTGAAGCTGAGGCAAATAAAGCTGCAGGCAAATATGATAATGCCTCGATTGATCATCAAGTTGAATTTTATAAAAGAGAGGGCTTGACACCATATTCCGAGGCTAAACATCCTATTACGAGCGGTGTGTTACAAGATAGTTGCTCGTGTCTTACTGTGTTTAATTGTGCTTGTTTTAGCTGTAATGAAGTTTTGCTTTAATTGTTGGCTCTGCAGATGTTCCTGAAGGATGTGTGATTATAAGGGAGCATATTCCGATTAGCAACCTCTTTACTTGTCTTTGGTTCAACGAAGTTGACCGTTTTACTTCCCGAGACCAAATTAGTTTTTCAACCGTAAGGGATAAGATTGCGGCAAAGACGAATTGGACTGTCAATATGTTCTTGGACTGCGAAAGGCGCAACTTTGTCATTCAGGTATTTTATTTTTCTGTTCTTTTGCATTCTTCATTACGAAATATGCTTAATGAAGGGATTTCCTTTTTCGGCTAATGATCATATCCTGTAAATTCCAAACTTGCGTATTTGCGGAGTTCTTCGCTGTCTCTTGAATCTGATTTTATATTTGTTCGTTGGCAAATCTCCGATATTTCGGGTGCTTGTTTTCCCACCGGAGGGATGAAATCATTTTTCATTAAAGTTGCTGTAAAACCCTCAATGATTCTCCAATATTTCTAACTTTTGTTATGCCTCACGATTGATAAATTCAAACTCGCTTCCATTATATCACTTCATGACTTATTCTTCCTCACCATGTACGGTTTCAAATTGGTTACCGCTCTCCCATTATCACTTCATGACTTACTCTTCCTCACCATTGATGGTTTCAATCGTTAACGCTCTCATACATGGATTTTAGGCAAGGATTCATTTCTTGCACATCTGTAAGATTATGCGATAACCATACCATGGTTGAAATTTGCATGTCGGACTTGAAAACTCCGAGGATCCATTATAATTTATATGTAGAGACTTAAACTCCATACTTGTGAGGCTTATTTTCGAGAGAAAACCGTGACACTTTTGAACTTTTACTTTCTGGTCTTGACCTCTTTATTCTTTGCCTCTATTTGTTATTTGCAGAAATACCATAAGGATGTTTTAGCCCTATTGGCTCAAAGGGCTCCTCCGGTCATTTATTCTTCACAAAGGAAGGTCCCACCAAGACGTAGAAGAGATAGGAAGTCAGGCGCTAGACATCATCGTAAAGTTAGTAAGGAAATAGTTTAATGTTATAACCAGTTGTCTAAAAATCAAAATTTACCATTCTTTTTCCTTCCCCACTTTTTTGGAACATTCATGGCGGGGCTTGGAATATCATTCAAGAGTGTTGTAATTTTTGCTCAAAAAAAAAAGAAAAAGAAAAAAGAAACAATGCGATTCATCCATTTTTGTTTCTTTTAACTTTTACCTTGTGTATTTTCATCGACCAATAATCTTATTAAAAAAAAGTTAATTTCTGCTATTAGTCCTTGTATTTTAGGAAAGTTTGTTGTGGTTTTAGTCCTATTGTACTTTTCAAATTATAAAATTTCAGCTCTCACTAAATAATAACTGTTAAACTCATTTCAAAATCTGATTCGACAAACATATAATCATATGTGCAAATACCATATTCAACTTGTTATTTTCAAATATTACTCATTAAAAATCCAGTTGATAGATTAATTATCTTCATTTGTGTCAAAGGTGGGGTTTGAATGGGCGATTGGATACGGTGTGGTGCTGTGCGTTTAGTTTACTTTTTATCTCACACTACAATATTTAATCTCATTGTTATCGCTGTTTTTACACTAACCGTAGGTAAACGCACCTCCCATCCAAACTAAGGGAAAGACTTAAATTTCAAAATTTGAAGAGTATAGGAACTTAAAATGATCTAATTGGAGAATATGAACTAAATCTACAACAGTACACATAGTACAAGACTAGTAACTGAATTTAATCAAGCGAATTTTAACTGTTACTGTTTGAATCAAGACTAAAATTTCTGAGACTAAAATTGACTGATCAAATTAAAGTGAGGGACTAAATCCATAACTTTTGCAAAGTATAGAGACTAATGGCAGAATTTAACCAAAAACATAGATTGGCTAAGTAAAATTCAATTTGCTTGCTATTGATTTCTTAAATGTTGAATGTTTGCCAAGTAAAACTCATAAACATTAACTAAAAATGAATAAAATAGATTTTTTTTTTTTACCTTCAAATTGAGACACTGTTAGGCACACCCCTGCAAGTAACTCCAGGTCCTGATGATGGCAAAAGTAGCTCATATGGTGAAATCCCAGCCCCACATCTATTCCTAAGATTTGGGTCACCATTTCTTTTTTCAATCTCTTTCCCTATCTTCTTCATTTCCATGGAAAATTTGTACAATGCTTCAACAATTTCAGGGTCTCCAGCCCATGCTGAAAGGTCTTTTCTATCTCCCAAATACTCTTCATCAGCTGAATGTGTGGATAGTATGTCAAGAACAGATATATAGTGCAACATTTGATCTAAACATGGCAATGATGCTAGGAAATATCCCTCTGGATCCGCGAGGAAAGTTGTGTAGTCGGGGTCGCGTTCGTTTGGGACTAGTCGTCGCATAAATGGTGGCCGTACTGGGAAATACCCGCCATAAGGGTACATCCCGAAGTTCACCGCCGCATGGTGTGCTGATGCAAGCCAGATAATGGTGGTGAGGATAGAGATAAGATTGTTTGGAGTCGAGAGTTTCAGCCACCAGCTGGCATGTCGAATATCTGCATGGCCTATGTTGATGGATTCATGGTACCATGCATTGAGTTCTGAGTCTGATTCAATGATATTTGCTTCTGGGTAGTAGTAGTGTACATAGGCTTGAACTAGTTGCTCGATCGCAGACCATATCAGTAAGCCGTCTGTTGCGTATGGATAGTCTTCGATGAGTAGTTTAAGTCCATGTGGCTCGGTTGCATCTGGTACTGCCATTCCTCTAAACAGAAATGAGATTCAAGTTAAATGAGATCCAACATGAAATGCAAGACAACGAGGACGGTTAAGGTTTTCACCTTCGAATCAAGTCTGCAGGAAGGCTTTCCATGTCAAAGCGCCACCAATTCTGATATACAGAAGCAGAAACCTCCATTGAACATGCTGCAGTGAAGAAGTGGGACTCGATAATTCCTCCAGCATTAAGGAGAAGCTGTCGACCCTGTGCGTTTACATCCATCGTGTATCGCATGTGACAATGAAGAAGTTTGTAAATCGGATGCATTACGCTAAGTTGCCGATGCGCTGCTATGATAAAAGGTTCAAGGCATGCATGAGTCCTCAACCTGTGCAGCCATCAATTCCTTGATTCATCATCCAGTTTCAGTCTTTTTGATGATATATGGGAGGGCTAAATAAGATTTGCAAATATACCAGTGATGAATTAGTTGATGAGCACCGGCATCGTTCGAGCAGACATGAGCTTTACCAAGTTGCCACAACCAGCAGGTAGTGGCATCAACAGGAGGAGTGACGACACACTTCGGTGGTCCATTCCGGTTCTTCTCCGGCAAGCTGAGCTCAATAGCAATTGGCTTTAATGATCCCATATCGGTCAAGACAAAGATCGTTCGAGTTGCATATGCTTTTTTGGTTGGATGAGCGTTTATGCGGTCGAGAAATGGAAGGTAAACATCATGATAATCCAAAATAAACAATTTATTCTCTTCTATTGCCTGAAAACATACCATTAAAACTAACATAATCAACTTATTCCTCACTCCACCATGAAAACCTAGCATTAGAACTAACATAATCCCATACTTAATCATCGTATCAAAACATGAACACCCAAGTTTAAAGCTCACAAAAGTTCTTTTGGGAATTTAATCAAACAAGTCGAGAGAAGCTTCATTTTGCCATACCTGTTGTACACTCATCCCATTAAGGTGACATATAATTTGTTCTTCTTTCAAGGCTGAATCTTGAGGACCATAAATAGAGGGATCCAGGTTGCTAACTGGTGGAAACACCTGAAAAAAAAACACATATTTTCAGCAAAAATAGTTCAATTTTTGTTCTTGTTTTATGTGTTGTAATTGAATTTTTATGTAATGGTTGTTGGTTTTTCTCCCCTCACCTTGAGCCTTTCTATGCTTAAGGGATTCATGCCTGCAAGTGTTAAACGTCCCAATTCATCATCTCGTAAACAGCATGATGGAATATCCCCTGAAAATTGGGGCAGTGGTTTAGAACATCACAACTAGATTCAGTTCATCCATACATAGACATGGAAGGGGATATGACTCATAGATTTATCAATCCGACGAATTGGGTTAATTCTGGATTAAGTTAATCTACGTTTGAGTTTTTTCCAGTTAAATCATCATTCGTATTTTTCAATATGATTTTTAGATCAACTGATTTTGAGGTTTGTCATTAGAGTTTGATACTTGAATTCAAGACTCAATCATTTTGAGCTCACGTCATTTTTCTATTACCTGTTTACATTATTTCTAATTTTGGTTAAACCATTTTTAAAATATTAAAAAAATTGATAATAATTTAAAAATTCAAAAAAAGACATTAAACATCATAAAAACCACAAGAACTTAACATGAAATAAGTCAAAATATAATGAAAAATCCAAAATATTTTTGTTAAAAAAATCTTATTTTTTACCATTAATTGTTGAGTGTAGTAGTAAGACACATTACACTCATAGGTTTGAACCTTGGAGGCGGCACTATTGGGAGAGACAACCACGAACCTCAAACATGGACCATAAAATGGATATCAATAATACAAAAAAATTCTTATTTGTTCGGTTCAAGATAAATGTTTTAAAAATCAAATTGGCGGTCAAATCGATCAATAACTAGTTCTTGGATTAATTGGTCAAAGTTTTCACAACTCAATCGGTTAGACCAGTTTGATTAAATAAATCATTACAAAATTTAAAAATAAAAACAATTTGATTCAACCGCGCAGTTGAATCAATTTTTTGCCTGATCCAACCGGTCCATACTAGCTCCTTATAAGTCAACTTGTCTAATGACTTATTTCAAACTGATACGCCGACCCATTCCTTGTCCAACTGTTTCGGTTCAAACAATATTGTAATTGATTTGACTGTTGGTCCAATAATAATTAAATAAATAACTAAAAATTTATAAATATTAACAAAAAATAATTATAAATTATAAACCAATTCAACCATAAATTTTTTTTGTCTCAATTTCCAATTTTTAACAATCTGGGTCAATTCCTTTATTTAAGATGATATACTAGTCAATTCTCAATTTAACCGGTTCAAACAATTACTCCACTTTAGTTTCTACTGTAAATGGTAATTCACATCACCTTAAATTAGGTCAGAATCTACACGAAAAAAAGGCTAAAGGGAAAGGAAATATAGTGCTTACTAGAAATGAGCTTTGGAGAATCAAACTTGAAAACATCTTGCCCACACTCTTTGATCATCTTATTAAGCAACTTGGGCAAACCACCTTTCTCCCAACATTCATCACCGCCTTCTTCAAAAGGTGGAAGACTCTCTTTGTACAGTTCAGTAATGTCGGAAAAGCTCTTGATAGCTTCGCCGTTAATGGCCGCCTTCTGTTTTAGTGTAGGAACTAGGCTTCTCAGCATTGCTTTCCACTTGCCTTCGGTGATCGCTTTCGCCTTCAAATCTCCGAATGCTTCGTCTCTCGGTACATACTTCGGCATGTATTTGCTTACCGGAGATTCCACATTTACGTCTGTGGTGTTTTAAGAATATCCGACATCTTCAGTTTACCACCATTTAAAAAAAAAAATTTATACTCTAAATTTTATCATACGTGAAAATTTTATATTTAGAACACAAGGGTACATTTAAAAATAACATATAATAAATTGATTAATAATATATGCAATATGTAGGATTAATATAAACAACATATATAATAAGATATGAACCTGAACTGGTTGGAGGACGCTTGGAGCGACACCGTCTTGGGTAGGGTTGACTTTGATTTCCAAGAATTGGTCGTACAAATTCATCTCCTTTATCTGGATTACCCAAGTCATTATAAACATCATAGTCATAAATTCTATCTGATGTCGTTCTACTATCGTCGCTATTGCCTCTTAATTGCTGTAATTCCTTTTCCCTAAGCCTTTTTAGCCCCACCGGTGTGTCATTAGGTAAATATACCTGCCCAATCCAAAACAATATTGCAAGAATTATACTAAAGTTTTCAAAATCGAACGGGTAGTCGAATAGATCGTAATATTGATTCTCGATTCATTTGGTTTAATTAAATAAAAAAATTTAAAAATAAGGATTCATTTAAATAGCTTATTCAACTGTCACATGTTTTGTTATAAATACGTTAGCATTCATATAACTTTTACTACAAATTAAGTTAAAGTGCATGAAAAAACTTTATTTGAGCATTTTTGTAAAAGTTAAGACTCTAATATAATCATGAAAAACTAAAAAGAAGAGATGAATTGAACCTTGTTTGAAAAAAAGATCCTGTTGTGAGCATGGAAACCATGTGGTTGAACCCAAGAATTGCAAGCAAAATGAACCAGTCCTTCAATGGCGACGATGCTTTCCAAATAGAACTCTTTTTTATATTTGTTGGTCACTATAATGGCTCCTGGAACCCCAAAATTTGCATCTACCACAAATTCAACTTCAAGGCTGATTTTGTTACCACCTTTTGTTTTCGGATTTATTGACCAGTAGATCTTCGCTTCCTTGCTTAGCTTTGGATTCTCAGAATCTTCAACAAAGTGATTCCAACAAGTAATAAAACTTATGCAAAAATGATTCAACTAATAATCCCTATTTTCTACCACTTTTTGTTTGATCATATATCTTCGATTCTAGTAATCTTAAATAGGGATGGCCAAAAATCTCCAAATCTTTATGTTTTGACCCTTAGGAAATCAGGTTTTAGTGAGGGTGGGTGGTTTTCTTCTTTTTCATAAAAAAATTTGGATTTAGGTAAATTTTGTCTTTCATGATATATTTATTAATCAAGGTGAAACCACAAAATTGCTTTAAGGTGATCCGAGGTCAAAAAGTAATTTTATTATAATACTAATATTTAATTTCAAAAAAAAAATTAAGAGGCTAAATGATAAATTTATCATTTTGGAGGTCAAAATCACTTTGCCTTCGTCCATATTTACTAAATTGACCCTCATTTTTTTAATTATGTTATATATTTTTATTATTATTTCTTAATCTTATAAAAATAATTAGGGAATAATTTATATTAGGATAATTTTAAAAACTAAAATTTTTAAGCACCAATAACATTTTGTCACATCATCAAATTTTAAAGACAATAAACTAATATTATACACTAATCCATAGAGAAATTATTTTATGGGTCCTTCCCACGACATTATTCATTGTCCATTCTCAATTATTTAATTACATTTCAACAATTTTTCCCTTCCCATTGACACAAAATTTTGATTATTTTTTTTACCCTGAATCTAGAATCTTGAACCCTAAACCCTAAATCTCGAACCTTGAACCTTAAACTCGTAACCCTGAATCTTAAACCCTGAATCCAAACTATAAACCTTAAATCTTAAACCTTGAACCTTAGGATTCAGGGTTCAAGGTTCGAGTTAAAGCTTTAGGGCTTTGGCTAAAAAAATTACTAAAATTATGTGTCAATGACATGGAAAAAATTACACAAGATTTACTTTTTTTTAAATTGGTTGCACAAAAATAAAAAATATTAACTTAAGGGAAAAATGATTAAAATTTGTAAAATAAGAAAATACGTTTGTTTATAATTTAAAAAATTAATTATTTTTAGTAAATTAATTAAAGTTAAATTAAGTTGGAGAAGATATTAGATATAGATGAGTATATAATAATACTTTATTATCTTTAAAATTCAATGACGTGGCATTATTTTATTGGTGCATAAAAACTATACTTTTTAGGATGATCTTAATATAATTTATTCTCAAACAATTAACAGGTATTTTAATTTTATCAATATTTTCATATATTATATCAAACAATGAATAGTTCACTTTGTATTCATTTATCAAATTAGGTAAACTAGCAAACACGAATAAAACATATTTATGAATAAATTCATTTATTAAATTATTAAAAATTCATTTAAAGTTCTTTTATTGTTGAATTATATAATATACAATTAATATATTATTCTTGTTTATTTATTTATTACTAGTGTACTTATTACTTTTTTATTGTTTTATGTCTATAAATAAAAAATATATTTATTAATATTTGTTTTTTTAATCATTTGTGGAACATATTTACGTATATGTTCATAAAAGAATTGCACACAAATTTTTAATCAACACAAATACAAATAAATTTAAAAATAAACAAATGAAAATGAATTTCACACACGTACAAACACACGATAATAATATCACAGAGACTCATGTACTAAGAGTTAGATTGCGTTTTTTCCTCTTTATTCAAGAAGTAGGAAAATTAGTCCTTATATGTTTGATTCTTTTTTATAAAACAATTCCATCTATTTCTATTGTTTAAAATTAGCGTGGTTGATAGAATAGCAAAACAATTACACATGGCTTGCTATGTGTGCCTCATGTTGATGTATAATGACCAATTTTTAACAGTAAAAATAGATGAAAATTTTAACATGAGGACCCATTTGCTCTTTGATCTAATGTAGATAGACTCATTTGTCTATTTTTTTAGTAAATGGAGCAAAATGCAATCTAACTCTTAGTATAAGGGCCTCCATGATACTTTTACCTCCCCCATCAGCATATATAAAATGAGAATAATTACATATTAATTATTTACTATAATAAAAGGTTAGCTCAAATTAGAAGTGATATAATACAGTTACTGTTAGTTATTTAATAAAGCTAAGTATGTGTAGATACTCAAATAACTAATTTCTAATTGATGATAGATTAACTAGAAATTAAAGTTAATATGCAAGAGTGACATATTAAGGTTACGACCTTCAAATTACACATAACACAAGTTTTTAGACATTCCATCTTCATAAAAAAAACTCAGATTTTATTATATATTTATGAATTCATGTACCTTTTCACATTAAATTTTTATTCTTTTTCTGATTTGACATGATAAATTTTAAAGTATTTAGTATTACGTCAAAATTTTACGATTCTTACATTACAACCCTAATTTTATAAGATTTTATTGCATATATTTAGTTTAATTTTGTAAAAATTAACATAATAATAACAAACATTTCGTAAAATTTCGAGATTGGCCGTTCGACACAACACTGAAATTTATGTTGGAATTTGAAGTAAATAGGTGATTTCTCCTTTAATTAAGTATTTAATTTAATATTTATAATGATAAATTCTATTAAACCTTTCATCTCTCACTGGACATTAAATTCAGAGTAGTGAGATGGAGAGCAAGTTGATAGGAAACTATGTCAATGGTGGGGAACCATTACACATGCATGGTGGATTAATATTACATGACAGCCTACTACAATAGCTCTCTTACAATTCGTACCTGAATCTTATAAATTTTTTTGTCGGAAAACCACATTTATTACAATTGTTGTTGAGGTCATCAAATGCAACAAGACCAAGATCTGGGTTTCTTTGATTTTATTTTTAACTTTGCCTTCGTCATTGTGAAAAAACTATCAAAAGTATTGTGAATTCGATTTTAATTTTTTGTTATTGATATTTCATGTGAGAAAAATGACATGAATGTGTCTGGATGAGAGAATGACCCGTTTCGTATGAACATTTTTATCATATTTAGATCCAATTAGGGTTTGATTTGTCGGACTCTAATTTGCGAACTTATTGTCTAGTATGTAGTTGAGTTGGTCAGCAATCACCATCCAACCATTTTTGTAACACCTACCGGTCAGTTGATAGATTTTTTTTCTCCTTGTTTTTAGCCATAATTTACTCTATTTGAAATCGAATCAAGAAAATTGTGTATAGATGGATGTATAATAATATTTTTATATTTATAAATATTGAGGATATAATTTTATTTTATTAATTATTCCTTTAAAAAATGAATTTTTATCATTATTTGTATCTGATCAAATTTTATTGCTTGTGGATGTGTGAGTTGTAATTCAATGATATAAAAAATATATTTTAAAAAAGAAAACCTTATTTGAGCATAATAAAAGCTTATTTATATAAATAAATATAAAGGTTTGTTCAAATAAAAATTATAAATTTCCAAATTTTTTTATTAGCTTAGCTATTTTAATAATAATAATTATTATTATTAAAAAATAACGATATAATAGAAATTCAACTCAAATATAATTTATAAGTTTAGAGTTTAATTAAATTTAAAATTTAAAATTTAGAGTTTAAGATGAATTTTGTGTTGATTAAGAATAATAGTGAAGTGAGTATTTGAATTTTTTTAATATTTTAATTTTAATTCCTTTAATTTACTTGAAATCCAATTATTATTGTGATGTACATTCTATTCATAGAGCAACTTGGTTAATTATTTGAATTCACAAAATATTTTAATTTAATAAATTTATTTTTTAAAAATAATATTATAAAATTAATCAAAAATTAAATAGTTATACGGTTTCAGATGTATTCGAACTAGTTTTTTTTTATATGATGAATATATATTTCATGTTCATTTTATGACTTATAAAGAGTAATCTTTTTGAGATTTATAATGGTTTCTCTCGATAATGTCTAGGGTTTTTAATCCAAATTCTCTCTTTGGGAATGTTGGTACTATGATAGAGTATATTGCACTCTCAAAAATACTTGAGTTCAAATTTTAAAGATAGTATTATAAGAAAGCATAATCTATAAAAACCCTAAAACCAACATGAAAAATCTCACCAAACTTCATATAACTTCTGGAAAAGAGATGCTTACTTGGATCAACTTGAGTGCTAACAAGCTGAAGAACAACGCCTGTTTGAGCTCTATGCGCGTCCGAATCTAACCAACGAAACACCATATCTTTCACGTATTCCATGGAACCACACTTCACCGTCACCACAGCTTTCACCTGGCATTGCACCGCCGTTTCAGCTGCCGCTTTAATCGGAGTTGCCGCCACCACCACCACCTTCCTCGGTTGCACCAACAACCTCTTGCCCGAATCGTAAGGCAAATAGTTTGAACGAGGAAGTCGGTTATGCTGATGAAGGTGGCGGTTGAAATGGTTATAAATAGAAGATTTTGTAGGCAACCTGGTAGCCATTGGGAGTGAATAAAGGATTTCCCTGGTTCCTGCCATGAACGTACCTTCTGAAACACTAATTTATATAGTAATAAACAATGTTAGAACACTGTGCTTGCCTCTTGATTTTATACCAATCCATCAACTTGGAGAGATACTAAATGTGTGTGGGTCGGGAAGTTGGTGTACAAATTTATACTCCACATAAGCAATGAAAGGCATTTCTTATTATATCAGAGGTTAGTTGTTAATATTATTTTTTGAAAAAGTGAGTCTATGAATCAGTTTAATTAAGTTTCAAATTAAGATATGATTGTTTATCTGACTCTTTTGTCTCTAGTAAGGTTATTAGGAACGTATTCATGGGCTACCCTTTTCCTTTTAATATTGCTACGTATCTATATATTTTGTTGTATCTTTTTAGATTTATCTGTATTTTTATAATTATTTTTCACATATATATAATATAAATGTATTTATATGAGTTCGATTGGTATAAACGTTGTTGTTAATGTAAAAAAACGTAAGTTCAAATGCGCTGAAGCGCATTATTCTCCTATTTATAGGCTACGGAGGGATTATAAGTACTTCTAAACGCTTTTTTGTGTCAAAAAGAGTATATATTTATATGTTACTATAAATTTCTAAAATATTAATTAGGTAATAATTATATTTTATTTTTATTGTACCACTCTTGCCCATTATAAGTTTATTTTCGAAGTTTTTGATTGACTAATCCTCTTAATAATATTATTTCTAAAATTTAAATTTACATCTCATTTTTAAAGTGTAACGTATTTTATCACATTACTCAACATTTATTAATAATTTTTTTATAATAATAAACACTTAAATTTTTTTTTAAAAAAACATATTTTTCGTAAAACTTTCAAAAACAATTTTATTTTTCAAACCAAACTTTTGAAGATCATCTACTTTAATACCAAATTATGATGGAAAGGGTTAAGAGCAAGCTGTATGTGTAGCCAATATGGATATATATTCATGATCTATATACAGAAAAAAGCTTACTATCTTGGTATATGGGAAATGACTGTCAATGCTGCCAATCCAGTTTGATTTCCGTACAAATCCACTTTCATCCATTTAAAGCCAAATACTGACGCCATGTTCAGGGGCTTACCATCTTCATGTATACAAAATACCATCAAATTCTAAAAAAGTTTCATAATTTTCTAAAATTTTCTTAAAAAATTATTTTTTTACAATTTTATATTTTGCAGGCTTATAATTTAATTTTTTATAATTTCCAAAAATATATAATGATTTTTTTTATAATTTTCTGAGTTTTAAAATTTCTGAGGTTTTTTTAATTTTTATGATTTTTAAGTGATTTTTTCCCATGTAGCAGTGTGGCATTAGTTGATTTAAATTTTTTAAAGGAAATTTGGGTTAGGGTAAAAAGGGTTATAGAATGAAAGTACAAATATTAAACTGATAAAAAACAGTATAAATACCAAAATAATAAGTAAGTCATAATGCAAGGACCAAAAGTGGTATTAAGCTAAAATAAAAAAGATGCAGAAGAAAGAGAAAAACCAAGACGTCAAAAGTTAAGAGGAAGAAAGGGCTAGGAACTTGCAGTTCTTATATAAGCTTACAAGTTGCGTTTAAACCCATCTATCTGACTATTTTTTATATCACGTAAAAATAGAAAATCTGCGATAATTGACATAATCTGCGTAAAAATAGGTCGGTTTGGTTAATTAATTAATCTTCATTATTATTTTTTATATGCACCACTTTCATCACACATTCAATGGATAACTCAAATTTGTACTAATTTTACTTTTCATCACACATTTAATTGACATAACCCAATCGCGTCCACACGAAACGACTTTGTCAACCTGAAATATTATTCATTTTTGGTCCAAAAATCTGATGAGTGTAATTATCGGTTTATTTGCATTAATTGAAAGTTCTCTATCTTTTTTCATGAAACACCTCTGAACATTAGAATCTGCGGACCGAAATCTAAACAACTTTCTTCTCTAATCTTCAATATTGACTGTCAGATCAACTTGGTATGTTCTTCTACTCGTCGATCCACCATACCGGTTGTCGAAATATTTTGTAACTTTTTGAAGTTGAGTGATCGAAAGATGCATATACTTTTTGAATTAGTTTATATGGGCAATTACAAATGATACACATTTAAATAACAATAATTAGAATTAATCCTTATAAAGCACAATAAGATTGACAATCGGAATAATATCTAGACCTATACCAAAATAAATTAGGGCAGAAGGCATATTTGAGAAGACTTAAATCGGAATAAAATGTAAATTAAAAATGAGCGAGACTCCAACATCTATCTTATATTATATTTAAGTACTTTTCAATATTTATACAAAATTTATAATTTAAACCTAAAATAATTAAACTTCAACCTACAACATTCCTTGACAAAAAGAAGAAGAAAAAACAAGATTTCAATTTATTATAAACATCTCAATGGATGTTGTCAAAATTATATAGAATTAAATCACGTGACAAAATTATATCGTTCTTCAGAATACAGCAGAAAAATAAATACATTATACGTAAAAAGAAAGAAACTTCCAGAAATAGTCAGACTTGACTGCCATTGTTTTTTCTCTCAACTTGTGGGAGGATTTAATTTCTGCATGTTTTTTTAATATTTTATAGCCTAAGATAAATAATTTTCATTAAATGACCCATATATATAATTTTCTCCTGAATTACTCCAAAAAAACACAATATTGGGTTTCAATTTATTTTTATTTTGTTTTAGATTCGGATCATGGGGATGGATGATGTCATTTTTGAATTTAGGTTAATCTGAGTCTGGGTCAAAATTAATAAATTTAATAAGAATACATGAATTATAAAAGGAATATGTATTCTGGGAAACAAATTACCGAGATCGAAAAGGGAAGAAAAAGAAATGGAATTGGAATTGGAAGATCCTAATTATCAAAATAACAAGAGCAAGAGTCTTGTTACAAAAGGCACAGCTCCATTTTTGTTGAAGACTTATGCTTTATTAGAAGAAGCTGAAGAAGGAGGAGGAGGAGAATACAAGAAAATAGTTTCATGGAATGATGAAGGAAACGGATTCATAGTTTGGTCGCCTACGGATTTCTCGGATTTAACTTTGCCCAGATATTTCAAGCACAACAACTTTTCTAGCTTCATTCGCCAACTTAATACATATGTGAGTTTAATTTTTTTCTGCAATTATTATTATTATTTTTGCATTAAAAGCTTCGTTTGATCTTTCAACAGCGTTGGGTTTCAGAAAATTAATGTTTATGGCTATTGTTGACTACCTATTTAAATGTGGTTTGATTTCAAACGAGTTCATATTTTGATAATATGGAAAACAAATTGCATTTTCAATACCAACCAATTGTCGATCGGATCGGATTTGGTTTGGGTTTATATTTGATATCATCAAGTTCTTTTTATTCGACATGAACCTCAAGTTTTGGTTAAGTCTATTCCTATTTGTAATTAGTTAATTCAATTTTATTTAAACATAATATTTTTTTAAGTAAACATGATTTGGCGTATCCAACCAACCCTAATCATTTGGTGACGAAATTACAATAATGTTTTTGGGTGACCAAAATGAATGTGCTTTAAAAATTGAGTGACCAAGTAGGTAGTTTTTTTTTATTTTTTAATCTTTTTAAGGGTAAACTCCAAAAATAGTCACTTTTGTTTGCCTCATATTACATTTTAATCACTTATGTTTGAAATGTTACGTTTTAGTCACTTACATTATCGTTTTGTTACAAAGTGGTCACTCTACCGTTAAGCTCCATTACCTCCCTAACAGTTAAATGCAGAGTGACCACTTCCTAACAAAACGATAACGTAAGTGACTAAAACATAACATTTCAAACATAAATGACTAAAATGTAATCTGAGGTAAACAAAAGTGGCTATTTTTATAGTTTACCATTTTTTTAATATATGTTATTGGGAATGAATCTACTTATACCAATGTAAAACTAATATAGGATTGATCATGTTACATTCATATAGATCGTGCAAGTTAAGTTTAGCACAAAATAATTCTTTTAACTATTTGTTTTATGTGAAAAAAAATTCAATTGTGAAATATATATTAATATAAACAAAATTTTAGATCGATATGATGAAGATATTAGATTGATTAGAAATTTTATATGCACGCAATCACAATTATATTTATAAATTCAATTGTTGGATTGTTAAAATACCAATGATAGGAAAAGTTATGAAATGATGTAAATTTTTTACACCGACGTTGGTGGATTTCTCTCTTATGTTATTTGTTTAATATTTAATAATCATATATGTTTAATATTTTTTAAATATAAACAACTTATTAACCTATCATATTTTAAATATTTGTATTAAAGTATTAATATTTTTTATTTAAAAATAGTAAAGAAGGGATTTATTTATAATTTATTTATAATTAATATTTTAACAAATAATCCAATAATTGAATTTATCACTATAATTGTATTTGCTGTGCATGTTAAATTTCAAATTGATCTAATGTCTCTATCATATCTATCTAAAATTTTTTCTATATATATTAATATATATTTAACAGTTGAAATTTTTTACATAAAATAAATAGTTAAAAAAATTTCTTTTCTTCAAATTTAACATACATGATCTACATGAATAGAACGTGAAATTTAATGCTTGAACTATTAAAATATCAATAAAAAATTATAAAATAATATAAAAAACTTGTTAATTTTACATTTATATAAGTGAATCCGTATTAAAAAAATTATACATTTAATTTTGAATAAATTACATCATATATTAAAAAAAAAAGTTAAGCTCAGTTTTGGACCTTAACTATTGTAGCCCTATGATCAATATTTTAAATGATTTTTTTTCCTTAAACTCATTTCTAGATCCTAATTTTTTTTTAGGTATAACGGTGGAAAACATCATCAAGTTTTTTTTTAAAGCAATTAAATCATAGTTTTTTTTTGCACTTTATGGGTATTTAAACTTTCAAAATGTATCAAAAAAGTTTTTTTACCGTTAACTTTAACATTTGACCGTTAAAGTTAATTGTCCCTAATTTTTTTACTGTTTTTACATTTTTTTTCTAATTTTTAATAAATTTTAAATTTTTTATATTTTTTACTAAATTTTAATAATTTTTATGATTTTTAATAGTTTTTATAATTTTTTTGCCACATGTCACTCCGAGGTTATGACACATGATGACTTTAACTAAAAAAAATTAGAGGCAATCAACTTTAACAGTTAACTTTAACAGTAAAATGGCTTTTTTAATATATTTTGAAAGTTCAAGTACCCTTTAAAGTGCAAAAAAAACAAAGGGGCTTAATTGTTTTTCTTTTTGAAAAAGTTTGAGGGGCTTTTTGATACACTTTAAAAGTTTAAGTACCAAATTGAGTGCAAAAAAAAAAGTAGGGACTTAATTGCTTTTTTTTTAAACAAATTTTGAGGGCTTTATATTTTTTATTCAAACCTTTCAAATATCAAGTGAGCCTTTGAGCTTGAGTGAGAAGTTTGCTTTTTGAATAGGTTTAACCATCGCTATAAGAATTAATTGAACTAAACTCAAAAGTTCATAAATGATTGCGGATATTGAAATTTTAACTTTCAACTAACTAAATATCACTTTTTAAATATGATTGTATGAATTAACTGAGTTAAAAGTTTCGAGAATTTTGAAACAGGGTTTTAAGAAAACATCATCAAAAAGATGGGAATTCAAGCATGAGAAATTCAAGAGAGGATATAAGCATATGTTAGTGGAGATAACAAGGAAGAAAACTGAGGCAACCACTGCATTTTTGAAGTCTAATTGTGGTGATGAAGATAATATGATGATGAAGAATGGGAATCAACAAACATTGATGGAAGAAAACGAGAATTTAAGGAAAGAAAAAGTGGAATTGGAGACCCAAATAGCTCAATTCAAAGCCCTAGAAATCAAGTTGTTGGATTGCATTGCTCAACATATGGGACCAAAATGATTTTCACAACCAAAGGAAGTTGCTTTAGCGTTAATGGTAGATGGGTGAATTTGGTGGTTCTTGTTCATCGGTGCTTGAGAAAAAAAATTGTTAAGGTTTTTTTTGTTGAGATCCCAATTATCAAGGTTTGTTGATGTAATTCTTTTTCTTCAATTTGTAAGTTGATATTGTATAAAAAAACAATTATTTAGGCCGAAAAGAAAAAAAAATTATTTGAATGGATTAGGTCATGGTTGGATGAAACGGATTTTACCCGTCCAACCCAACTCTGATCCAACGTTCATCTTGTTGAGAACTTATGGGTGGAAGCATGGTCAAAATGAGACCAATATTACAAATGACACAAATCAACGTAGTTGGACACCAGTTAGTAAGATTGATTGAAGAGTTGCAACCAATTGCAATCAATCTGCACTTTTCCTAAATCGGACTAGAACCCAATAGCTAGTTATTGAGGTTGGAGGCCATAGGATCCATATAAACCCCACTAGTAAATCTCTTACTTCCTTATGTAGAATCAAGTCTCATTAACAATCCACCAAGCTCCGCAACCTCGGCGCCCATGCGGGTAGCCTTTGCTCTAGCTTAATCTAGCCCCGGGCAAACACTACAATGTTGACATCACCACCTGCGCTGTACGATTGCAACTGAAAAGCATAATGGCTGACTCTGATACCAATTGATACAAACCTTTGGAGAACCATACCCAAAAAATTAACTATTAAGGTTGGAAAGCCTAAATCCATATAAACCCCGCAAGGAAATCTCTTACCTTGCAATTGGAACATAACAAGTTACTTTGAGAAACTTGTAAAATTTGTTTCAGTTTCCCAATAAACTCCTGATTTTCACTTTCGAACTCAGATTACATGATGAGTAGGCATTGTTTCAAACATGAACACAAGCACTCACTCGATGTACCAACTTACAACTTACTACTTTGAGATGCTTTAGTTGTCAATATATAAAGCATACAAGTCAAACATACATAATCATTAACTCTGAATTATGTTAAACACAAAATAATAAACCCATTATTCAAACAGGATAATAGTTTTGCGTTCATTTTTTTTACATTAGTTTAACACAAATGTATATATGATGACAATAAAGTACTTCCAAATACATATAGAGAGAGAGTTTACAACAATGCCAAAACTTGAAAATTTACTTTCACTCTTTAAATCTGAGTTTTTAAAACAATGGATATTAGTTCATAATTTAAAAAAGTTGAATGGTTTTTTGAGATACCAAATTGAAGCAATGCTAGTTTTTAGCAAAACTCAATCTTTTGGGGTTGATATTATCCAATTGAATCAATATTATCCCTGAAGTTTCTCCTTCACTCCAACTGATTGATTCCTTCTGCAATAGCTTCATCACCTGTAACGAATAATATGGTTAAACTATTCGATTTAAGCCGAGGGTTTAAATCGTCTCATTTAGGTGGTCTTACCAATCGTCTACAAGTGCCTTTTGAGGAGTCTTCTTTGTCGGTATTGATAATGACCTTTAGGTACTTGAAGGCTGATTGTAAAACACAACCGTGAGTAGAACAGTTTAGTTCGAGAGTAGAATCAAATCGGGAGAGCGGTGACTTACATGGGATGCCGGCTAGTGAAGATAAGTGACACTTCAAAAGCTGGATTGCCTCCCTTGTGCCATGATTGTGCAATTCGAGCAACATTTCGTCTTCTGTCTCGGTGTTCCTGAGAAATACAATTGGGAAAACGATAATAGAGAGTGAGAGCGAATGAAAGAACCAACAGGCTTCTTCTGCAAACATGGTCGAAGAACAAGAAGCTAACAGAGTTTCAAAAATCTTTTGATTGGATTCTTCATCAGCTTGGTGAGCCTTTTCTTGAAAAAATTGTCCCTGCCACACCAAAGTCCTTCACTGGTGTCATTTAACTTATATATTAACACCCAATTAGCCTAAAACTGAATACCTATCGGAACTCATATTTTTAAGTTTAAATTAAAAAACAAAGCTCCTGCAGCCAGATACGCTTTGCTAACAAAGTTGAACACCTGACACCAAAGCTTAGCATTGGGAAAACTTCCTTTCACTCGGTTTACTACTCTTTATCTACTTTATCCGTAAGTTCCCAGGAAAAATAGGTCAATTTAACTTGTATCTCATCCTTTTGGAAGCAAAGAGTATCTATGGAACACGCATATATGTTACCTGTTCGAGAAGTTTGTTTGCTTCATCTTGATCCCCCTTAGCAAAAGCATCAACAGCCTGACAAAGAACATAAATAAACGGCATCGGACATTTGAGAAAAGTGGCATTGTGCAAATACGAAGGACTGACATTTAAAAAACTCAAGACTTACAGCTTTATAGTATTCCTTCATTGTACCCCTATATTCCTTCACGGCTCTTCGAAGAACCTGGAAACTATCTTCTTCATCTTCATCTGCAAGTAAACATCGAAACAAGATATACTAGAATTCACTTAAAAAAAAGGAACCCAAAGTACTGCAAATTTACTTGGTTATGAAAGTTCAAAGTCAAATGGACAAGAAAATGTACCGTCTTTTTTATCTTCTTGTGAGCGAACTCTATCAACCTTTGGCTCAGCAGTAACATCAATTAGAGGCCTTTCCACGATTTCTCCTAATGCAATAGGCCTTCTTGCAGGCCTCTTTGATCTCCTAGGCAATTCCTCGGATCTCTCAGGAGCACCGAACAGAGCAGCCAAGACTTCCTTTTGGAGATCATTTCCGTCCTTCTGTTGTCTTTCTGCTACATCCGCATTCAAGACTATGTTCATGCTAGAGAGTAAACCATGGGAAGGTTCATCAGGTGTTGTAAAATGTGGAACAAACAATATGAACTCAACAAGAATTCATACGACGTACTTTTCTTGTGAAGGTCTACTGGTCCTTAGATGTATATCGTTAGTCTACAAAAACAGAAGAGAAAAAGAAAAAGATAAGCGTCATCACATTTATTTTAATCTCACAAAGAACAACAAAACCAGCTCGTAGCCGGTTTACACAATCACAAGACTAACCTTTTCACCGGACTCGCCAAGAGGTTTTTTCTCTTTGTCCAAACTCATGGCTGACGGTTTTTTCTCTTTGTCCAAACTCACGGCTGACCAGTCAAGAAGCTTCTTCATGCTCTTATAAGTCAAGAGAGAGAAAAGGAATATTCATCAGTTCTAACAAGTTCAAACGTACCATAGTAAATAGAGAAATGTCATTCACAACCGTTAAGAAACCTTCAGGATTATCATGTTCCGCAATGTAAACTGCCATTAAAAGGTCAATGAACAATAATAAAATAACAATAGAAACTTCATTTTCCCAAATAATGCACAATAAATTGCACTAACAAAGCTTAGCAAGTGCAGATCCGTTTAATACGAACTTAAGATTCTCTAAAACGAGGACATTGTCCATGGTTCCATACCTTTTGCATGTTGTATCCACAGCTATCTGCATATTTAAAAAAATAAAACTTGATTAGCAGTTAAACAAACGTAATATTGACTCAAAATTCAATTAACAATGATATATGATTTCGTATGAATTTGAAAGATGTTGGTTTACTGAGAACTTCTCGAATCATGTCCCTTTCCAATCGAAATCCCTCTCCTAGCATCTTGAAAAGAAAATCTTCCATAACCTTGTGCATACGGTCCTCGTTCTGACTACTGGGTTCGAGTTCTTCACCCCAAAACAAGGACATTGGCATCTCCTTTGAGTCCACTTTCATAGGTTTGGTTCCTGGATACGAGCCATTAGCCAAAGGGACAGATTTCATATACCCCTTTCCTAGCATGCTCGAAACAGTGCCTCCTGAAACCGGTCTCGCCTTTTGCTTCAGAGAACTTAAACCTCCATTTTCTTGACAAGAACGTTGAAAACTATTACAACGAGATGATTCCATAGGTTCATCCTTTTTCCTCTTGCCACTACATTCATCAGTAGCGGCTGAAACCGGTTGATCCACCGTAAAAACCTCACTTGCTTGTGAATTATTTTGTGAACTTTTAACATAACTTGATCCCGAAGTTTCATTGTTTTTCACCTCTTTGTTAGATTGATCGGTGGCAACTAAAGGAGGGATCCCCTGCATTTCACATAGAATTAAACCAGCCAAATCCGGATTCCGGCCGGCCTCACAGTAAGCAGAAGCGATGTCATTAAGAGAAAAAAGGGATCCGAAAGCATCAAGCAAACTGTTCAATGCCTCCTCCTCATTTTGCAATCCATTTAAGCTAGAAACCTCCATTTACTGGAAATAAGAAAGGATTCAATGTACAATTTAGGGTACAAATGACAAGATTTATATATTTAAACAAAGAATTTGTCATCCATGATCAGCATTAGAACATTATTGAAAAGAACATGGATTTGAAACAAACATGAATTACCGAAATCACCAGAAAAGTTAAATCAAAACATAGAAAAGAAATTATAAAAAAAAAGGAAACAAATAACCCTTTTCTTTAAGTTAATAGTTAGCCATTGATATAATGCCAAGTTCATCTTAATCGTAACCCAACACAACTTTGATTGTTCCACTGTACTTTTCTTTAGGACAATCATGCAAAATGCATGCAAGAAAGATTCCATCTTTGAAGCATAAATGAAGTAACTTTGTTTCTTTCATGGTAACATCTTAATGGCTACACTAAAAGGAAAAAGCATGAAATCATGGAATTAAATATTTCGTTAACAACTAATAAGAAATTGAAAGAAAAAAAAAACCCCTCATTTCAGATAAAAGAGAAAATATTTTAAAATTCAAATCAAAACCGCTATTTAACAACAAGATGAAAAAAAAAGAAAAGAAAAGAGAGAGTTTTAAAGAACTTACCACCAAAGGGTTTTTGGAGGAAGCTAATTGAAATTCTTGTGAATTATTTATAGAGAACTTAACAATTAAAAAGAAGAAGAAAAAGCAAGCAAAGGGGAAAGAGAATAAAAGGATTTTGGCGCTCTGAATAACTTGGCTCCACAGCTTGCTTTGATACTTCATTTGCAAATGTGGGTATTATATACTAAAATAGGTTTGTAATTTGGATTATTTGTTTTGATTTTTCAATCTTCCTTTCAACCCAATTCCTCCTTTAATAAGTTGTCGAAACTTTGCTCAGAAAGTTTCATTTTCATCGAAATTATTAGCACTCACTCCTTCCTTTGCAAGTTTTCAGAAAATGGAGGTTCTTTTAGCCACTAAGATCAGTTGATGTATAATTAATGCTTTTGGTCCCTCTATTATACAAAAAATTTATGCTAGTCCTTATACTTTAATGTGTGATGTGATAATTTGATACTCTAATTTTTATGAGTTACTTAAAATTACTGATTTTGTTATAACATTATAGTTTTTTCATAAATAATTTCTTATAAAGTTGTTTACAATAATGTAATACTGAGTTTATTTATTATAAAATTACTGATTATTTTTAACAAAATTGTTAAATTCTCTTGAGTTACTGAGTAGGGGTGTTCAAACTTCAGTTAAAAACGAATTAATCGACCAAATCGATCTAATTCGGTTAATCAGTCTGTGGCTAAACTATAATTAACTAAATTAACCGAACCTAATAATTATATTTTTCTTATGTCCAAATTGTTATAGAAGTGTTTATGTGAATTATTTTCTAATAATACCTTAAAGCATAAGTTTATTGAATTAAGTTGTTTGATATCATTAACATTTCGCCTGACAAAAGATATTTCCGATTAGTGTTTTATCGAAAATTGTGAATAGTTTAGACTAAAAAGAGTAAATGATATGAAATTAAAATATAAAGATAAAATTATAAACTTTTACATAATAGAGGGAGGAAACTTAAATTATACCATTTATTTCTATTTTAAAAAGACCACTGTCAAATATGGATAAATAATGTCGGAACAACTTTTTCTTTTTAGGAAGAGGCCACAACATACCCTTTTCGTTTCGGTATATCATTTTGATTTTTCGATGTTTTTTTTAATATTATATGTAAATATATATCAATTGTTTTTCAAATTATAAAAAGTATTAAATTTTATGAAAAACAATATAAATTTTAAAAAATTTTTGAAACTTATGGAAATAATAATTTGAAACTTAAATTTTGAAACAGAAAATAATTATAGAACTGGTATGCACCATCTCCTTTTGACATCCTACTAGAAAAAATTCAAAATTTATGATCTAAGTTCTTTGACAAATTCCAGCCAGAAGTGGACCAAAAACACGTCTATTGAACAATCCAGTTCTTCTCAAAATTGTGTATTTCTTGGCTTGTTTCCAGAAATTATTCTTATGAAAATAACTTATATATGGGAATCCCATTATTAGTTTTGAATTTCAGTACGAAATAATGGGATAAATTTAATGATGAAAAATATAATTTCAAGTATTTGGATGATTATTTCATTAAAAACCCAAGATTATGTAAATCTACTACCCTAGATCAAACTACAGCAAAATTCTTTTAAGCCAAATCATCTACCAACACAATGTTGGCTCAGATCAAAACCAAGAAGGAATACAAAAAACTAATGACTGAGATGCTTCCATAGATTCTAACTCAAAAGATGGGAAATCCTCAACATTTTTGATCAAAGTGGTAGATCTTACAGATGACACAACCACAATAACAATCACCAAAACATAAAATAAAAAAATAAAAAATAATCACGGTGAACAAGAGTATTTCTCTACCAAAAGAAGACAAACATCAATAGTAAAGATTCTCTGTCAGAAACAACTAAAAAATGAACAGGAATGATTTAGTAATGAATTTTTGCCAAAAACAACAAAAAATGAAGAGTAAATATTCTTTGACATCAACAGGAAAATTCCCAGCCAAAAGTGGACAGACATCAACAGCAATTCTAAGTTTTTAAAATCTTCAAATTTGTTTTCAATATTTTCGAGTTTTGGTTTATCTGCCTCTATTACTGTATTATTATTTTTGTTGAATATTGATACATAGTTCGGTTAGCCATGGGTTAGGTGCATTAAGGATAGAGTCTAACCCTGTAGGCAATGGTAGTAATTATGAAAATTTGATAGTAGAACCCCCGTAGGAAATACGAAAACAAAAAGATGTTTCCTTTCCTTAGGAGAATCAATTCTTCTGCAAGCTTTACCTCCAACCAATCCCAAGAGTTTGATCAAACCTCAAATAATATTGTTAATCAACAAAAAGAACATTATGAAAATATTCTCCAAAGATTTAATAATTGAACTTTTTTTAGAGTTTCAACAAACCAAATTTATAAAAAAAATTTAAATGTCTTTTGTAGTTATGTCGTAAAAAAAAGTTTACCTATCCAAAAAGAATACGAAATTATTCGATTATTATATAGAGTTGTCATTAATAAGCTTAAAGAACAAAGTTATAAATATATCCATTTTAGATTAATTTAAGTCAACATCTAACCAAAACCAATACAGATAGATATATTTATATAAAATCATAAAAATATTTAAAAATTATAAAAATGTTTAAAAAATTGCAAAATATTATAAAAAAAATAGCAAAATTATAAAACAAACTAAAAATATATAAAAAAGTTATAAGCCAAAATTTTCTCATTTCCAATAATTAAAAATATAACCTTTACTAAAAATAAAATGGGGGAGTTGTGAGAAAATGTGGAGTGGATCATTGGCTTTAATAGGTTCTTGGACAACTATTTAGTGTTCGAAGCTGAATTGTGGGGCATATTGGATGAATTAGACATCTTAATTGATTGAGGTTTTGACAATGTGTTGATCCAAACAGACAGCTTGAAGGTGGTTATGGTCATTCAGGAAAGTCTTATAGGAGGGTCCAATTCAGATTTGATCAGAAGGATTCTTCAACTATTGTATCAGATTTGCCATTAAAATATTTGTCACATATCTAGAGAAAAGAATCAAGAAACCGATAAGTTGGTCAAGTTGGCTCACTTGAGAAGTCAAGGTTTACACATTTTTGAAATATCCTTGTTTGGAAATTTGGGTTTACCTATATAAATTGTGTCGTGTAATTTCTTTTTCATCACCAAAAGAAAAAATAAAAATTATAAAAAATTATTTGATACCTCAGTCTATTTGTTTCTTAGCCTCCACCACATGAGAAAACTGTAATTGATCCATCCCTCCATTGGTCTTTGTTGTGTTCGTCCATCCTAAGTCTCTCCAAAGCTTGCATCTCTTTGTCTATCTTTGCGTCGTTCACTGGTGTTCTCCCTCCCACTATCGTTCATACCTCTTAACCACCATGAATATCGACGATGAAAATGTTTACACAAACAATAATAATGGCAGCATTTTTAGCTCCTTTTTCGTCATTTATTTTTGGTGATTTATATGGTGATGAAATGATAACTGCGAAGGGATTATATATAAATAGGTTTCTCAAAAAAAAAAAAAAGAGTGATGAGCAATGAAAGTGAAGTGTTTTGAGGGCAAAATACCAAAAAAAGCCAATTTTTTTTAAATTTACCGAAATGGGCCCAGTATTTTATTATTTACCGGAATGGGCCATTTTCCCCTAAATCGCGTCCACGTTAATGCGCTTTGCTGACATGGCAACAAATCGCGTCCTCTGAAGCGCAATTTGTGTCCACGTCAGCAAAGCGTGCTGAAGTGGACGCGATTTCCTAGCACGTAGCGCGCCCCTGGGGATGCGATTTCGCCGTGTTTCCCACCTTAGGGTTTGTAGGGTTTTTAGGATTTTTGGAGAAAAAAGTAAATAAATAAGAGATTAAGGTTTAGGGTTTCGTAATTAAATTAATTAAAATTTATTCAAAATTGGATTACGTTTCGTGTTTATGGGTTTTTAAGATAAAATCAAAGCAGGATGATTTATCAGAAGGATTTTTGAAGTCGCCCCGCACATCTCCCGATATAACGTTGCCAAGACGGCAGACCCCTAACTCAATTCACCAGCTGTTCTAAAATCAACGAGTTTCAACAGCCATCTTAGATGTACGCGGCTCCGTGACAAATCGGGCATCAGATAACCTCCAATTAACTGAAGAATGTATGGCCGAGCATATCGGATTCTTTCTATTTCGGTTGAATCGATATTCGGATCTGAGAATGTGTCTCGTAACCAGCCCATCTCGATCTTACCTTCGTCCATTTTCTCCGAAATAGCGCCTAAAAGCTCATAGCACACCGCAAGCCAATCGCTAGATTGGGCAGACCCGGTGACTGGGTACTCGTTGATGCGGAATCCCGGATCTAGACACAAGAGAAACACAAATTAGAAATAAAACGAGAATAAATAAAATTAGTTAAAATAATAATAAATAAATAAATAAATAATAAAAAGGATAGATTTGCCCTATGGAACCCTTGGTTAACTTGTAACCAAAAAGGCCAATGATTGAGCGGCTCCCTACGAAACCCCTAGAAGAATAACCTCTAGAAACACCGATGAACGGGAAAGAAATTTGAATATTTGCAACTCCGAAATATCCTCGAAAGTAACAAACTCCAAACTAAATAGCAAGAGAAGAATCACTCTACTCCCAAAAAATTTGCCTCACACAAATTTGAAAGAAAACAAATACTCTTCTTTTTATTCCTCTCTCAATATGTAGAAAACAAGCCTATTTATAGGAAAATTACAAGAGTAATTGAATCCTAATAAAACTCTTTCAAGAGTAATTGAATCCTAATAAAACTCTTTCAAGAGTAATTGAATCCTAATAAAAACTCTTTAAAGAGTAATTGAATCCTAATAAAACTCTTTAAAATTATCTAAGAAAATAAATAAATAATAACCTAACCAATAAAATTACTTAACTCATAAATGATGTGTCCCAACCAATGAGAATTAAGTAAATAATAATAATAATAATATACATAAAAGATTAATCCACCAATTTATGGGCTTTCACTATTCCAAGATTGGTCCAGTGAATTGCATTCTCGTATTTGTCAATGTCACGAACATGATGAATTAAATTTGTAGCAACAAAGTATTGGACAAAAGCATTCATCTTTAATTTTAATTGTCGTGCCTTGCTTCGAGTAATTGGACCACTAGGAAAAATAACCCCTTGAGTGTCACCTCATTGGCTCGTATCATTCTCCCCCTCTTCAAGAAGATTCGTCCTCGAATCTGAACCTGCATCAAATTCAAAAGGAGAAAGATCAGAAACATTGAAAGTAGCACTAACACTATACTCACCAGGAAGATCAATGCGATAAGCATTGTCATTTATTTTCTCGAGTACTTGGAATGGTCCATCTCCTCGTGCATCAAGTTTATTCTTTCTCTTAGAAGGAAATCGTTCCTTCCTCATATGCACCCATACCCAATCTCCAGGTTCAAACAAGACTTGCTTTCGCCCTTTATTAGCTCGATGTGCATTGGACTTATTCTTTTTCTCAATGGCTTTACGAGCCTTCTCATGGATCTCTTTCACTAAATCAGCTTTCCTTTCACCATCTAAATTAGCAATCTCATTCAAAGGTAAAGGAAGCAAATCTAAAACAGTAAGTGGATTAAAGCCATATACAATCTCAAAAGGAGTAAAACCTGTGGAAGAATGAACAGAACGATTATAAGCAAACTCAACATAGGGTATCCATTCTTCCCAAGATTTAACATTCTTACCTATTATGGCTCTAAGCAAAGATCCCAAAACTCGATTTACCACCTCGGTTTGACCATCAGTTTGAGGGTGGCATGTAGTAGAGTAAAGTAGTTTAGTACCTAACTTACCCCATAACACCTTCCAAAAGTGACTAAGAAATTTTGCATCTCTATCGGAAACGATAGTCCTAGGGATTCCATGTAATCTCACAACTTCACAGAAAAATAGATCGGCAACATGGGTTGCATCATCAGTCTTATGGCATGGAATGAAATGAGCCATTTTAGAAAATCGATCCACAACCACAAAGATGCTATCTCGTCCACGCTTTGTCCTTGGTAAACCTATTACAAAATCCATTGAAATGTCAGTCCAAGGTGAACTAGGAACAGGAAGAGGAGTATATAGACCATGAGGCATCACAGTGGATTTAGCTTGTTTACAAGTAATGCAAGTAGAGCAAATTTTTTCAACAAGTTTTCGCATGTTAGGCTAATAAAAATGCTCATGTAAAACATCATAAGTCTTAGTGACTCCAAAATGACCCATAAGACCACCACTATGAGCCTCTCGAACCAACAATTCTCGCATTGAACACTTTGGTAAGCATAGTCTATTATTTCGAAAAAGATAGCCATCATGCTTATAAAATTTGTGAAATGCACCATGTTCACATGCGTCATAAATGCTTGCAAAATCAGAATCAGTTGCATATAAATCTTTGAGATACTCAAAACCTAATAACTTAGTATGCAAAGTACTAAGTAAAGTGTACCTCCTTGATAGAGCATCAGCCACAATATTATCTTTACCTTTCTTATACCTTATAACATAAGGAAAAGATTCAATAAATTCAACCCACCTCGCATGTCGCTTGTTCAACTTACCTTGTCTCTTTAAGTGCTTAAGTGATTCATGGTCAGTGTGAATCACAAACTCCTTTGGTAAAAGGTAATGTTGCCAAACTCCTAATGCCCTTACCAAGGCATACAACTCTTTATCATAGGTCGAATAGTTCAAATGTGCTCCACCAAGTTTCTCACTAAAGTAGGCTAGTGGTTTACTATCTTGCATGAGGACGGCACCTATACCTACACCAGAAACATCACATTCAATCTCAAAGGTCTTTTCAAAATTAGGTAAAACAAGAATAGGAGCATTACACAATTTATCTTTAAGTTCATTAAATGCTAATTCTTGCTTATCTGTCCAATGAAAAGATACATCCTTTTTAATAAGTGCAGTCAAAGGTGAAGCAATTGTGGAAAAGTTACGAACAAACCTGTGGTAGAAACCGGCTAACCCAAGGAAAGACCTTACCTCAGAAACAGTTTTAGGGATAGGCCATTCTTGAATTGCCTTTACCTTCTCCTCATCCACATGGATTCCTGTAGAACTTATCACAAAACCCAAAAAAACAAGCTTATCCATACAAAAGGTGCATTTTTCAAGATTAGCAAAGAGTCGTTCATGCCTTAACACATCCAATACTTATTTAACATGCCCAACATGATCATTCAAAGTTTTGCTATAAATCAGTATGTCATCAAAATACACAACGACAAATTTTCCTAAAAAAGGTCTAAGTATGTGGTTCATTAATCTCATGAATGTGCTAGGAGCATTAGTTAAGCCAAATGGCATAACTAACCACTCATATAGGCCATACTTAGTCTTAAAAGCAGTTTTCCATTCATCACCTTGTTTCATTCTTATTTGATGGTAACCACTTTTTAAGTCAATTTTAGAGAAAATGCATGCACCATTAAGCTCATCCAACATATCATCTAATCGAGGAATTGAATATCGATACTTTACCGTAATCTTGTTGACAGCACGACAATCAACACACATTCTCCAAGAACCATCTTTTTTTGGGACGAGAAGTACAGGGACCGCACAAGGGCTTAGACTCTCACGAATTAACCCTTTCTCTAAGATATCTTCAACTTGCCTTTGCAACTCCTTAGTTTCTTCAAGATTTCTTCGATAGACTGGTCTATTCGGAATACTCGAACCAGGCACAAAGTCAATTTGATGTTCAATCCCTCGTAAAGGAGGTAATCCCTTAGGCATTTCAGAAGGAAATACATCCTCAAAATCCTGCAAAAGATCAACAAAACAACTAGGCAAATGTGTATTAGGGTTAGTCAAAATAAAGTTTTCCCTAAACCTAATACTTACAAATGTTTGTTTTGTACAAAGAGCAAATTTGATATCTCGAAACCTAGCGAATAAACTCACTTTCTCATCTCGTGACTTGTGTGTGCAATCACTCACCAATGTTGGGCCTTTAAGTTGGCTTTTAACACTAAGGGCCTCTTTACTCTCAGCCTTTTTCAATGATTTTACCTCACTTCCCTTACCCATCTCACTAGCAAGTTTGAGTTGATCATTGTAGACTTCTTGAGGAGGAAGTAGAGCCAAAGTAAACTTCTTTCCAAGGAACACAAAAGTATATTGGTTAAGGAAACCATCATGATTTACTCGTCGATCAAACTGCCATGGCCGTCCAAGTAATATGTGCCCAGCTTGCATTGGAACAACATCACACAAAACTTTATCAGAGTATCTACCAATAGAAAATGAAACTAAGCATTGTTTAGATACTTTTACCTCCCCACTATCATTCAGCCATTGTAAGCGGTATGGCCTTGGATGCTTCACACAAGGTAGGTCAAGTTTCTCACCAAGGGAAGAACTCACCACATTGGTGCAACTTCCACTATCGATGATCAATGAACTAGGTTGTCCACCAATCAAACATCTCGTGTGGAAAATATTATCTCTTTGTTCACGCCCTTCCTCTTTAAACTGGACATTTAAAGCCCTTCGAGCAACAAGTGCTTTCTCACCATACTCCAAGTATTCTTCATATTCATCATGAGTATGCACATCATCAGCATCTTCCAAAGGAGGCATCTCATCTTCGTTATCAGACTCAAAATCAACCTCGCCATCTTCTCGAATTACCAAAGACTTTTTATTAGGGCATTCTCGAGCATAGTGACCCCTTCCTTGGCATTTGAAGCAGGTAATATCTTTTGGCTGCTTAATGGCACTAGGAGAAGTAGAAGAAGAAGATGGAGCTCGATTAGTAGAAGTAGAACCTTTAAATGAATTAGGCATACCTTTATCTTTGGAGTAAGTTTTAGGCTCATTTGGCTTAAACCGTGCATCTCTCCCATTCCACAATCTATCATCTTGTTTTTGCCAATTTCCTCTCCAAGCAGGATTAGAAACTGAACTAGCACCCTTCGGTGTCCCATGCTTTCGTAATTGCTTTTCAATGGTGAGTGCGGTTTGAAGCATCTCTTCAACATCCATGTAGTGTTGTAACTCAACTCGATTTGCAATCTCAGGCTTTAGGCCAGCAAGGAATCTAGCCATAGTCACCTCAGCCTCTTCAACAAGATTGGCTCTAATCTGAATAGTCTCCATCTCTTTGTAGTAGTCATCCACAGATCTATCTCATTGAACAAGATGTTGGAGTCTTTGATGGAGTTCTCGATAATAGTATGGTGGAACAAACCGTTTTCGTAAGATGCGCTTCATTTCAACCCAAGTAGTAACAGGTTGCTCTCTATAAAGAATCCTGCTTTTACATAATTGATTCCACCATGTTAGTGCATAATTAATGAACTCAGCGACAGCGTATGTTACCTTTTTCTCATCAGGGTAATTGTAACAAGCAAAGATTGCTTCCATCTTTTCCTCCCAATCAAGGTAAGCATCAGGATCATTCTTCCCTGAGAAAGAAGGAAATTTTGGTTTGGGGGTGTCATTGTTTCGTTCCACCCTTTCTCTAGGTACATACTCGGACTCAAAGTCATTATCAAAAACATGGTCCTCTCTTCGTTTAAAAGTTCGATCGCGCGAATTTGATCGGCTTATAAAGGCTTCGTTCAACTTCTTGTAATTATCAGCAATGTATCTCTCTTGAGTTGTAAGTTTTGCATCAAGATACTCCCTTTGCTCTTGTATCATCTGGGTCATGCGATGTTCGACTTAAGTTTGCAACTTTTTCATCTCTTTTTGTAACAACTCGACCAAAGGATCGTTATCTCTTTTTTGCTTATCCTCTTCATTTTTACTAGTTTGGGATCTAGTGATCGGCATGGTATCTGTGAAAAATCACACAAACAGGAACAAGAAAAAATAATAATAATCTCACTCGTTAGCTCTCAAAAGAATAACTCTCTGAATGATTCAAAACTTGTAAATATATTTGGAAAGGGTTACTAATCAAGATCAAATAATGGAGGTGCAAACTTCAAAGAAACAATGAAGATCCTAATTGCTTTAAGAGGCCAATAAACTTGACGAAGCAATTTGTAATGGAGGCTACACGGATGAAGGAATTGTGCGTGCCTTTAATATCTGCTAACACAAGAAGAAACAAAGTGTTAGAAAACGTAAGAGAAACAAAAAAAAACGTAGACCTGCAACGATCCCTAACTCTAGAGTCAAAGAAAAGCTTTAATAAGAAGAAAACTTAAGAAAACTCTACCCAATTTAAAGGAAAACAAAAAATCGGAAATGTTTGGTGTCTTAAGATTTTCAAAAATTGAAGCTTTAATTATACTTGAGTCAAGAAAGAAGGGGAAAAAAATCAATTTTGGGAAAAAATAAAATAAAAATAATAACAATAATAGGAAAAGAAGAAACCTACGTATGAAAGGTAGGCAACTTTTTTTTTGCGCTTTTTTGCTTTTTGCTTTTTTTTGCGCTTTTTACTCTCTCTTTTTTTGCGCTTTTTTGCTTTTTTTTTGTTTTTTTAAAGAATAAGAGGAGAATAAACACAAACTTCACAAAAAAGAGAATCGAAGAAACCGATGAAAAGTGTTTTAGGTATTTTGACTCGTTTCGGATTTGATTTTAGCTTCGAAAATAACACCGAATGGCCTGAATCTGATACCAACTGATGCGGAATCCCGAATCTAGACACAAGAGAAACACAAATTAGAAATAAAACGAGAATAAATAAAATTAGTTAAAATAATAATAATAAATAAATAAATAATAAAAAGGATAGATTTGCCCTATGGAACTCTTGGTTAACTTGTAACCAAAAACGCCAATGATTGAGTGGCTCCCTACGAAACCCCTAGAAGAATAACCTCTAAAAACACCGATGAACAGGAAAGAAATTTGAATATTTGCAACTCCAAAATACCCTCGAAAGTAACAAACTCCAAACTAAATAGCAAGAGAAGAATCACTCTACTCCCAAAAAATTTGCCTCACACAAATTTGAAAGAAAACAAATACTAATAAAACAAGCCTATTTATAGGCAAATTACAAGAGTAATTGAATCCTAATAAAACTCTTTCAAGAGTAATTGAATCCTAATAAAAACTCTTTAAAGAGTAATTGAATCCTAATAAAACTCTTTAAAATTATCTAAGAAAATAAATAAATAATAACCTAACCAATAAAATTACTTAACTCATAAATGATGTGTCCCAACCAATGAGAATTAAGTAAATAATAATAATAATATACATAAAAGATTAATCTACCAATTTATGGGCTTTCACTATTCCAAGATTGGTTCAGTGAATTGCATTCTCGTATTTGTCAATGTCACGAACATGATGAATTAAATTTGTAGCAACAAAGTCTTGGACAAAAGCATTCATCTTTAATTTTAATTGTCGTGCCTTGCTTCGAGTAATTGGACCACTAGGAAAAACAACCCCTTGAGTGTCACCTCCTTGGCTCGTATCACTCGTCCACCGGTAATCCCAATTGCAGACTGACATCTTCCAAAGTGATAGTGCACTCTCCACATGGAAGATGGAATGTATGCGTCTCGGGTCTCCACCTCTCGATCAATGCACTGATTAGTTTCAGGTCCACCTTGCATCCCCGGCCTACCGTCGCCACGTGCCAAAAACCCGCTTCCCGCAGGTAGTTCTCTACCAACGGTGATGGAGGACCATGCATATTCCGGATATTGCATTCCAATATCCGATCTACAAACTTTTATAACAAATAATAAATTAATAATTATCTAAAAATGCATAAATAAAAAAATTATTAAATAATATTTAAAAATTAAATTTAACGCTTACCATTTTCATTTGTTCCATTGATATGTCAGATTACAAACTAGTATGGACTAAAATAGAGTGAAAACACATCAAAACAAATGCATTAATATTTTAATCAGGATTGAATTTACATTACTTAATATCAATTTAAGATTGATATGTATCAATTATACAAGAAATTATTTTATGAATCATTTTTAATATATTATCCATAGTCTCGCCCAATTAAAAGAGGACGTATCATCTTTGATTTGAAAGTTTAGTTCAGATGTACATATGATGTAGAAAAGGAAGATGATGTATCCTCTTTTAATTGAACGAATGTAGTGAAAATGACCCACAAAATAAAATTTTCAATTATACCAATAAATCTCAAAACACCACCAATTACTATGAAAGGAAGAAATTAATTTGCAAAATAAAAATTTAAATATTTAATAAAAAAAGTTACCGATTAAAAGTTGTTTTATCCAATGAAAAAGATTTAATAACAACAATGAACTTTAGTTATTTCAATGAAATTAATATAAATAAAGTATTATTTAATCCTGAATTTAATAACTTCTTTTCACTTTTATCCTAAAATTCTTTTTTATCAACATTAGTCTAAAAGCTTGAAAATTTTTTGTAAAACATGATTACCTCATCACCACCTTTGGACTTGAATTAATTTTTCGAATTCAAGACAAAATTGACAAAAATCAAAACAAGAAAAAGAGCACAACCCCAAATATAATAAAAAGCCATATATAAGATTAGAAAATGATATTTATCATATCAAGCATCAGGCTATACAAGCATGTACAAATGTAGTAAATACAACTTTGAAGGGCTCCTCCTATATGAACTACCTCAACTTCAGCACCAGCCCCACAATAACTTTGGGCATGGAAACCACTGCAGCAGTAGCTAACCTAACTACATTTTTCCAGAACCGAGTAATTCGGACTTTTATGTAATTGAGAGAAATCATCGACCAGAAAATACTTCGACCGCAGATAAGGTATATATTAGAATGTACTTGATCACCTTAGGTGGGAATCGTAAGTATCAAAAATAGTATCAGGGACAATTAGTGGCAACTTATCTATATACAGGAAAAGCCTTCTAAGGTTCTCCCTTGTCACGGTGGCCATGTCAATTATATTCCGGCTGTCGGCGAATACCCAGAGATCCCTGGAGTTTACTCTCTTTAGACTATCACGACAGAAAGGGCACGACTGTGATCTAGTCCGCCTGCAATTCATTGCAACGAAAGTATCATGAGAAAAAAAAAAAAAACATAAACCTGAGATTCAGTGAGTGAGAAATTAGCACTTATATTGGACGTGTTCAAAACATGTCATGGTTTGAATGACTAGTCACGATTTTAAGACTGCCAGTAGATGAACCATCCATTGACAATCTCTAAACACGAGATGGACTGAAAAGGGTTATAAGCATTCCAAAAGGAAAACGGTAGACAACATTGCAAAGTTATCAAAGATAAAATTACCGGATTGCATATTACAAGGGCCAACACTTTTCAGCTCTACTTTGTTGTTTGGAGCTTTGATCGGGAAACTGTATGAAGAAAACTGGACACCAACCTAGAACATTTACTCGGTTATTTCTTAAGAACACCATCTGAGTTAGATTCAATGGTGCCCCTTCGGTTTAAAGGTGTAGCAACCAGTCAACAATCCCTCTCTAGTTGAACCACAAAAATAGATGCATAAGTTTTACTTAAGTGGTAAAGCAATTTGCTTAGCTCAAGACAACTACCGAATGATGACATCAACAGTTCTTAAAACCCGATATAGAGTTCAAAGAACAAGCATGAAGCTGAAGTAAGGACCCGATAAAAAACCCAAAAACAATCAAAAGCAACTATGTCAATACTGGATGACAATGTACAGTTGTAAGGAAAACATCATCATTGATATAAAAAATATCAACAGCTAATGAAAGAGGGATAAGGGGATCAAGTGCAGGGGGAGGAAGAATACCATTCACGGTAACATTTCAAGCACATGGCATGATTGCAGTTCGGTAGCACAATTTTACCGTTCAACTCCATGCATATTCCACATTCTTCTTCTCTTTCAACATCAACGTCAATAAGCTGCCTATACTCCTCGTCGTCATTTCTTCGGTACCTTTCCATGCACACTGCTTTCTGTTTTTTATCTTCGGTATCAGTGACACCCCTCTGAAGTTGCAGTAAAGAGGGATAGATAACAGCTGGATACAGAAAACATGGAAGCATTAGAATAGCTCGAAATAAGAACTATAGTTTATAAGTGTAACAAAACATACAAATTGAGAATAGATACCATAGAACTCTCTTATACTTGCTTTCCTTTCATGTGTAGACATGGTGGTAGTACCATCGACATAAACCTGCAAGATATGATAACGATGAAGAAACAGCTAATTTTCACTATTACATCAAGAGCTAAACATGAAGTAACAAAATATAACCTTGTAAATTAAGATTCTTAACAGCCCGAGTGCACCTGCAAGGTGACAGTCAGTCCATTGCACCAAGAATAGGAAGAGGTGTGCAGCCGGACTGTATGACATTCTCATTTGAAGGCATTCACCGTCATATTCCCTCGGAAAATCAGAAGCCCTGCACCTTGCATTACACGATGGCCATTTTACACAGGATGAGAAGAACATAATGATGATATTAAGCAATACGAATCTAAAAATACTCATCAACAAACACAACTACAACAACAATGGTTTCATCTAGCAGTACACTTCTGTCCAACTATTCAAGTTCAAAGGAACCGTATTAGTTACTTGTAAGACCCCGGTTTCAGCAACCACAGAGAAATGTATACTTTATCTTCTAGCTGTTTAAGATGCCGGAACTTAACTGACCGTTGGTTATAACCATAGAACTTACTGAATTACTCAACTGACAAGCAATTTACATCAACTATACCGATCAGTACAACAAAGAACAACCCCAAAAAAGAAGAAATGTTACAAATATACAAGAATCAAATCACTAAATTCATGCCTTAAATGAGCTGGGACCAGTAATTGATGATTATTGGATCTTCATACTGATATTATAGTGATCAAAGGATATAATATTGAAAGCAGTACAATCAAGTGGAACCCATTGACCACGTGAAGTTAGATGGATAAACAAAAAGATAAAAAATCTATAAAGATAACGAAAATTATCCTCACAAACATGCAATCTCTGAAAAGAAACATTGCACTGTTTTGTTACTCTATTTTAACATTACCAAAATAAAAGATTATATAAAAAAAATGGCACTCATAATTAAGAAATATAGTGTCCAATTGGGGAAAATAAGTGCCAGATAAAGAAATTGAACTCAACCTATCATATAACTAGAAATATTAAATGCATTACTCACTTAAAAAAAGCTGGAAGATATAACTTCATCAAAAAGGTACTATATCTAGAAAAAACATAATTAAGCTCAATTGAAACTGTTTCAACTACGATTTATGGGTTTAGAAACTGTGTCCTCCCCTCGGGAAAAAAAATCAAGTGTTTCTTTCAATATCTTCAAGAACTAAAAAAAATTATTGCTACCCAAATTTTTCATTGGGAAATGATTAAAAGAAAATGATCTGAATTATGAAACCCAAAGTTAAAATGTCAAAATTAAAAGAGAAAAAAGAAGAAGATTCTCTGGGTTGTTGGGAAAAAAGCTTCAAACTTGATGAACTGTAGCATACATTCCAAAGTCCAAACACAAACTTAAAAAAGAAAACATAAAAAAAAATTCAAAAACCCCAAAATGAAAATGGTATTTAAAAAAGAAGAAGAAGAAGAAGAATTACAGAGTATTGGCATGTTGAATATCAGCTTCAAGTACTTTAAGAGAGTCCTTGAAAGACTTTCGCATGGAACCTATATACATCTCTCTTCCCCCACCCAAAATTCCCCCAAAAAATCAAAACCCCACAAAAGAAAAACCCTAATTTCCTTCTTCTTCTTCTTTTTTTGAAAGAGAGAATCTATGCGTGTGTGTTTCGTATCTCTTAGTGACAGAGAAGAGGTCTCTGTATATCCCTGGGCTTTTGGTGGGGGTGGTTGTAGGTGCCGGTGACTGTGGCATTTGTATTTGAAAGTGAAGGCAATGTGTTAAAAGCTGACACGTGGATAATGGTCTGTCGTGGAGCGTTTAAAACTATATGCTATGTTACTGTAGGTATTTTTAACTTTGTTAAAGGCTCACTAATAGCCTTCATTTATTATTTTAATTTTAATTTTTTATAAATAATTGGTGCATTGATGCCAAACTTATCGCAATCGAATTCCATCCCTCCTTTAAATCCATCATTGCAACTTGAATTTGTTCCATCATTTTTATTTTATCTTATTTTATTTAAAATTCAATTTTTTTACTATGATTTGGTTTTTCTTATTTTTGTAAAGCTGTTTTTTTTAAATCAATTTAACCCATTCATTCATTAATCTAATTTTTATAACATTGATTGATTTTTAAAAGCGAATAATTCATTTGTAATGATGTGATTTTTGGAATAAATTATTTAATTCAATAATTATATATAAAATTACACTGTCTTATTCGAGATTGTGTATGAACTAAATTAAGTCAGTTCAGCCTAAATCTAGCTTTACTTGCTCAAATGGTATGTTTTACGAATAATAAAATTAATTTTTTAAATATTTATATATTTTTATAATTAAATTTAAATAAAAATAATTTTCAAATCATTTAACTTTGCGACCAGAATCAAAATTAAAACATTTTTACTCAAAATCCGAACTAAAACCAATCCAACCAATCTAGCGAGACAGTCCACCCGACAAATGAACTAGTATAACGTCTTAAAAGCATTTATTTTTATTTAATACTATAAAAAAATAAAATATTGAACGCCTATCAAAACTTTTTAATAAATTATTTAATGATTATTTTTATTTATAATATGATTTAATTTATTTTGTATACATCAAGTTATGGTTTTAGTCATTCTTTTATACAATATTATGATATTTTAATTATTTTATTATACTTAAGATTTTATTGATACAGTTTAATTTTTATAAAACAATTAACAAATCAAATAATTAACTACAGTTAATTGCTCCGATTAAACGTTTTTAGTGAATAATTGTGGGGCCCTTTGAAAAAAGTAAATTAAAGCGAAAGGTGGTGATTGTGACGCCCCTAATCCGATATGGAAATCTCCACAATATCCCTATCTAATTAATCGGGTCGACATGAAATAGTAAAAATATTATTGAACTAAATCAAATATTAAGTATTAAGGTATACGTGTACATAAATTCATTTCAAGGTTTTTATTTTTTATTCTTTTTCTATTCTTAGAATTTTCTTTTTGTGTTTTTTTGTCAATTTGTCTGCCACCTTTCACTTTTGCTTTCCGTATCTTTCCTTATACGCCTCCTCCAATATTTTGAACTTCTTTTTTCAATATATTTTCTAGACTATTTTACCAATAAAGGCCCCTTTTCAATTTTATTTACGGAAATAGGTCAATTTTTCATTATTTATTGGAAAAGGCTGACATATATAAAACGCATCCACGTAGGAGCGTTTTTGGGTGAAATTTCAATAAATCGCGTCCTTAGGGGAGCGATTTTTCCATGTCAGCATAAAACATGCTGACGTGGAAGCGTTTTGCTGACGTAGCAAAATCGCTCCCCCAAGGGCGCGATTTGCTTCGTGTTTTTCTAGGGTTAGGGCTTTTTGCATCTTTAGTCCCTAGATTTTTTTGTTTAGGGTTTAGGGTTAGGGTTTTGTTAAAATAATTTAGGGTTAAGATTAGGGTTTTGTTAAAATAATTTAAGTTTAGGGTTTAAGGGTTTGTTAAAATAATTTAGGGTTAGGGTGGTTTAAGAGTTTTAAAAAATAAATCAAGGTTTAGAGTTTTTTTAAAATAATTAAATTAGGTTTTAGGGTTTAAAATAAATTAATTAAATTAGGGTTTAGAGTTTTTAAGAAAATTAATTAAATTAGGGTTTAGTTTTTTTAAAAATAATTTTGTGTAGGTTTAGGGTTTAGGAAAAATTATATTGACAATAAGGATTTTAGTTTTTTTCTACAATATTTCAGAAAAATTAATTTTGAGAATACGGTTCTGAAAAGATAATGTCAAAAACGCTTCAAGCAGAATGCACTGTCATCAAAATTACTGAAAAAAGCTCAAACGTAGACGCTATTTTTCTACAGTAGTTCCTAAAAAATAATTTTGAGAAGACGATTATGAACAAATGTGTTAAAAACGCTTCAAGCAGGATGCACTGTCAGTAAAAATATTGAAAAAAGCTCCCACGTGGACACTCTTTTTCTACAGTAGTTCCTAAAAAATAATTTTGAGAAGACGATTCTGAACAAATGGTGTAAAAAATGCTTTAAGCAAGATGCACTGTCAGCAAAAATACTGAAAAAAAGCTCCCACATTGACGCTCTTTTTTCTACAGTAGTTCCTAAAAAAATAATTTTGAGAAGATGGTTCTGAATAAATTGTGTAAAAAATGCTTCAAGCAGGATGCACTGTTAGCAAAATTGATGAAAAAAGCTCTCACGTGAATGCTCTTTTTCTACAGTAATTTTTGTTTGGCCTTATGCTATAAATGAGCCAAATTTCATTATCAGGTTGTATAAGTTACAGCAAGAAAAATTAGCTATAAATGAGCCAAATTTTATTCTCAGGTTGCATAAGCTATAGCAAGAAAAATTAGAGAGGCTAAGCAAAATAGAAATTGAAGATGAGTGAATGTATTAGTACTGTTATTTACTATGATTGTGAGGTCCATGACACATAGAATGGCATTGTTTTTTTATCGGATAATACAACGCAACTGGTTTTTAACCAAAATATAGATTTGATAGAACTTCGTAAAAGAATTAGGCGTAAAATCTTCGGAACGACGCCAATGAGAGTTTCGTCTATTAAGTATCGATTTTGTGCTTCGATTGATCCCGTGACATATGATTCATTTGATATCAAAGGTGGTCATAGCTTGGAGGCGATAGTGCAGACTCATCTCACTAGTGGGTCACTCTATCTTGAGTTATATGTACAATTTTTATCGCCAAATGAAGCATTTGTGACTTCAACATCTACTACTATTCAAGAGGAATACACGACCCCTACCCGACACTTCGTTAGTGGGAGGCAGAACACGGAAGCACCCGTGTTTGGTAGAAGTATAGAATACACAACTCCTGCATGACACTCGGTTAGTGGATGGGACATGCACATCGGTGGGTCGATGTTCAATGCTAGAAATACGATATCAATAAGGATTGTTTTCATGAGATGTTGGCGATTTTGCGTTCAGTTAACAAACGAGGCGCAGACTTCTGAAACATACCTTTCGAATAGTGGACACAAGTATACGACGACGGCATACGATATGGTCATATGACCTCAAACCTGACTGAATGCATAAATTATGTTCTAAAAGGAACACGTTATTTGCCGATAACCTCGGTTGTGCGAGAGACATTCTTTTAGCGACACTATTTCCAAAATGAGTGACTAGTTATAAAGGCTAAATGTAGGGAGATCATGTATGGTGCCGGAAGGTATTGCAAAAAATTAATAAGGCGAAGGCGCGGGTCAACACCATGCACACAGTGTGTCACAATCGCGACAACCTATGGTTTCATGTGATGGAGTTTGATAGACCGAACCAAGGTATTACCGGCGGGAAATATCGTGTACACCTGAGAAATAAGACTTGTGACTATAGGACGTTTGAGGCACATCGTTATCCATGCGCTCATGAAATTACAGTTTGTCAGAATCTCCGTTTGGATCTCATGAGATATATCGACGAAGTGTACAAAATAGAATACATGTACAATGTGCGGAGACACGTATTTCCACCGGTCCTAGATAAACGTAAGTGGTCGTCTGTATCGTTTACACCGTTTAAGTTGTTACCAAATAGAGAATTACGTTGCAAACCAAAAGGTCGACCTTGCTCGAGTAAATACATAATAATATGAATATCCGGGAAAGAACAAACTAACAGAAGTTGTGCGGATGGTGTAGGAACCCAGGTCATACAATTCGATCATGTCCAAATCGAAATAGTTGATAATTTCTGTAATGAAACTATGTTGCATTATTTCTTTTGCCTTATTCAAAATAACTTCTATTTTATTAAAAACATAAAAATAATTTAATATTAAAATATTAAAAACAACTTTTATTTTATTAAATGAAACAATATAAAAACAGTTTGTACAAATATATTAAAAAATCAATGTATGTACCGGTCGAAATCAGTGCCACATAAGGGTGGTTTACGCACTGGATTCTTCCTTGGTTCAGCTTGCGGCGGGGGTTGTGGTTATGGGTGTTGGGAGGATGACCCACCTTGATAGAATAAAGAATGTGGAGGTGTTTGCATCACCTACGGCGGAGGTGTTTGATTCTTATAAGGCGATGATGATTGGTAATGAGATGAGCTTCCCGACGGTACCTCGTGTGATCTCTCCTGCAACGATGGCTTATATATCGTCGGTTGAGTTAGATTCATCAAAAAATGAGATACACCGAGCCACGCATTCTAACCTGGCATAGGACTGGAAAAAGGAAACATATAAGGGTTAGGATACATATAAGTGCTAGGATACTCACCTGCCATAATCTAAAGAGGCTGTGGTGTGGGTGTTGTCGGTTGAGGTGTTGGGCCCGGTGATTGTGTGGACGCTATTGATCGGCATGCCATCGTCCCTTCTTATTCGATTTAAAGGTCCCCGTTATTCCCTTTCGACACGAATTTGCTGACGTCTCTACTCTTCGAACAGAAATAAGACTTGCCATGGATCCTAAACCATGGTATGTAATCCGGAGCGCACGCTAACTCTGGAACGATAATCGGTTCGTGAGTAGGTATATGATCATACCGATTTTCTTAAATTTTAATATATTTCAAGAAGAATTGTAATGGCCCAAATTCAAGGTTATCGGAATAGTGATTTCGTAACCACAAATCTGATTTAAAGAGAATTTATTTTAATTTTTTTGCATGAATATTGGTATGATAGGAAAATCTTATGAAAATATCGATAGAAAAATTTTACCGATTTAGTGGTTAGTTAGAAAAAGAAATTATTGAAGAAATTGGGTAAAAATAAGGTATCGAGACTTCAATCTCGTAAAACCAAGTCAAAAATATTTTTATAAATATTTATGAAGTGTTAGTAATATGATATTAAAATTTCGTTAGAAAATTTTAATGTTTGGGTAGTCAATTAAGTGAAAAGGACTAAATTGAAAAATTTGTAAAAGTTACTAGGAGATTAAATAGCTCAATGGTTAAATGAGGAGGGACATAAATTGTAAATAATCCCAAAAGAAGATATTTTGGGCGGCATACGCTGAGAAAAAAATCAGGAGAATTGAAGAATTATGGGTAAAATTGGAATATTGCAAAATTTACTTTAAAAGTTAGGACTAAAGTGGAATTATCTAGATTCCTCTTTATTTTACTGCATTCCCATCAACCAAAAACGTCCTAAGGGTTTCTTCAAGCTGGTTTTTCATAATTTTTGCACCAAGTGAGTTAATCCTTGCATTTTTCTTGTAATTTTTGTGTTTCTAAGACTTTTACAACTAGGTCCTACTACTAAATTCATTAGTTTTTGATTTTATGAATGAATTTGAAAGTTTCTATGAATATGTTCTGGAATTTTATGATGAAATATGATGAAATTGGAGCTTTAATCTGTTTATGAGATGATTTTATTAGGTAATTTCAATAGAAATTGATTTGTAGGACCTAATTGTGAAAAAGTTTAGAATTAAAGTCTAGTGCTAAAATTCTGATTTCCAAAGCTTATAAAGTAGTTTAAAGTGATGGGATAAAGTGTTGATTGAGAAAAATCAGCTCAATTGAGAGGTTAATTGAGCAGGAATGAAATTATCATTGATTGAAAGTTTAGGGAAAAATGGTAATTAACATCATACACTAAAACAGTTTTGGACTGCAGCAGTACTCTAACTTTGAAAAATCACCAAAAATTGTAGAGATCAAATTAGAGAATGAATAAATATGAAATTAAATCTTATTGAGTCTAGTTTCTTATATAAGAAACAGTGTAAGCAATAGAATTGTAAATCATGAGATATAATAGATTTTATGAGACAAGGTCAAAATGAATTCGGGTTCCCCTTTTCTGACTTTGGAAAATCATTAAAAATTGTACAAAAATGATTATGAGTTATAATTTATATGGTTAGAATCCTTAATGAGTCTATTTTCAGAAGAAACAAATGGAAACATCATCTGAACTCTGTACAATGAGATAATTAATTTTTAGTGAAGAAGGATCGGAACTGTCAAATAGTGAAATAGGGAAAACTTTAAAAAATAAATTGTAATTATTGGCTAAACCAAAAATTCTGAAAATTTTATGGTAAGAATAAATGTGAGTCTAGTTTCAGGTAAAATTAACGGATCTTAATTTGAGGTTCCGTAGCTCAAGATATAAATAATTTAGTGACTGTGACTCAGTGAGACAGCTTTGAATGCAGTATAAATAATAATGGAATTATAGAGAATGTTACATATGAACATGAAAAGTATTAGATTAATGATTAAATTTATTTATTTAGATCCAGAAAATTCAAATACGAAGCTAGATCGAGGAAAAGAAAAAGTTCGGGATTAGTAGACTTTTGGTTACGAACAAGTGTCGAGGTAAGTTCGTGTAACTTGAATTATATTCTTAAATGCCTGAAATGTTTGTTATTGATGTGAATATGATTTGAATGTTCATTATATGAAATTTGATGAAACATTGATATATTTGATAAAAAGGGGAAGAAATCCCGGTTGAATGGAAGGAAAATTCGATGGATCTCTGAAAAGGAATTGACGGTAAAAAGGATTTAGCCCGGATGGGTGATCCTATCCTGATATAGGAAAATTGGTATCTAGTTGATTAGTTAATGTCTTAATGTCGAAAATTGAGAACTTTAAAAAATTTTAAAAAATACGATCCTTGTATTAAAACGTTAAAAATTTTCACAAAAAGGGGCATATTTCACGTTATCAGAGAAAGAGAATAATATCCAGTAAATTAGGACACAATGTCTCGAATTCTCGATACGCGAATAAAAAAATACTTATTTAAAATATATTTAACTATCTTGGATTAAAAAAGGGATCACGACCAGTAAGTTAGGACACGATCTTTTTTTAATTCCTGATATCGTTTAAAACTTGAGTTTGAAAAGATTCGTGTAATAAAGTTTAAAAGAATATTCATTTGTTTAAATCAAATGAAGAAATTGTAATCCAATAAGTTAGGGCACAATTTCTCAAAATATTAAACACTGAATATTGCATTTATTTCGAAAAATCCTCGTCTTGAGAAAACAACGTGTCACATCCAATGCGTTAGGACACAACGTATTGAATTCTCGATAACGAGCTTTTTATCATTTTTAAAAGAGTAATCTCGATTATTTAAATTCAACGAAAAAAGTCGAAACTCAATACATTAGGGCTCGATTCTCTCGAAGATCTAAAATATCGAATATTACTTATATTTTTAAAATTTCTTTTTTTTTGAAATCTAAATAAAAATGAGCGTCATGGAATAACAATGATAATAATGTAAGTAAAATAATACAAGCACAACTAAAATGAGCAACAAATAAAATACATAATAAACGAATCAAAGATAGATGAAATAATAAATGAATAAAAAATCTAAAGCATTTCACAAAAATAATGAACACTTCAATAAATGAATAAATAAATATCAAATAAAACAACGATAACAATATGAATTATAAAAGATGAGATATTTATGTATGTGTATTTATATATTTAAATTATAAATTATATGAACGTATATAGATGTAAATTGAAAAATATATGCATATGCGTACATATATATATGAAGTGTAAACTATATATAACATATAAGTATTTATATATATAAATATAAAAAAAGGGTTATGTACGTGTATATATTATAAATATGTATGTATGCGCATATATATATATATAATAAAATTTGAGATTAACAAGACATAGATAATAATAATAATAATAATAATAACTTATTAGTTTTAATAATAAAATAACCAAGATATAAACAGAGGGCTAAATTGAATACAAAAAATAAAATTTGGGGACAAATCGCAAATAAATTAGAGGACCCCATCGAACGCGCTGAAAAACTAGGAGGGGCAAATGGGAAATAATCCCACATCCAGCCACGTGTCCCTTTTCAGTGCGTCAGTGGGTCAGGGACCCGATTGAAAACGAAATAAAATTTCGGGGCCAAATGTAAAAAAAAAACAAAGGAGCAAATTAAAAGGCACATAAACGTGGAAGGACCTGGATTGCAAATAACCCATTTTATGAAAACGCGCGGATCCCCCCTGGAGCGGGTCGGGTTGGCCCTCCATACGACGCCGTTTTGGGCCATTGAATCTGGCACCAAACGACGCCGTTTTGCCATAATAAGAGCTGCCATTTTCCTTTCATTTGCTGCCTGTTCTCTTTAACAAAACAAAAAAAATGCCCCACCTTTCTTTGTTAGGTTTTCGACCAAGTCTTGGGGGGACCAAAAACCAGACCACCGTGCACCGTCACGGCGCCCCCCAAGAACGGCGACGAGGGTCACGCGGGACAGAGCTTTCAGTCCCTCTCCTCTACGAGAAAAAGAGAAGAAGGAAAATGGGTCCCTTCACTCTTTATGCCCGACTTCAGCAATGGAGAGGAGGGACTCCGACGACGAAAATACGGCGCTCAGGTGAGTACCCTTTCCCTTTTTTATTGTTCCCGAATATAGATAAAAATAAAAAAAAGCAAAATCGCAAAGAAAAAAATTAAAAGATAGAGAAAATAAAAAAAAAAAACTAATCACCTTGGTTTCTGATTTTTTTATTTCTTAATGTTCCTAGCAAAACCCAAAAGAAGAGAAAAGCCCTTCTTCTTTTACAGTAAATTCGGCTTTTGCAGAAAGGAAAAGAAAAAAAAAGTGAAAAAAAATCCCCCCTGTTTTTACAATAGTCGATTTTATAACCGAAATAAGAAGAGAGAAAAAAATAAATTAGTCCCCCTTTCCCCTGTTTGTGGTCTGTCTCTATGCCTGGTTGCGTGTTTTTCTTCTTTACAGTGAGTCAGAGATGCGGAGAGGACGTGATGGTGGGCTGGTACGAGCAGAGGGTAGGTATGACAGCAGTGTACGACGCACATGGGAGCGGGACAGAGAAGCGGCGCTGGAAAGGCAAGGAACCCTAGGGTTCCCTGATGTTTTTTTAATTTTTGGGCCCAATTGGGCCAATTTAATTTTTGGGCCTCCTGTTTTTGGGTTAATGGGCCCCGGGAAATTTTGGGCTTGCTCATATATAATACATCAAAAATACTAAAAACATTAAAATAAATATCTCCCAACAAATTAAATTAAAAAATAATATGTACACTTAAATAAGACTAAGATAGGTGCAACTTAACAAGCAAATGCCTCTAAAATAGTAACAAAATTAACAATAAAACAAAAGTTATACAATATCCAAACAATAACAACAAAATAGTGAAATAGTAGCAAAATAGTGGAGGAAAAAAAAGCAACAAGAAAATAGCAAAAGAAGAAGAAGCAAGAACAATAAAAAAAGCAACAAATTTTTTGTATATTTGGGCCGGGTTGGGCTCAGGCCAAAAAAACCTTGCTTGAGACTCAGCTCATTTTCTAAACGGGTCTTATTTTTTTACCCAAGTCTATTCTTCGGGCCTATATTTTTACTCACACCCTCTCACTTTTTGGGTGGGCTTTCAGGATGGGCCGGGTGGCTCGGCCTATGAAAGGTCTAATTGTACACAAATCATTCAATTAATTATTATTCAACTTCTCTCTTGAGTTAATAAATTCTCTTTGAGTTTTCTTTTTCAAGAATTTCTCTTGAGTTTCTTTTAGAAGAGTTTTAATAATCTTTTCAGATTATGGGGATCAACTTCAAAATTTTTCTTGCCAAACTTTCTTTCTTGGAGGGAAAATTAGAGCCGCTTGAAGGGGGTTATAGATTTTTTGTATTTCCAAGACTTTTTAGGACTTTTACATACCACGTTCTATCTTTTCATCTATCTTCTTTATTTTCTTCCTTATTTTTCTAATCGTAGATTTATTATTATATTTTAACTATCTTAGTTATTTATTTTAATTGCTTTATCTAACTTGGATTTGATTGTGTTTCAGGTTGTGTCAAAATCCAAGTTTCTTTCCAAATGTCTAGAGCCCTAAGTCAAATTTGCGATTTTGACAAACTTTATGATCCACTTCCTCATTCATCTGCCTTATTCCTTATCACTTAGACTCAAACAAGTCATGTGTCAAGGGAGGAGGCTCTTGGCAAGGTTTGGCGGAGGGTCAGGCAAAGGATGCGTAACAATTGCTCTTAGTTGATAGGGAGGTTAAAACTGTCTTCTCTTAAGACAAATGTGTTGAGTGAAGTCTCCTCTAAGAAGCAGGTGTGTGGCGAGATGTTTTGGTGTGGTGTAGGATATAGATTTGAAATTTGCATGTTTGAAATTTTTTTTAACTAGTGATTTAATTGCTAACTTGATCGGTTTTGAATATGTCTTGGTTCTCCTAGTTTCGTCGAAAAATTAGGTTATAAAAATCCTAAATCCGTTTCCGGCTCACATGAATAATTCTAAAAATAAAACAAAAACCTATGTGGAGATGATAGTTTACGATCTAATTACATATCCCAAATTTATTAAAACCTAAAATTACATCCAATCTAATTTTAGGAATCAAAATATTAACAAAATTACTTTATCATATATGTAATTAAATACAATCATTTACATACATAACCCAAAACATACATATAATTAAAAGAATGTCACACCTTATCAAAATTAACCAAACATAAATAAGAGAGAAAATTCAGTATCAATTTATATTATAAACGTAACACAACCTGATTTTGATTCTAGTTATTGAAAAAAATAAGGTTAAGAAAACGACTTTGATACTTGGTGAGAAAAAGCATTTATTTGTGAATGCACCCATTTCTCTAACTTCATCATTTTCATTCATCTATGTTCATTTGATCCTACATACAATTCATTTTTGGTTTTAACAAGCTAGCAAAGGGATCGATTAAATATATATAATTAAGGCTCAAATAATTTATAATTAAGTTCTAGCTTTTCGCTTATTAATTATGAACTTATTTAGTCACGAAACCATTCCACTATAGTATTGTGACTGAGCTCTCCCTAATTACATATCATTACGAAAACTACTTAATAAGTGTTAGTCTAATGACTTTTTCATAAGTGTGTTATCCTCATAGGATATCCTTAATCTCTTTGGAATAAATTCATTCTCCCAATATGAATCTATTTTATCTCATGTTAACCATTACATTTTCCTTCATGAAAAGTTAATTACTATCAAATAGTAATCGAGTCATTTGTTGTAAAGACAAACGACCTGCGATCACGTTTACTTTTTATCTATCATGTAATGTTAATGAGATGATATATTTACCTATTAGTTGAGCTATGAATTTCATTATTGTAAATAATACTGCATACTGTGGAAGTCAGATAACCAATGAACCAATATTTACTTTCATTTTATTTTGCGTGCAAAAAATATTAAGAACAATATATAAAGAATATTAATGTAATTAATGGATATTTTATTAAACCAATTTATTAAAAAATATAAATAAATTTAGACAAAAAATACTGTAGGAAAGGCACTAAATCTCAACACTTGGTTGAGGTAATTGAGTGATGTATCATTAGACTCAAGTGAGGCATATGTTAGTGTAACTTTTTCATTATGCTTGAAGGAGGGTTAGACCTAGAATATGTATCAGTTGGCTAAACTCACCACAACGGAGAGGTGTTCCAAAGGCGACCGCAATGAAAGTGTTTTCAGTTGCACCCAATTTTTTTCCATAACGCACTGGCCTTGGATTGCATCCAAACAGGCATTTTCTTGCTAAAAAAAAAATTCAATAGATAAAGGGAAATGGAAAGTAGGGAAGATAATTATGATATTTATAATATTAAATTATTATTAAGTGTAATTATTTAATTGTAAAGTAAATTCAAAGTTAAAATTAGTTTATAATATTCAGCTAGAGCGAGTTACATCAGGTTGATGTTAGGTTAAGAAAAAATTCTTGGCCCAAGATAATTATCAAAACAATTTAAAATATATGATAATAAATTTTATATTAATATTTTCTCTAGCATAATTATATTTAGAAAACAATAATAGTATATAAAATTAATAAAAAATAAAAATTATTATTTTATTTTGATACAAATATTTAAAAGAATCACGACGTGTTGGACTGAGTTAAGTCAGGCCAAAGTCAAGCATAATTTTGATTTTTTTTTCAGGTTGGGTTCAGAGCGGTAAATTAATATTTAATTTTGAGTCGGGTTCAGAACGCATAAATTAATATTTGTTTTTCGGTTGAGTCTGGATCAAAGTTATGTTGAAAATATATTGAGTTGTGATCGGAACAAGCAAAAAACTGTCTCACTTTACCGGTTGTCATCTCTAAACTTGACTAACTTATGGGTAAAAGTAGTTCCTTGTACTAAGTAGCTTCAGTTCAACGCGAAACTTATAATTAGCAGTGCAATTAGAATTAGGTTGAATTTTATATTTCACCGTTGATGTAGTGATAAGATATATAGAAAGATAATTTAATTCAAATATTAAAAATAATATTATTAAAAAGAGAAAATATGATTGTGATGTAAAATAGCTTAATTATAAAAGAAAAAAAAAGATTTCAAACAAATTTTATCTTTAAAGTTATATATTTATGAATAAAAATGAAATTAAAATGGTAATGGAAATAAAAAGAAAAAGAAAAAAGAAAAAAAGAAAATGGTTGATGTTATTATAAAATGAAGACGTCGAATATTGGATGATCTTATCGTTTCCGACAGTTCTGAAAGTCAGCGGCAGAAACGATGTGCTGACTCAGTTCACCCTCACTTCCTCACCGTTTATTAATTTAGCCTCTAAATTATATTATATTAATTTTATATTTAACTTTTATTCTCACTTTGATTAAATTATTTTATATTTTATATTTAATTATTTTCCCATAATTGTTTAAATTAGATTAAATCGATGGGTTAAACTAATTTAATTAAAAATTAATTAGGATATTAATTTAAAAGGAGAGATTAAATTGATTAATTTGAAAATCGAGTTAAAAAATTCATTAAATTAATTTTTTTAATTTTTATTTAATCAAACAAGACGAATTGATCAGATTGTTCAATTGGTAGCATAATGTCAAATTTAACCCTCAACGTTTACATATTTTATCAATTTGATCATTAATTTTTAATGAAAATGCTGACTAAAACATTAATTTTTAGCGATGTTAATCCAAGTGTACTTTATACTAATATGATACTATTTATCTTATATGTCATATTAACAAATAATTAAAAAGTTATGAAATATTTAAAAAATAAAAAAATATATAAAAAGTTCATAAAAGTTAAAAAGAATAGCATAAGGTACATATAGATTGTTATGCATATGTTTTTAAAATTTTAGTTTGTATTTCTATTAGAAAAACAACCATCTGAGTTTTTTTTAAAGTTGATGGTCAGATTCGACTATTTTTAAAAGGTTAAGAGTCAAATTTAATTAAATAATAAAATTGATAAAAGATATAAAAAAATAATTTAATATTAAATAAGAAATAAATGTAATATTACGCCATTTGCGAGTGAAGAAGAAGAAGAATTTGGTGAGGAGTTGGAATCGTGAGTTTTAAGGCATCACCGACTATCGTTTCAATCAAATAAGAAAAATGCATAATTAAATATTCACAACTAAACTCCTAAGTCATTGTTTATATTATCTTTAATACTCCAGATTTAATTATAATGTTTTTCCGTCTTTGACATAAATTTTATTGGTGTAATAATTAATTTAGCTATCATAATTTATACATTTTATAAATTTGTCACGATGTATTTTTGTTAATTTGTTGAGGCGAAATGTGTAAATGTTGAAGTTGAACTTTTTAGAATCAAGACCAAATTAACAAAATATGTAAACACCAGGAGCTAAATTTGTTACTATTCTAATCGAAATTATACGCAATTGATGAAAGATATTAACACCATAATTACTCACTTTCAAAATTTACAGGGACCAAATCACAGTGCTCAATTTTTTGATAGGTACTAATTTGCTCAAATTTGAAAGTGGGAGGGATTGGAGAGGTCTTTTTACCCAAAAGAGCTAAAACGGATTAAAATTAGATCACTAAAGTTCCAAGAAGGGCAAAGTGAAATTAGACCATTTAACAGAAACCCACTCAATCTCCTTCCTACTTCCAACAGTAAAGAAAATTGGGTACATATACCGAAGATCTTGTCGAGAAAAAACGTGTAACCAAATCATACATCTATTGACATAGGATAAGGTTTCCACGTCATCATCTCTCTCCCTCAACATTATATATATATCGTCACCTTACTCGGTGTTCCTCATATTGATTATTCGTTCAGATCTGTGTATTCAGTAAAGGAAATATGTTGGCAATATTCAGCAAAGGGTTAGTGAATCCACCCCAAGAGCTGCAGAGTCCAGCTTCACTCACTTCATCAATGAAGCCTAAGCTTCCCTTTGAAATCCTTAATGGTTTTGTCTCTTCAAATCCCACCAACGCTTTTTCAATGCGGTTTGGATCTTCGGCTTCTTTGGCTTATGTTCCACCCCACAATCCTTCCTCCACTTATAAAAGGTAATCATATTCTCATTAAATTATGGTTTTGATCCCTTGCTTATATTTTTAATAGGTGCGAAGTTAGAAAAAAAATTTAAATTTAAATCGAGTTATATTATTTTAATAATCTATATTTTTAATTTTTTAAAAAATAATAAATTATTAAAAAATTCAAAATATAATTTTATTAAAGAAATAAACATGAAATTTCTCATTTAAGGACCATGGCCTGTCAACCCCTAAGTTCGCCCTTGGGGTTCAACCTTTGCATGTGCAAAGTTAGAAATTTTGTATTAAAAGAAGTTTTTAGGTGGGGTTAAAATTAAATTTTTACGTTAGAAAGGATTTTGATTAAATTTAGTATAACTTTTATGGAGGGATCTAATATGAAAGGGATCAAATTATTAGGGGATCTAGGATTCACTAATGACATTATAACAATAATAGAGGGATCAAATTATCGTAAATTAAAGTATAAAAATTAAATCTTATATTTGAGTATAATAGAGGGACTAAACTATAGTTTAACCTAAATACTTCAACAATACATTAAAAAGAAAAAAGGAAACCCTTTTTCTTTTGTTTAATGTTTTATGACTGAAATTGCAGGTTGTTTAGTGGAGTGGATGAAATGCATTGCATATTCATGGGTAATTTGAACAATCTATGTAGCCTCTTAAGGCAATATGGTCTATCAAGGGGCACCAATGAAGCAATGTTCATCATTGAGGCATATAGGACCCTTAGAGACCGTGGTCCATACCCACCACATCAAGTCCTCAACCACATTGAAGGTAGCTATGGGTTCGTCATCTACGATGCCAAAGCTCGAACAGTATTTGCTGCAGTGGTAAAGAGTTAACTCGAAATTAAAATTCGAAGTTACTTCAATTGGTTCATTCATATTCGCTTCTCGTATCTCGGGTTTAATTTTATGTTTATTTAATGTGATGTAGAGTGCAGATGGAGGGGTTGAACTCTTTTGGGGAGTTGCAGCTGATGGATCTGTGGCTGTTTCAGATGATTTAAAGGTTATAAAAGAAAGCTGTGCCAAATCGTTTGCACCATTTCCTGCTGGTATGTGTTTTTTTGTTAAAATATGCTTTGTAGTCCTTGTACTTACATAAAATTTAACATTTAGTTCTTATATTTAAAATGTTAAAAGGAATTAAGTCCTCCTCCTACTTTTTTTTCTATTTAAAAATCTCAGCCCATTCGTTAAAATTGTAAGTATTTTCTATCAAAATTTATCAACTTGAAATTTTGATTAGGCTGATATATGTTTGATCGGAAATAAACATAGTAAGTTGATAAATTTTATCAGAAACTACCAACTACGATAATGATTAGATTAGGATTTTTTATGAAAAAGTAAAATGATTGAATTTTTAGTTTTTAAAATATAAAGATTAAATCTCAAATTTTATTATTCTTTTTAGGTTTAATTGTGAATTTAGCCCTTATATTATGTTAAAATTTGATATTTAATCACTCTACTCTAATTCAGCTTGATTTTTTTTTTTTAAATGTAGGATGTATGTTCTATAGTGAGCAAGGATTGATGAGTTTTGAGCATCCAAAGAGCCAAATGAAGGCAATGCCTAGAATTGATAGTGAAGGAGTGATGTGTGGAGCTAATTTCATGGCCGATGTTCAGTCGAGAATAAGCGGAAGTAGTGGTGGTGGCAGCGGCCGCGGCATGCCACGAGTCGGCAGTGAAGCTAATTGGGCGCTGCGAGGCTCGAAAGCTTGATTGATAAGATATATACTAACAAGATTGGGATATGATATGCATCCCCACGGAATTTATTCCTTATGATTTTTAATGATTATTGTGTTTTCCTTTGGCTTTATTACTCTTGTTTATGAATTTTATCACTTTAAAATTTAGAAAGAAATGTTCGATAGATAAAAAGGCTAAATGACTTTTTTTCACCCTCGAACTATATAAAAATTTTATTTTAGCCCTTCAAAATTTTTTCCATACCTTTTTTGACCCTCAAATTATAGTCTTTGGTCAAAAAGATGGAAAAAAATTAACTTTTTTGCTAACTTACTAACATGGCATCTTAGTGCTCACGTGGCATTTGTGATAAAAATTATAAAATCTATAAAAAATTAAATTAAGTTTTTTTTGGTTAAAAAGAACAATACTAAGTGATTACATCGAAACAATCAAACTCGTGTAAAAGCAGTACTCTCGAACTGCAAAACCCGTTGTACTAAACTTTATTGGTGGATCTATAAATATCAATAAATTCGATGTACCATTATTTTCGTACTTAACCGTTTTATTAGCAATCACATTTTGAGATCTTGGAGTATGACAATGTCTTATCTTCCAAGTTCGTATGAAAATGCAATTAATTAAACGTAATTGTACCAGACTACTACTGGCAACTCTAGCAAAGTCTCAACTAGAAGTGCATTATTGTATTCTAGTTTTAATTGCCTGAATCCTTTCTCTCATGCTATGCGCAATCTTTCAAGTATGATACGCGTTTCAACTCGAAAAGTTGTTTTCCTACCAACCGCTATTGAAAACCCATACAACCATCACGTATCAGCATCTTTAAACACGCTTCCCACCGAAGTACAATTGCTAAAGTACGGCACAACTCCATCCGTGTTAGTTTAACCCACCCTTTCTTTGGTGGTGACCACCATATAGCCGACACCATAGGATTCAGTTGAGGCCAGATTGAATCCAACAGTGGTCATTCAGGGGTACATGCAATGAAAAGTAGGCTGACTAGTCTTTTATATTGGAAGGGTTTAACCAATGATGTTAAGAGATGGTGAGAGAATGTTTCACATGTCAGAGGTGTAAATCAGAAAAGGTTGCTTCCACAGGACTGTTGCAGCCTCTGCCCTTAGAGAGGGCTTCGTTATCAATTTTTATGTACTTCATAGAAGGACTCTCTTGTTCAAGAGGTAAGAGTGTTATTTTTGTGGTGGTTGATCGCCTTACTAAGTATGGTTATTTTTTTGCCCTAGCACACCCCTTTATTGTTGTTGCTGTAGCTCAAGAATTCATGGACAATATCTATAAATTACACGGTATGCGAGATTCACTGAAGTCTTGAATAGATGCCTTGAAGGATATTTGAGATGTATGTCTGGGGAGAGGCCACAAGACTGGGAGAGTTGGCTTCCATTGGCTGAGTGGTGGTACAACTCCACCTTCCACTCACCCATTATGAGGCATTGTACGACCAAGCTCCCTCTCATCACATGCCATGTTTGGTTGGGGCATCCCTGGTAGCTATTGTGGATAGAAGTCTACAACAACGTGAGGCCGCGAGGAAACTAATACAATTTCACTTGAGAGGGCTCAGGACAGAATGAAACAAGAAGCAGATAAGCATAGGACAGAGAAAGTCCTTTCCGCGATTCTTCTTCTTTTTATACATTTATTTTTATTTTTTGAAAATTAATTGATTAGTGACGTGACGTGGTGCTGATTGTGTGGGTTGAAATGCCACACCATAAGTTACAAAAAGATGAAAAAAGAATTTAAAGGCTAAATAGTTTTTTTTCATAGTTCAAGAGTGAAAATAAACTCATTATGCCTAAATAAAATGCAAGATCTACAATTTCAAAATAACTCTGAAACATTTATCAATTTTGAAAAAATAAAACATACAACATAAACATGTAGAATTGTATTGTAGGTGGTGAAAATGCCATAGTTGCCTCTGTATTAGAAATAGGATCGCAACTTTTTCCCCTTACTAAAAATTTAGATAAATTAATCTTTATACGAGTCAATTATTTCTTCTGTCAAAAATTTCATTCTATGTATCACAGCCCTGTTGTTTAATTTAGTCCCTCCACATCAACAGTTTCATCTATTTATTCTATTAAAAATACTACTCATTTTGCTTGAATTAGTCCTTTCGTGTCAACATGACGCACATTATTTAATTATTGCATCAGTCATGTCAGCACTTAACAATAAAAATAGACTCTTTGATCTTGCATGCAATAAATAATTTATCTATTTTCTAAGTAGAGAGAACAAAATATAATCCAATTACTTCAGCGTATTAATAAAAATAAACAACCAACGCGGAGAATCAAATTCATCTAAAAATTAATGGTATCTTGCATTCAGGGTCTCCACTACCAGTGGGTCTCTGATTTATTCCAGTCAATAAAACCATACACATAGCCTGTTGTCCCCTAATTACATTACAGTAACTGTGTTTCATATCCATACAAACACCATTCAAATCTTAGACACGGCACACTATCACATATGGCTCCGGAGGAAGTCCAGAATTAGCTCGTTCACGAGCTCGGGTGATTGCTCTTGAACAAAGTGGGTTCCTTCAGGCAAATATATTATATCCAAATCAGGTACAAGTTCTTTTGCCTTCCCAAACTTTATGTATTCTTCCATCCCAGGAAATTTCAAGACATAATCTTTGCAACCCATTATCAGTAATGCCGGAACTTTAACTATTGGATCTGTTATCCCAAAGTCTTCATCGAATGACCTACAACAAGCATAAACCTGAACTAAGACACAACTAGTTTACAGAAACTTGCAATCGTAGTGTGGTTAATACTTATAAGCGTTGCATTCTACACAACTCTATACGCTGATGGTATGGTCGACCTGCTGCTGCTATGACCTACAAAAAGCATAAATCGAAACTAAAACTTGACTAGTTTGAAACTTGCAATCGTAGTGTGGTTAATACTTAAAAGCATTGCATTCTACATGACTCTATATAGGCTGATGGTATGGTCGAACTGCTGCTATTTCATATCCATAATGACAAAAGGACCATGAAATGCTCGGAATATATCACTGGTTTTTGTTAGGAATAACGCCATACCTATATGGAACTTGTAATGCAGTCTTGAATCCGGATTTCTCATATAAAGCTCCGTATGTTGCGAGATCTTCCTCGGTGAACCAAGGTGGAAGAGGAACAGAAGCATCCACCATATCCATGACCTCCTGTTTTTCATCTGCGATTGGTATTTCACTTCTCGAGAACAGTATGTAGATGTTCCTCACAACGGTTTTAGCATCGAATCGTCCGAAATCAGCCTCCGCTCGTCCTGGTTCCTGCAGGAAATCCAAACCAAATAAAAACAGTACATTTCAACAATAAGTAATCCAAAACATACATTCCATCTTGAAATGTAGAAGCCCTCCGTGAGAGACTCTCGATACTTCCGAGGTTCCAAAGGAACATGTGGGACACCCAATGTTACAACACACGACACTCGATGGGGATGAAGCAGAGTTAACAGATAAGCAGGTCTGACCCCAAAATCCTTTGCAACAACGAAAACCTACGCACATAAACATAGAACAAAGCAACGAAAGGTAAAGAACCAATGATGCACATTTTCACTCAAGCAAACAACAGCAACATGGTGTGCATATACAAGTTTATAAACCCTAACTCATTCGAACCTTATTAATTCCCAGGTGATCTAAGATAGCAACAAGGTCGGCAACGAGGTCGGCAAAGGTTGTCTTTTCGGGTTCGGGTGGTATGTCGGATAGTCCGTAACCTCTGTAATCGGGTGCAAGGGTACGGAACCCAGCATTGGCTAAAGCTACCATTTGGTATCGCCATGAATACCATATCTCAGGGAATCCATGTAAGAAGAGTACCACGTTAGAACCTGAAGATGAAATTAGAAAACCCAAAATTATTCGATTAAAATAAGTCGATGAATATGGTAAGAGAAGTGGAGAAAAATCAAATCGAAGTGGAACCCATTTTTTTACCTTCACCGAGATCTGCAACGTGAAATTTTAGACCTCGTACAGTGATGAAGTTGTGCTGGATTTGATCCATTGTTATGTGCTAAGCTTCGTTTTTTTTGTTATGTTTTTCTTTGTTAGTTAAGCAGTGAAGCTTCGTTGAAAAAATAGGAAACCAGATAGGTTTGGACCCAAAGGGATTACGTTTCAGGCCCATGAGTAAGGTTCTAATAATGGTGAAATACATTAGTTAGAGATTATGAGTCCATTTTTATTTTGGTCTCTAAATTAAAACGTTATAATTTAGTCACTAATATTTTTAAATTAATCTTCGATTTTTATATTTTTTATTAATTTTATCTTAATCATAAATAAAATTATAAAAAAATTTAGATTATTTTTAAAAATTTATAAAATTATAAAAATTAAAAATTAAATAAAAGTAGACAAAAATTAAAAAATGGAGAAATTGAGAGAAAATTGAAATTCTTTTTATATTATTTGTATAAAAAAGATCCAATATTCATTATTTAAAAAACATAGAAAAATAAAAACACTAAGCAAAATTTTTTTTTTGTTTTTTATCACTTTTTTTTAACATAGCTTTTTCATTACAAGAAAAAAAAAATAACATAAATTGTTTTTACAATTTGGGTTTTGAAAAATAATTTAAATGAATTTAAAAAGAAAAATTTTGTGGTACATTTTATATTTTTTTTGACTAAAATAAGGGATCAAGTTCAATTTCACAAGCTTCTATAGTATAAATTCTGGATGTTCTTCAAGGGTCTGGAACTCAACTTGACAATATTACTACTTTGGTTTCAAAAAACACTAAGGAAGCATGTAATGATTTTTTTTTGTTTCGTTTTTTATTATTTGTTATTGAATTTTATTGAATGATAATTTTATTTATTTCCTACACATATTAGTCATTCAAAAACAACATATTCGAGATTTTATATTTCTAGAATTTTTATGTATAATTTTTCTATTTTTTAAAAAATAATTTTTATATAAAATAAGAGTTAAATGGATAGGAAATATAAGATTCAAGGACTAAAATTGTTATTGTACCATATAAAAAAGGGTCATGTAACATAGAAACAAATTTTAAAATATTAGTGAACAAATTGTAATATTTTTAGTTAAGTGATAAAAATAAAATTTATCCATAATTAAATGATTAATGGTGTAATTTACCCATATTTTATATGAATAATATAAAAATTAAACCTGTGGAAAAATCGGACAAAGATTTCGTAAAGTCGGCTTTGAAGCCAATAGAAAAGATAATACTAAATAGTTACATCGAGTTAGGCTAATTACAAAATTGAAGATCAAATTCATGATTTTTTTTGGTGAATTATAAAAGGAGGGCAAAGCACTAAAAGCAATGCAATTAGCGCGACTCGGACTCAAGTCACACCTGGGACAATAAATACCCTAGCCATCAGACCAACACACAAGGTTTAAATCCATGATATTTTTAGTCATCGTCGGTCCAATTGGTTAATTCATTTGATTGGACCACAAAATTTAAATAACACGTTTTTATTACTAAATAAGTTTGATAAATATTTAATTAAAAATGATTTCATAGAAATTATAATTTAATAGAAGTTGTGGTGATTACACGTTCAAAAATAATTAGAATTTAACTTACAACTATTAATTAAAAAAGTTGTGCTAATTTTATTTATAAAAAATAGAGTTATTATTTGAATAGAATTCAAAGCATATCAATTATTATTTAGTTACTATTAGAGTTAATTATGTTAATTAGTTATTGCTTTGAATAAAATTGCATTAATTATGTAAAGTAAAATTACATTGTAGGTTTAATATGTTAAAAATGCTTGATTTATTATTTAAAAAATTTATATTATAATATTTGAATAAATTAAAATATTTTAATTATATTATTGAATCAATGGAGAGGTGATGGAATCCGAGGCTACGGTGGGGTTTCATTCCGGACCTGTGTGGGTCAGTGCTGGGGAGGAACAGAGGGTATAGGGTTAATAAAAATTAAATTTTATTGGGAAAATTTTATACAAGTCTAGTCTTTTCTAACCACAATGCCACGTGGAAAATTTAGATCAAGGTAGGAAAATGATAGAGGAACAAAAATACGGGTATTGAAAATTGTATGGGAATTCTTTTTGCGATTATCCCAATCTATAAGAACTAATAACAAAATTTCATTGTCTCTGCACCAAGCATTCTGCATCTCCCATCTCAATCTCCCCACCAACTTGCAATTCACTTCCCTTTTGAAACAACATTTCGATTTGTTCCAATGATTTCCCTTTCGTTTCCGGCACGCACGTGTGGACGAACACGACGGATAGAGCCGAAATCACCGAGAACAGGAAGAACGTCCCTCCCACCGTGATGGCACGAGACAACGTTAGGAACGACATGCAAATGTCGCCACTACTGACCCTACTACCCACCGCTCCAAGACCGGATGCTTGAGCTCGAAGCCGTAGAGGGAATATCTCGGACGAAACCACCCAACATATCGGTCCAATCCCGACCGAGAAGAAAGCTACATTCGAGCAAACGAAGAGGATAGCGAGTCCGATCCCGAACCGTTGGTCCCCGAGAAATGTCAAAGTGAAGCTCAAACAAAATAAGCTGATTGTCATCCCTATTGTGCTTATATAAAGCAAAGGTTTTCTACCTAATTTGTCAATGAGAAATACTGCAACGAAAATGAACATTGTTTTAGTGAACCCAACAGCAACTGTTGCTGCAAGAAGTTCGGAGTTCCCTTTTATGCCAGCATCTTTAAAGATTGTCGGACTATAATACACGGTCGCGTCGATACCCGAGATCTGTTGGAAGCATTGGATTCCACAACCGGTGATCAACATGCGTTTAATGGCGGGACTCGGGTTTAATATCTCGAGCCATACGGCTTTCTCTTTGTACTTATCCGCATTCGTCTACTTCTTTTGTATTATCATATGTCTTCAAAAGCACGGTCCTTGCTTCCTCGATTCGGTTTTGCATCACGAGCCATCGAGGGGATTCAGGGATTATGAACAAGGCGAATCCAAGGAAAACCGAGGGAGCGATCCCCACACCGAGCATGATTCGCCAATTTGAATGTACCGGAAGCCCCGAAAATACGTAATTCGAGATGTATCCGAGGAGAATCCCTAGGTTGATAAAGATCTCAGGGAAGGAAGTAAGGGAACCTCGAGCGATGGAAGGGGATATCTCGGCAATGTATACCGGGGCGATCATGATGCCGAAACCGATCCCGGTTCCAGCTAAGAGTCTACCTATCATGAGTACTTGATAAGATGGTGCCAAGGCCATAATAGCTGCACCTGACTGAAAAACAATGCAGGCTAAGGCTATGGTCCATTTCCTACCAATGGTGTCTGATATTTTGCCACCAGCTAAACTACCCAAAAGTGAAAGAATGCTTAAAATTCCGACAAGGATTTCTTGTTGGGTCTCTGTTATCTTTAAATCTTGTTGGATGAATATAATTGCTCCACTCATAACACCCACATCTGTCAACAAGGTTACAACATATAATCATATATATAAGTAGATAATATGTTTTTTGTTCAAAGAAAATAGGAAAAGGGTTGCATATATGTAGGATATTTGAATTCGGGTGTAGCGTTGGATACGAGTATGTGATTAGTTTTGTAAAGATTTTTAGAGGATTATATTGATATTTTCAAATATCGATATCAATGTATATACTTGAGATACGAGTGTTAGAGTTGGAAGAGTATGAAACTCTACAAAAGGCCCTTCTATTTTGAATTTTTTCAGATTTAGTTTATCAATCCAGTCTAGGATTGAAGTCAGAAAATTACTTTATGAGATCGTAGATGAATCATAAGTCTGAAGTTTACCACTTTCGGGGGCCAAGTAGCTACCCTTTTGATCTACTCCTACCCTTTTCTGAAGGTATATTTTCAGTTCATAGGCTATTTTTTTTTTTAAAAATGTATACAATTTGATATTTTCTACACAATCAGACAAAATTACACGCAAGTAGAAAAGGATAAAAATTATAATATTTGTCCAATTTGACAGAATTAAAAGAAAAAAAAGTTTACTTTTAAGATCGAAAATACACATTTTAGCAGTGAGGTTAGATTAACAAATAATAATATAGAATTTGATGAAAATCAAGAAGAAAACAAGAACCATCAACCACTGCATTCATCTAAGTTTGGATGGGCGATAGCAATGAGATTAGATAGTGTAGTGTGAGACAAAAAGTAAACTAATCGTCCATCCAAATTTACCCTTAATCAAATATTTAAAAAATAACTGGATTTCTCTAATTAAACAGATAAAACCAAGAGAACAATTTTAAATCAAATTAAAAAAATAAATGTTGCAAAAAGAAATTGAGAGAGAGAGAGAAATGGTGAAGACACAAACCGTAGCCAAGAAGCACAGAATTGAGAGAGGCAAAAATGGCGCAAGCCACAACATATTTCCTCATATCGTCCCTTATATTTTGAACATTTACAATATCATCCTCGTCTTTTGCCGTTTTTGGTTGCAGCTTATTATTATTATTATCTGTAAGCATAATTTCCTCTTCTGCTGCATATGTTTCAATTCTCTCGTACTTGTTGCTGTCGTTCCCATTTTCCTGCACTCCTATTGAATTAGTCAATTTTCCAAACATTGTATAATCTTATATGTATAGTTTATCTCCCAATTTTACTATATTTTCAACAAATGAATATTTTATTAGCATTTCTTTTTATAAATTATTCTGCTTTTATTTTGAAGGAAAAAGAAAAAAAGAATAGAGAGGAAGACATAAGAGAAAAACTATCTTCGCCTTTTTTTTTTGTTTCTGAAATAAATAAAAAGATGAAGATTTTTTTGGTACTTATCTATTTTTATTTAGGTTAAAATAAGCTATAGGTCCCTGTTCACTTTACAAATTTAGAATTTAATCCTTATCCTTTTATTTCTAGGAATTTAGACCTTCTACTTTTCAAATTTTGTTAAATTCAGGTTTATTACAACATTATTTTTTAGTTACATTGCTACCAAGTGAGTATTTTTTTTTTATTTCAAAATGTCACATAGGTGTTTACAATTGAATCTAATTTTTAAAATCTAAAAAGTGGAGAGACTAAATTCCTAAAAATAAAAGTATAAGAACTAAATTATAAATTTGTAAAGTGCACAGGAATCTATAGTATATTTTAGCCTTTTTATGTATTTATGGATATTGTCATATTTTTTAGGTTCCGACAGGACCAAGCAAAGATACGGGATTTTTTTAAACTAACTCAAAAAAATTAATTAATTATATAAATGAATTATTTTTTTGATAAAATACTTAAATAATCTAAAATTTAAAGTAAAAGTTGGTGGAACCAAATTGTTTGGCATCACCAACATGTCAGTAATTGGGATAAAAAATCAATTTTTTAGTGGAGTTATATAAAATGGCGCCACTTGTATAAATACTAGGAAAATATTATAAATTTTGAAAAAATAAGGGAGCTTTAAACAAATTTTCCTTTTTTTTGGAGCTAAATAATTTTGGCCACTTCCAACGCACCTTTTGTCCTTTTTCTGGTTTATTTATTATTTGTTTTATAATATTTTTTTATTCAAAATTTTTTTTTGAATTTTTTTAAAAAATTATTTATTATTTGTTTTATAATATTGTAAATGCATATTTTAAATGTTTTATAATATTTGTTTATTCAAACATTTTTTTTTATTTTTTAAAATATTTATTAGTTTTTATAATATTTTAAATGTTTTATAATATTTTTTATTCAAACGTTTTTTTAAAATTTGTTTTTTAATTATTTATTATTTATTTTATAATATTTTAAATGTTTTATAATATTTTTTATTCAAACGTTTTTTTAAATTTGTTTTTAAATTATTTATTATTTATTTTATAATAATTTTTATTCAAACGTTTTAAAAAAAATTATATTTAAAATTATTTGGTATATTATAAAACATTTAAAATATTATAAAACAAATAATAAATAATTAAAAAAACCGTTTAAATTAATTAAGAACTAAATAATAAAAAATTATATTATCATTGTCTCTAAATTTTACAAATAATTATTTAATACAAATTTAATTGTACAATTGAGACTGATCCATTCATTAATCAAAATTATATCTATGTTTATAAGTATGATTGAAGCCTTAATTGGTGTTGCTCTTGTAAATTATTTAGTTATGGCGAATCCAGAAACTAAGGTTGGAAGAATTTATTTATCATACAAATTACTAACCACCAAAGAAGAAAAAAATAAAGAAAGAAATGAAAGGAAGACTTGAGATTGGACTACTTGGAAGGTGGACATTTATTCACAAATTATTTGGTACATTGTATTTTAATTATGCCTACTTTCACACCCAACATGATATACCATTCGTATTCCTCTTTCACTAAAATAAAACTTTACTTAAAAAATATTATTTTAATTCAATCTTCTCTTACCTACTCAAATTCTATATATTTTGACACCGGTGAAACTAATCACACAATATTCACAATTTTTTTTATCTCTTTTGTGCGTTTCAAGATATAATAACCGATTCCATAGATCTATGTAGTTTCAAAAAATAATATATTTATCCTATTATTAATCAAGGATTTCGTATATAGCTAGAACGACCCTCACAAATTGCGACTACTAATTTGTTAAGAATTAATTGAATTGAAGCTATAGCGTCATCATTTGCTGGAATTGAAATATCTGCAAGACCGAGATCGCTATTTGTATCGATTAAACAAATTGTCGAAGAGTCGTATATTCTTCTTGCTGATCAACAATGATTACAATTTTAGGCAATCTTGTCATATATTTAATCCTGCCCAGATATGTTTGGAAGCGAGATAGTTGTCTCTTCAATATTGTTGCATCTCTTTTCGAAAGACAATAAGCAGCGAACAATAATCACCTCCAAACTTTAAAAAAAAACGAAGGACTCCTTATCCTGCTTTTGCCAGAACATCAACCAAGGATTCCGCAATATCCACGGTTTGTAATTTCTTTCCATCTACCACTCCAAAGCAACACACAAACTAGATCAATTAACTAGCGGGGCTTTCACCAGCTAACCATACCACAAATCAGCGCCAAAGCTCTCGTAGCCACAATCAGTAGAGATAATAAACCACAAGGCACTTTTTTCCATTTCTTAATGCCCCTCTAACAAAATGCATGTTTTATAAAAGAAAATGCAGATTTGGATTCGTTTGCTTGTAATCAGGACCACCAAACCAATTCACGGAACTTGAAAACTAAATAAATACCTTGACACAAACCAGCCAATGTTTGGCCCAACCTGGTGAACTTCATTCCCATCCACCAACATTTATTCCTCGATGAAGATAATATTAAAAGGACTGAGTAGTTAATTAAATGATTTAAAATTTGATTGATAAATTTTATTTTGTATATTAAGTTTCTCCCATATCTACGTATTATGTTTTCCCGCCCACCGGATTAAGGGTAATTGAAATAATTAGAAGAAGAAGTGAAAGTAATTCATGGTTTAATTTTAAGATATATTAAACTAGTTTACATACCCATGCCTTGATTCTATATATACTAATATTTTCAATAAAATGGTATATTAAATTTCTCTTTTAGCTTCAACCCAAATTTTTAAAGTCATACCAAATTTTTTATGGATATTAAAATTCCTATTTAAATATCAAAATTTCCCCTTTCTCACCCGTACGAGTTTGTATCAAAATTTCTAACGCTATACTAATATTTTTAATGAAACCATTAGATTTTTTGGTATATTAAAATTCTTTTTTGTAGCTTGTAGTCTCACCAATAGCTTGAACCCAAATTTTTAAAGTCATACCAAAATTTCTATGGATATCAAAATTCCTAATTTAAGATCAAAATTTTCCCTTTCTCGCCCGTAAGAGCTTCTATCAAAATTTCTAACGCTATACTACTACTTTTAATGAAACCATTAGATAGTTTGGTATATTAAAATTCTCTTTTCTAGCTCGTGGTCTCACCAATAGCTTGTCTATGGATATCAAAATTCCTAATTTAATATCAAAACTATAATGTTAGATACATGAAATTTTGATTTTATTTAATTTTCACTAACCACTAACACAATTATGAATATAGCATCATTTTACTTTCACATATTGCATACAAAAATAATTATATTTATCTAATATATATATATGTATTTATTTCTTTAAGTACGTACATTTGAATCAAAATCAAAGTTTTATATGTAAAATAACACTAAATCAAAGTTTATGTATATTTTTAAAATTTATCTTTTATTTTTTTTAAAATTCACTGGTTTAACATTTTAAAATAAAATACTAATTTTCAACAGAAAAAAATTGAAAACAAAAATTTTAACTGCGTTTATAACAGAATTGATATTTTTAAATCTGAAAAAGTAAACTACCACATTTGATCATCGATAAAATAATGAAAAGCAATGCAATATTAAAAGAAAAAACAAATCCAGTCCCCAAACAGGCAGAGATGTGGTGTTTCCACATGTTATTTGAAACAAATGTCTGACTTTTCTTAGAGAAAACAATTTACGAGGTTGCTTAATAATGGATTAGGTGTAACTAATCTTCTTCATTAAGTTTCAACTAATCACCTCAAATTGTTATTATAATATGTAAAAAAAATATTACTATATTTAGGCTTTCCATTAAAAAACAATATTCCCAAATTGACATTAATTAGAAAATATGAATAGTTAATAATTGATTAATCTTAACTCGACTGGTATAAGCATTATTGTTAATTTAGGAGAATGTGAGTTTGAATACGCTAAAACAGAACCTATAATAAAATTAATTATAAAATTGTTAAAGATTAGATAAAAATTTGTATAAAATATACAACATAGTGGCTCTAAGGTGGCGTGCATATTGTAAATTGTCTTTTAACATTTGTCAAAGAATGGAAATTCTCTAACGTGCATTACCATAAAGTCTAATTTTATGCATTATAAAACCTCATTTTCATCTTCTTACTTCATAGATCACATTTGTCATTAGACCAAAGTATGGCTTCTCTTTTACCACCATCGGTGGCCATATCCGGCGGCAGCGACACCGCCACTTCTTTCCTTCCAAAAACTTCCCAACTTTCAATACCCGGTAAACGAAAGCCAAACTTCATATCCAAACCAGTGTCATGCAAAGCCACAAATGGTGATGATCAAAACAAGTTTGATAGAAGAGACATTCTCCTTGGCCTTGGAGGTCTTTACGGCGTATCCTCGCTTAACGATTCGTTAGCATTTGCGAAGCCGGTCACCGGCCCGGACTTCACTCATTGCGGTCGACCGGACCTACCTATCGGTGCCGCAAACATCAATTGTTGCCCACCGCCGTCGACGAAAATCGTGGATTTCGTCCTCCCTCCTTCGAATGCCCCATTACAAACTCGGCCAGCAGCTCATTTAGTTAATGATGATTACTTGGCTAAATTTTCCAAGGCCATTGAGCTAATGAAAGCTCTCCCTGCTAGTGATCCACGTAGTTTCATGCAACAAGCAAATGTTCATTGTGCTTATTGTGATGGTGCTTATCATCAATTAGGGTTCCCTGATCTTGATCTCCAAGTTCATAATTCATGGCTGTTTTTCCCCTTTCATAGATTTTATCTTTATTTCTTTGAAAAAATATTAGGGAAATTGATTGATGATCCAACTTTTGCAATGCCATTTTGGAATTGGGATTCTCCTGCCGGCATGCAAATGCCTGCTATTTATGCAAACCCTAATTCTCCCCTCTACGATAAGCTTCGTAACGCTCGTCATAAACCGCCGACCCTTCTCGATCTCGATTACAACGGCGTTGATGAAACCTTGTCAAGTAAAGATCAGATATCGAGTAACCTCAACGTCATGTATAGGCAAATGGTGTCTAATGGGAAAACTGCTAAGCTTTTCCTAGGGAATGCTTATCGTGCCGGGGAGGAACCGGACCCCGGTGCCGGTTCCCTTGAGAACATCCCTCACGGGCTGGTCCACATTTGGTGCGGTGACAACACGCAACAGAATTTTGAGAACATGGGGAACTTTTATTCGGCCGGGAGAGACCCTATTTTCTATGCTCATCACTCAAATGTGGACCGGATGTGGTCGGTTTGGAAGACATTGGGAGGGAAACGAACCGATTTCACCGACTCAGATTGGTTAGACTCGGCTTTTCTTTTCTACGATGAAAATGCTAATCTTGTACGTGTTAAGGTTCGTGATTGCCTTGACACTAAGAAATTACGATACGAGTATCAAAACGTCGAAATCCCTTGGTTAAAAACCAAGCCAACACCTAAAAGGGTTATAAGTAAAGTGAAAAGAGCTTTGGGAGTTGCCAATGCGGCAGAGACAAAGAAAATGGTTGTAAGAAATTTTAAGTTCCCTCTCGTTTTAGACGATATCGTCAGCCTCGAAGTTGCGAGGCCGAAGAAATCAAGGAGTAGAAAAGAAAAGGAAGAAGAAGAGGAGGTGTTGGTGATTGAGAACATCGAATTTGACCGACATCAAGTGGTGAAATTTGATGTGTACATTAACGATGAAGATGACACGGTGATCGGACCAGACAACACCGAATTCGCGGGGAGTTTCGTCAATGTGCCGCATAAACATAAGCATGGGAAGAAAATGGCAACATTTTTGAGGTTAGGGTTGACGGATTTGCTGGAGGAATTGGATGCTGAGGATGATGATGGTGTTGTGGTCACTTTGGTGCCTAAATTTGGTAAGGGTTTAGCTAAGATTGGTGGCATCAAAATTGAGTTTGCTCGAGATTGATCTACTAGTTTCATGTTTTTTTAGACAAAATTATTAATTGTCTAATGTTTTGTTTGTTTATTGAGATGTACTATTACTATCTCTTGTTTTAGCAATAAAAAAAAATGAGCATTACTTTATTTGTGATGTTGAAATTTTTTTTGGTAGGTATATATTTATTATAGGGATCGAGTTAAAGTGATTCTGTTACTATTAAATGGACAAATTTAATTTTTATTTATTAAAAAAATCAAATAATATCAAATTTTAATAGAGTTAACATTTACTCTTTAAAAAATATTTTTCATTGTTTAACAGATAGTTACTGTTTTGAAATCTTTTATAGTTATGCAAGTGAAACATTTTGTTTGGAGTTGAATTGCAAATGAAAAAAAAAATTTCATGTATTTTTTAAATAGTAAATGTTACCTTTGTTATAATTCGACCTTATTTGATTCTTTTCTAATAGTATATGAAATAAATTGATCCATATATAATAATAAAGAGACTAATTTGATTACTTTTATTATGGTCACAATACCATGCACCAAATTCTTTAACATATAGTTAATATTTTGAAAGTTTTTACAGTTTACAAGTGAAATTTTTTTCTTGGAGTTGGACTGCAAATAAAAAAAATCATGTCACTTTTTAAATAATAAATGTTGAATTTACGACTTTTTTACCCAAATAAAAAATATTGGCAGGTGCCGCCTGACATATTGGCAGCACCAGACTGAAGTGTGATGACCTAAAATATTCAGGGACCTGACATGTAAGTTTCCCAAAGGTGTCATCTGACAGTGTCATGGCACGAAACCTTAAATAGGGTTAATTGCTTTATAAACCCTCATTGTTTATTATTTTCTTTTTATTCCCCTTCAACACCAAAAATAGAGAGGCCTCTTACCAATTAGTCCAAAAAGTTTTTTCTACTAAAAAGTATTTTTGTAAAATAGCCGATTCCAATTGAAAATAAATTTTATTTATTTTTCAAAAAATAAAATTTGTCGTTCAAATTATGTCTAACATAGCAGTTAATGATATTCATAGTAGTTTTCTTTTGCTCACATTATATTTGGAAACAATAAATTTAACTAAAAATTATAATTTATACATAATAAGATTTTTCTAAAGCTTTTATATTTATAATTTTATACCATGTACGTAAATCAAATTAATAATAAAATTATAATTATAAAAGTTTTAGAAAAACCTTTCTATTTTTGGTGTTGAAGGGGAATAAAAGGAAATAATAAGCAAGGAGGTTTATGAAATAATTTACCCTATTTAAAGCTTTTTCCCAGCAGCCAATTGAAATGGAAAATTTACATATAGGGTCCCTGAATATTTTAGGTCATCACATTTCAGTCTAGTGTCGCCAATATGTTAGGCGGCACCTGCGGAACACTTTTCGTAATTAATTTGTTTCTCATACCATTTTCGTAATTAATTTTTTAAAAAATATTATTTGGGTAAAAAAGCCTTAATTTACACTTTAACATTATTTGATTTTTAAAAGTCCATGAACTAAATTGATTTATTTAATTATAGAAAGACTAATTTGTGATAGTTCCTATAATCAAGGGAATTAGCAGGAACTTTCATCGATTTGTGATTCAACATTTGATAAAATTTGGTATATTTTACTTTTACAAGCAAGATTTAAATATCGTTACAATTTTTTAATTCTTAAATTTTTACTCTTTTTTATAAATATTTGATTTATTAATAAACAACCCTTTGAATTAGATTAAATGGATTGAATGAAGATTAGATTTCGAATTCAGAGGAAGTGAAGGTCATGTAAGTTTTGGGGTATGGAATCAACATATCATATCGGCATTGAGGGGAACACAAAATTACTTATCTAAAATATAAAAATTAAATGGGCAATCTAACCCTTCAAGAAAAGCATACTTTGCCCCCCTAATATGACCATTTCCATTGAAGCCACTTGCATTTTTCTTTCTTCAGCTAATGCATCATATGTTAGAAAAAATGGGTTAGTTTCTAAGTATAAAAATGAGTTGCATTTTTTTTTTGGTTTATTAACAAAGTCAACCTTAATTAATAATTATCTTGAGATTTGTCATTAGGGTGCACATTTTAATCCCCAATTTTCTTTGCATGATTTCATATAAAATTTTCTAGTCGTACACTTGAATTTCTGAAAAAATATAATGAAAATCAAGTTGGGTTTTATTTGATTTTTTTAAAAATATTTTAGGACAATTTTCGGATTTTTAAAATAATATAAATTGTATGACTAAATACATATATAAGGTGTATATACTTATTTTGTAATGAAATTAAAGTTACTATAAATATTTAGAGAAATTTAGTATTCATGCTTTATACAATTATTTAAAATCGTACAAAAGAATTATTTCTCACAAATTATAGAATAAAGGAATTTAAAATCTAAAAAACATCATATTCCCTCTCCCAAAACATTTCATATATATGAATGATGAATGTACAAATTCTTTTCTTAATATAAACAATGAAGGGAATATTTTATCTACGAGAGAGGATTATATAAAATAGAGTTATTATCCATTTCTAATATAGTTTGATGTTATATTAACAATTTCATCTTGAATTTATGGATTTTCATTTAGATTTGATTTTTTTCAAAATGAAAATACTTAGATTCAAGATGAAAATGTTGATATGGCATTAAACTATTGACAAAAAATATACAAAATGGCGTGACGTCACTGTTTCATACAATCATTTTTTTCTTATCTACACCAAAAAGTGTAACCCTCCAATTCATTAAAACAAAACCGTGACGTTTTCCAACTAAGTAGGTCCCGTCTTACAAGTTGGACACGTGTTCTTTCGAGATGCCATTCTTCGTGGCTTATTTTTCCTTCTTCTTGGTGTTGGTGTTGCCTCATTTCTGAAAAAAGAAAAGAAAGAAGAAAACATTAATAATTTTACATTTTTGTGTAAAATAGAAGTTCATTTTGAGTTGAATCAATTTGGGTTTTGATTTTTTTTAATTATTTTGAGTATGAATTGTTTAAGTTTGAGACTTGAGTTTCTCAAATTGGATCATTATAGGTTTAAATCTTTCATGTTATCTTTTCAAATTATTTCGATTTTGAATTGTTTTGGGTTCAAAATAGTTTTCTGGTTTGTTGGCTTTTTTATGCTTAAATTAAATTGGGTTGATTTTGGTTCAAATTTATCGGGTTAGGCTTTCATGTTTGGGTTTTAATTTTGGCATGTTTAACTTAAACCCTAATTACTAATTATAATTTCTAAATAGAGTTGGCAAAATAACTTAAACCATCATATCCCGATTCAATTAATATAAGGATTTCAGACCTAAAGTAATAAATAAAACCAGGTTTGAGATGGTTCATATATTTATAAAAGGAATCGAATTAGATCAGTTAATTACTGGTTTTCGGCCTCCTTCTCAATTTCTTGAGCCAATTCTTGTGTCAACTTCTCAGCACGTTCATCATGTCCGCCGGCAAATGTGTAAACCTGGAAAGCGAATTGGAAAACTCTCCATAGCAACTTAACGCCACCATTTTTGTTTTGCCCATCACCTTCTCTTCTCTCCTGAAATAAGTCCCAAAAAACACAATGGAAATCCCAATTATGATAAGCTCGACATATATACACACGAGTATAATTGAGTCAAGCTAAGCTCAAGTCGTAAAAAAAATCCAATTATGAGAGTGGAGTTAAAAATCGTAGAAAGTTATGGCTCAATTTGAAATTCGGGTTTCTAAGCTCGATTCAAGCTCCATTGAGTTTCATTCTTTAGGGTCAAGCTCAATTCAAGAAAAAAAACCAATCTACTTAAACTTGCTAAACTTGTTTAGCAAGTAAAGAATAAAATCAATTTTCGTATTCAACTTCAAGTTCGATTATTTATGATTGTGCTCGAGATAAATTCAAAAATTTTCAATATATTAAGCTCATAAGCTATTAAGTATTAAGATACTCAAATTTAACTCGTTTGAATTTTCAAATTGCTTGAGCTCGGCTCTACACTGATAAAAAATATTGGAGTTTGGAGTTACCTTCAATGCCAACTCCATGCAATCGGAGGAAACGTCAACCATGGTTTCTTTGATTCGCACAATAATTTGGAAGTCAAATTCAATATTGTAGCCCTTAAATATCTTGGCTTCTTCATCTTTGGTTCGCTCCAAAGCATCTATGTCACCTTTGATCTGAAAATTGTAACATAACTTGAGCATTTTAATGAGTTCTTGAAAAATGGCTTTGAATGCAATGTTATCAAAGACAACAAGTCCAATATTTTGTCTTCCAACACTAAATTTGTTGAGGAGTATATCTTCAACAAGTCTAATATTATTTTTTAATATGGGTTTTATCTTCCAACACTAAAAAAAAAACTCTAGTATTTAAAAACGTGGCATGTTAGCTAAACCCTCACCAAAAAACAGTACTGGACGGAACGGTCCTATAATTTTCAGGTAATACGGAAGAGCCAAAACGGTACCTTAGTGAAGGAACGAGAAACCTTGTCAAGTAGTTGTGGCAAAGGAGGTTCAATCTTCAGGTTCTTGAGTTCTTTAATCATTGATTCTAATTTGGAGTAAAGTGTAGAAGATGTCCTTAATGCTTCCAACTTTTTTGTTGGGAAATCTTCAATCCTTGCTAGAACCTGCGATCCATAAACATTGGAGGCTAAACATCGATTTTGATTCAGATTCAGATTAAACCCAAATAAAAAATGTTATCAACTCTTATAATAAACCCACGTAGTCCCCAACTTAAAATTATCAACTCTTATAATAAACCAAATCAAAATAACCCAAATTCAAAAAACTTTTAACAACAAACTTAAATTAAACAAGCTCGAAATTACCTGAGTTTCATCTGTTAGGTTCTCGAGAACGGATTCTACTTCTTTATAGAACTGAAGCAACTCATTCATGTCCTTTGTCTTGAACTTTCCAATGGCACCTTTGAGCTCATAGATTGATTTTGAATACTTCTCAACATCTTCTTCAATTTGTTGGAAATAAGCTGATCTGAGACCAAAAGGAATAAATATGGTAAGTCAATGTGACTTATATTATTTGGATTATTTGGATTGGAGTGTGAGTATCGGAAATTTACTTCTTTGTAATCTCTGCTAATGCATCAGCCATGCCTTGCCCACTGCTGTTGTTTTTAACCCCACCACCACCTTTTTTTTTACCAAATGCTTTGCCTTGCATTGGAGATCCTTCTACTTTGCTCTTGAGATTCCTATATAGGTTACCCATATGACTTGATCTCTTCAATCTAGTACCTCCTCTCTTAGCGCGGACAGATTTTCCTCCGGGAGGCGGAGGAGGCGGCGGATTAGCCCCACCATTTGCCTGTGACCCGGGTGGCGGTGGTGGTGGCGTTGGTCCAAATTTTTTCGTAAGCGTTCTGGATAGTGAGGGTGCTGGTGGTGGTGCTCCTCCTCCTCCTGATGCAGAAGGTACTGGAGGTGGCGGAGGAGGGGGTCCCCCGGATGCCTCCGAAGTTGACTTCCCCGGAGGAGGAGGTGGCGGTGGGATTGCTGTTTCAGTTTTGGGCACTTCTGGTTCTTTTGGCTCCAACTTCGGGGATGGGGGCAATGGTGGTCCTCCTGATACTACATTTTCCTTCGGCTGCAAGGAAGCAGGCGGTGGCGGCGGAGACGGTATTGTCGATGAAACTTCCGCCGATGGTGCTGGTGACGGTGAAACTTCAGCTGTTGTTGGTGCTAATTTAGTATCATTGCATCCATCATTACCGTTTTTAGTATTATCATCATTAGAAACCGGCTCTTTTAGTCTCTTATTTTCATCAATGTGACCTTCGTCTTTGTCAACAATGGATGCATTCATCACTAAAGATCCATCATCACCCTTTGCTTCTTTCTTTTCTTCTGCATTAATCACTAAAGATCCATCATCACCCTTTGCCTCTTTCTTTTCTATTTCTTCATCGTCGACGTTGATGTCTCCGACACTAGCGATCTTCTTTGGGTTCAAACAACTGGGAAGCTGAAGCCCAAAACTCGGAAACATATGTAACTTGAGTCGCTTAACATCCGTCGAATTCAATTTTCCCACCGATTGAACCCTAAAAGAGAACGTAACGGACGAAGAATTCGGTTCATCAGTCGCCACTTCCGGGATGACCGATGTTGGGGAAGAGCAACCGGAGCTTATTTTCGAACAAGATTTCTTCATTTCCTTCTTGAACGAGTTAGTTTTAGGATCCAACCCTTTGTTTCCGCCCCCCTCGTCGTCGGGGGCGGCTATATCGAATTGCTCTCTGGCCATTTTGATCAACACATTGAGTTCCGCCATGGCAAATTCAACTACCAAAAAAAGAAACATGAAAAAGATGTAATAAACAAAATAAAAATCAAGAAAATCGAAAACCCATTCGAAGAGGAGATTACGTACTTAGTTTATCAACATTTTTGCAATTGTTGTTCTCATATATATCATATTTATTTTTGTTTATCCGCTCATCATTCATCTTTGATGTGTTATCTCCAAGTTCTTGCAATGCCTTGCAAAAGTGTAACAACATCTGTTTATGCAAATTTTTTCATATAGATGGTTAGATTATATGATATAAATCAATATTCAATCTCTCAAAAAATTAGAATAATTTAATTGTTATCAATTTTAAAAATATAAGAAAATTAGCTTGAAACATATATTAATTGATGAAATTTGTAAGTTTTGAAGACTAAATTTATTATTATATCAATTAAAATGATGTAGAATTAATGAAAAAAACATACTGTTTTCAAAATGGGCATAAATTAAATTGCTCAACATGTTGTTGAGAGAGAAGAATTTGGTGAAATCATTAATTGCTCAAATCAAACCTTATCAAGTGGTAATCTTTTCAGTTCTGACTTGTGGAAATGTGGTAAGCTTCCAGGGTAGAACTTTTGGAGATCTCTCAATGTTCCTAATAACAACTGTCAGAAATTCAGGATTTAAGGGATGTAAGATAAGAAAAAAAAGGATTAATTTGAATATAAAAAATTGTACAAAATTGGAGATGTTGATAATACCTGATGTGTTGAAACCAAGGTACTACAAGGTGGTAGGTCAATAATGTCGCGAAAGGTTACAACTTTTTTCCGAAGTTCCATTATAAGAATGAAATTACATGCGGGTTGAGATGAGCTATCCTTTTTGAAACGAGAACGCATCGTTTTCTTCCAATTCCTGTTTTCCATCGACTTCGGATACGTTTTCAATCGCTGCGAAAAATATCGAATTTTCGATTAATTTTTATATGGATTCATATATTACTTATGTCTGAACAAAAATTACCTGGCCAAGTTTTACTGATTTGCTACCAAACAACATTGACATTGATGACAAACCACAGCAAATTGGGGGCATGATTATTAGACCAAGAAGGTAATAAATACACAATAAAGGAAAAGCTTTACAAAGTCTTCAATGGTGTTGGACTAACATACAAAATATAAACATGTATACATGAGAATGACAAAGCCAATTCAAATTCCAAACGTTTTGTCTGTCAAAAAGTGAACACTTTTTTTGTTTACAGATAAAAAAATTTTAAAAAATTGAAAGAAAACTAGTTTTGGGGTTTGTTCATAAATTTAATTGTTTATTATTAGTATTATTTGCATGCAAAGTATCAGGAGAGATGAGCTAGATTTTTGGCCTGAAACAACAATAATAACAACCAAAGTATACTTAAAATGACAAAGTCAAACATTACTTACTGTAATAAGACAAGTCAATGATAGAAAATAAATAGATATATTTATGGAGGGGGGCATCTTATCTGTCTTTTGTCAATGCCTATGGTTTTTTTCTTATATTGCTACGTTAGGTTTTTAACCTCTAACAAGATCATGGTAATGGGTTTTATCTTTGGAAGGTGGCCAACTAGTCTTTGATAATGGGAATAAAAATGTAATTTATAATTTTATAATTTTTGAAGAGATTAAATAATAATTTATCATGGGCGGAGAGGACCGCTTCCTCTTTTGTTATTCCTACTCTAAAGAAATTGGGGAGAAAGAAGGGACCTGAGACTGGAGCTTAATGATGATGGAATTGAATTTGAATTTTTTTATATCTTACTTATGTCCAAATGGTAAAGGAACTTATCATCGTCATCACATTTAGAGTTACATTCTTGAAAAACCAAATACAAATTTCAGATAAGATAATGTACTTACTATGGATATGTTATATAGGGAAGTAGCTTAGAGGAGGATGTGGTGGAGATCAATGATGGTTCATCCTACTTAAGAGGAGAGCAGTATTGTGCTAATAGAGAATATGGGGAACAAGGTGGAGAGAGACGAGAGAATAGAGAAGATTGGTAGATGAGAGAGATTGTAAGGTAAGAGATGAGTGAACTTATCTATTCTTAAGATGAGAGAGAATTTATATAGGTAATCAAATAGGACACATGGAGGTTCCTAATCAGTCCCTTCCAAGATCCTTGTTAAATGAGCAATGTGATATCTCTTAAATTAGACCAAATGGTAATTGTCTTATTGTATAGATTGTTTGTCAAAGATGGCTGACTTGTGTATTATTAAAATCTTGACATAACGGTGTTTGTGGCGGAGCCATGCTAACAGTGTTAGGATGGCAAAGCTAGGGGATGATGCTATAGCGGAGGTAATCTCATCAAGCTTGGACAAGACAAGATAAATTTGGCTTTAGCTCGCACTTAGCTAGGCTTCAAATACAATTTTATTTAAATTTAATTACAAAATATATAAAATATTAATAATTTTCTAAAAAGTTCAATATTAAATGAATAGTGAAAAGGTTCGTCTGGATTATATTCGAATTGCAATCCGATCCAATCAGACCTATCAACAAATCTAATGTTGGGCAAGGAGCTATCATCAAAGAACATTTTCAAAATGAAAAATATGCTTGAGGCCCCATAGATTGAGACCCAGAATCTTAAACCCAACTCTTAGGTCTCAACAATGTCGGCTATGGCCCAATCAATCTCACAAAAAAATATGTATATATATACAGCTTAGCAAAACATTAAAAGAAAAGAAAGGGATCGCAACGAGAACGGCTTTGGAAACCCAAGAAAAAGAATACCTTTTTTATTAGTATTTTTCAATTTCATATAAGTATATACAATCATTGCAATTTCAATCATTTTCTCAATCCGTCTTTCTCAAAGGTATTTTCTTTTTCTTTTTCCTAATTTCAGTCGGAAAAAAGGGATTTTATTTGTTGACTAATTGTTCAGTTGAGTTTCAGATAAGAAAAGAAGAGCTGAAATCTTTTTTGATATGAAATTTCTGGGTTCTTCTCTTTATATGTATAAATATATTTTGTAGGGATAGTTGAGCAATTTGGGAATAAAATGGGAGTGAAGGTGGAGCACTGATGTCACTGTTCTGGTTTGTGATTCGTCAACTAGCTGAAATTGAAGAACAAATGGTATAATTCCTTTTTTTTTGATGATTTTGGGATAATTTGATCGTTGATTCTTTTAAGAAAAATAAACATGTTTAATCTTTAATTTTTAGCTGTGAAAGCAATTAGAAGTTAGCTATGCAATATGATTTTTTTTACTGTACTATATATATATATTTGTAATAATTAAATCTTTAATCTAGATAAAAGATAAATCTAACTTTCGCTTAGCTTAGCTTAGTATATTCTTTTTCCTCTTAAATTGTCATACTGAATAATGGGCATGGATGGAGAACTGAGATGTTTTTGTGTCAAGTTTGTATGATTGCAATATGTATTTGAGTTCAAAAGAGAAGTTCCGAAAGGACGAATATCGAACATGTTTCGCTTTACGGTACGGAGTGTTAGCCTAACTCGAAGCAATGTATATAAAAGATGAGTATAGCCAAGATGTAATGTTGAGATGGATGTATTGAAATGCTAGGAAGGGTAGAATTAGAAATGAGCTTACTTGATTCCGAGTTAGGTCTAGAGAAAACTATTTATGGTGATTTGGCTATGTAGGATGTATATCAAGGGATGCGTGCATTAGTTGGATGTGAAATAAGTAGAACTCGAAGAGAGGATGGTGGCTGTAGCCGACCCCAACTATATTGGGATTAAAGATAGTCGGTTCAGAAACTGTCAGCATCGTATTTGTATTGAAATTACAGCATCTTATTTGTATTGAAATATGTATGAGGGACATAGTAGATTACCAGTGAATGGATTATGTTCCAATTTGTATTGTAATGGAATGTATTTATGATTCAAATTGTTTTGTTAACAGGCTACCTCGAAGAAAGTGATTACACGGGAAGAGTGGGAAAAGAGATTAAACGATGTTAAAATAAGGAAAGAAGACATGAATAAATTGGTGATGAATTTTCTCGTCACCGAGGGTTATGTTGAAGCTGCTGAAAATTTCCAAATGGAATCGGGAACTGAGCGTATCCTATAAAGAAGATCAATGCTTACTCTTGTGCTCGCTCTGTTACTCCTGTTCTTCGAGTTTTAGTTTTGTTTTCCTTATTGTGGAACAGCATATATTGATCTTGCAACAATCACGGATCGCATGGCTGTTAAAAAGGCTGTACAAAGTGGAAATGTTGAGGATGCGATCGAGAAAGTTAACGATTTAAATCCCGAGGTAGTATGTTTGATTACGATGCAATGACTTCTGTAACTACTAAAACTCTATTGATCATCACTGATTCATTGTTATTATACGTCTAATATGAAATCTGCTATATGAATGGTAAAAATTTTGATTCAAATGAATAATCCTGTATTTAGTGGTGGCCAAGCAACATTCGATTTCCGATATGAATATTTTTCCAATACTTGCTGTAAAAGAAACTAATATTTTGAAACTATCTTCACTTTCTGGAAATTCATTTCTTTTCTGTAGATATTGGATACAAATCCGCTACTCTTTTTCCATCTCCAACAACAGAGATTGATAGAATTGATTAGGAACGGAAAAATAGAAGAAGCCTTGGAGTTTGCTCAAGAGGAGCTCGCACCTAGGGGAGAAGAAAATGTAACTCTTCTTCATTCTTACTCGAAAACTCTTTTATGAATGCTTATTTTGCTTCTGATTTGGACATGTAACTAGCATTATTCAGTTCTTGCTAAAATGCGGATTTAAAGTATCGATTCTTTTCTGCAGCAAAGCTTTTTAGAGGAGTTGGAGAGAACTGTATCGCTCTTGGCTTTTGAAGATGTTTCAAACTGCCCAGTCGGAGAACTTCTGGACATATCACAGCGACTTAAGACAGCAAGTGAGGTGAACGCTGCCATTCTTACTAGCCAGAGTCATGAAAAAGGTTTGTCTGTTGTTACTCGATACCAACTTTTCTAGGTTTTGTCTTAACTTTCTACAGGGAATGGAACTTAAGTGTGATCGTGCATTTCTTGTTTACAATTACGGATTACCTTTCAATTTTATGCACAACCTACTTAGTTCTTTAGTGGTCTGGCCTTGATACCTGCTTGTTAAATAAAAACGAAAACCAGGAAAAGAAGAATGCAATTGTTTGCTTTGTACATAGTTGACATGATTTAAGCTTTGGGTTTATTTCGCCTGCCTTCGAGAATTAACAAAATCTGCTTAATCTGCATGCTGGAGTTCCAGACCCCAAGCTTCCAAGCTTGCTAAAGATGCTGATATGGGCTCAAAATCAACTCGATGAGAAAGCTGCTTATCCTCGAATAAACGATTTGTCGAATGCCACTCTTGAAGATCCTACGGTTTGAAAGGCTTGCAAGTCATTTTCAGGGAATCAAGTTGCCTTGAACGATCCTCTAGATCGTGACGAACGAAGTGGTTTTATGCTTGTAACCTCTTCATAATGACTAGCTAGGAATTTGTTGGATTTCATTTGCTAAGATGTGATTGATGTTTTATTTTCAGCCTTTGATTGATGTTTACTTTGTTCTTAGGTGAAAATCCAGTCCCCTTAAGCCATTGTACAATTTGCTGTTCATGCATTTATATACCTTTAATGGAGATTCCATTTGACAATTTAAAAAAAAAAAGAAAAAAGGAAGAACAAAACCCTAATTTTTTTCCGAGATTGTGGATATCGAGATTCAAATTTCAAATCTGCATTTCTACATAACTAAATGAACAAACAAAGAACATAAAAGAAAAGCAAAAGCTTTGATTTAAGATTTGACACGAGGAACGTGATAAACACACATGATGTTCTTACATTGTGAGCAATCCCGAAACTGGTTAAGTCCGATCATGTTTGCTTCTAAACCAGTATCTGACCGGCAACAACCATCGTCGAAATTGAGAGCATAACTTGAAGGATCATATTGGAATATGCACTGCTGTTTTCTCTTATGGTTCTTCACAGTTTTCTTCAATGCTGCTTTGGCTCTCCAAAAGAGGCTTTTGCATTGCTTCTTACCATAACTATTCACCCAATCCAAAGTTCCTATGAAATCAACATAAGCTCCCATTCTTTTTAGAACCAAAACTCAGTGATCCCTTTAGGCTAAATGAAGAGGAAGTGGAAAGAGAGGAAGGGATTTTAAAAGGGAGATTTTACGAAGGGTTTGCAGAAGCAGCAATGGAGGAACAATAAAGACAAAGAAAAGGGGAAATTTTGGGGGAATTTCATTGGGATGCTAAAATTCCACCCCAAAAAGACTGAAAGTGGGGGGAAAAAATAGAGATATAATGGGCAGAGAGCCTTTTCCTATGAATGTATTTTCACCATCAGATGACAAGTCTACAACTACTGTCTCTACTTCTCAGTACTCTCTTAATTTATACCCTCAAACTTTAGCCTAGTGTAGAATCTAATCAAGTTTCAAGTGTTGGTAAAAAATTCGGGCTTAAACTCGAATTTGAAATTTGCAACTTATGTAACCATAGGATTTAAGGTCATTTCTCCCATGTTGTCCCCTACAAGAGAGGTATCGATTCAGAAAAATGTCTTGAAACTTGATTATTATAGCTTAATCTCGATATGTAAACATGAGGTTAAAGGACTTTGGGATCCATTGAAACCCTTAGGGGTTAAGCATTTGAAAATGTTTTAGAGCACATAATTTTGATGCCCTTAGAGTTTACCTTCGCCTTACAGAAATCCAAGAGTATTTAAATCCATCTACAAGTACCTAAAACTCATAAAATCACACAACCACCTGGGTTTTAATGGAGATTACAGTCAGGTCTATCCAAGCTCAAGCGGCGGTAAGAACTTCAAGTTTGAACTCGGATTCAAAATTTTCAAGTTACATAACCATGGGTTTAAGGTAATTTCTCCCATGTTGCCCTATATGAAACTTGATCGTTATAGTTTAATTTCAAACACATAATGATCATTAGGGATTAAGCATAAGGGCATATTAATCCATCTCTGCAACTTCATTTCCTTAGTTTTTCCATTGTAAAGTTCTCTCACTAACTTAATTATTGAAGAGTGTTTTAGAGCACAAATTACTTTACACTGAAAAAACCAGAAAAAACCATCTAACTCTATTTTCAAGTCCACTTATTACCGTCGTAAAAAAAAAAGGGAAAAAACTCAAACAAACATACAACCGTTTAGGTTTTAATGGACCCCAAGTCTTTAATGTGCAGCACTTTTGGTATCAAGGTTGTACCAAAAACAATTTCAAATGTGAAAACAAAGCAAAAATTCAAAACCCTACAGTGATGAATCAAAATCAAGAGTAAAAGTTTATTCAGTTATTTGTAGAGGATTGAGGCAATGTGAGTGTTATTGGATGATCTCCTGTTTTGTTGTCTTTATCTTCAAAGTCATTTTGCATTTCTAGATTCTTAATCATATTCCCTTTTGTCTCATTAACAACTCCACTCTTTGATTCAATGTGTTTTTTTCCTACAGTTGGGAATTGCTGGTCCCCTGTCTCAAATCCCATCCTTCTAAGCCGACACAGCAATCTTTGTCCCTAGTTTTGGCTCCTATCCAAGTTGATTGTATCTGTTCCAGTATGGATATGGAAATATAATATTTCAAGACTAAATTATATTTCAAAAAATTATAAAATAGTCATTGAACTATTTGAAAATTTTCATTTCAATCATTGAATTATTAAAAAAGAAATTATTTAAATTACTAGGTTGTTAAGTTCTATTTTAAATAAAAATAAAAGCCTGATTAACGAGCTCCAAGTGATGATTCAACGATTGATATAGTCGATCAATACACACCAATGAGTAGAAGAATATATCTTAGATCCAAGTTGATCTAACAGTTAGTGCTGGTGATCAGAGAAGAAAACTATTTGAATTTTTATTCACAAATTCGTGATGTTCAAAGTTGTTTTATTAAAAAAACAACTGAACAGTAGAAGAGAAGGGGAAGAGGAGCTTCTGATTAGTACAGAGGGTGCGGATAAAGAAGGCCATATAATAACTATTTTAAAAATTTAAACTTACTAATAGTTTAGTAACCTTGGGTGTATTTTTTTTTGAAAGAATTTACTCACATTTTAAATAATCTCTAAATTAGAATAATGAATTCTGACCAATTAATTCGAATTCTTAATTTGACTCTAAAAATTCAAAAACTCGAATATAAAATTAAGAAATCATCAAAAATCTAAAATAATTTAAACTCAAAATATCTCAAATAAACAAGTATCTTGAAATAATCATAACCCAAATTTTAGATTCAAATGAAAAACTAAGGGCTTGATAAATATTATTGATAAATTTGAATCCAAAATAATTAAATTTACTTGAGACTAAGGGCTTGTTTAGTAGTGTTTAAAAAAACACTTCTGACTCCAAAAATACTTTTAAAGAAAATTTGTACTAAACAAGTTGCTTTTTGCTGAAATTTAAGAAGCTAAAACTTTTTAGCTTTTTCTCTCCCAAAAGCCTTTTGGTGTTTAATTACTTTTTCACTCCTCCAATAATAGTATTTTCTCTTTTTTTGTTTCTTGGTGCTTAATTACAAATGTGTTAAAATTATTAATTAAAAATAAATTTTTTAAAAATACTAATTACAAATATTTAATGGTTATATTTAAACATTTAAAATATAGTTTATATATTCTAATTAAATTTTATAATTAATTAATATTTATTGCTTAAAAATATTTTAAATTTATATTGCATATATTAAAATATTAACAACAAGTTATAATAATTTTTTTTATATTCTTACTAAAATATAATAATATTAACTAATTTAAATATTATTTAAATGCATATTTGTTACTTGATAATAACATGTTTAAAATTGACATTTTATTTCTCAAAAGCACTTTTTGACAACAATACTAAATACTCAACTTTTAAACTAAACTTTTCAAAAATACTTTTTCACAACGCTTTTCAAAAGCACTTTTTAAAAACATTGTTAAACTAGAGTTCAAAAATTTAAAATGTGATTCAAATAAATCACAGTCCAAATAACCTAAATCTCTCCCAATACAAATTGAATCTAACACATATCAATGATGAAAATAACAACTATTCATTTCATTTCCTATTATGGGCTCAGGCTAGTTGTCGTGAAAGTTCAGAAAGTGTCAGGTTCTGCTCTGCAACAAACTTTTGTACTGATATTTAAGGCCTGCGGCTATTGCTACATATGAGCATCTCGACAGGTCGTTGAGCTCAATAATTAACGTTGAAAGCTACCATTTTCAAGCTGATGGCAGCTTAGACAATTAGAAAGCCCCTCATTGCATTGGCGTCATGGTGATGGAACACATACGTGATAGGAGCTTGGGAGAAATGGGATTTTCTTTTTTAGGATTTGAATTTAGGATTCAGACGCTTCTGTGTGTCTGCTTTCAAACCCTAAAACTTAATTTACCGATGAAATGATTTTCATGATACATAGTTCTATACCATCGATATTTTGTTTTTCGTTTTTTTGTTCTTCTTTTTAATATTTGTTGAGTAATATTTTATCACATTTTATTAATGAGAACGTTCAGATATTTATACATATTGTTACTGTTTACGACTTGACCCCATTATCCCTAGGACTTATATTTTGAGTGGACTTCAAGTATGCTGGACACTTGTTTCACTCTGGGTTGCCTACTAGACCACGCAGTCTCCTGTCTCCAAGCTCCTGGAGTATATACGAATTGAGACTGCGACCTTCCCTTTGTTCATGTGAACTCTCCTTGCGAGCTGGGTTCGTGAGCTTCCCTCATGGTTTGCCTCACACTCAATTGTCTGGTGGGACCTATTTAGGTTGCAAGATCCTACTTGGATTCAGGCTGATGATCATTGATGTATAACAATATTCATATTTGATGTATTTTTAAATAGAGATGTCAAGATATATGTGTTAGACACTCATTTAGGTCCTTAGAACATAGGTTTTAACATGCATATATTGACGTCAAGTACAATAAGAACCAAGTTTATCTCATATATTCATGCAACCACTGTCAAGAGAAAATATCTAATAAATTTAGAGTTCGAATCCAAATTTTACAAGCTTACTTTTTGTAAATTTGAAATTTAGTCATTTATTTTTATTTTTAGGAATTTAGTCTTTTTATTTTTCAAAATTCATGTCTAAATATTAACATCATTAAAGCTTTTTTTTTGTTAAATTTATTAGTGTGACATTTTGAAATTATAAAAACACTTACTTTATGTAACTAAAAAAATAATGTTATAATGAACATAGATTTAATAAAAGAATTTTAACAGTGTTATTAATTAGATTTGGATTTTTAAAAGAGAAAAGCATAAGGACTAAACCTTGAAATAAAAATATAAGGATTAAATTTTAAACATATAAAAACTATAGGAGCTTAGAGCGTATTTTAACCTTTTACAATTAGTTGTCATTAGAGATTTTAGTGGTAGGGTTTGAGTCTAAGTTCTGTATGCCATGTTTGTTTAAGCCTGGCATAATTTTAAAGTATAAATCTTAACTTTTGACCAATTTCATTCATATTTATAAATAATTAATCTAAACTTTATTTAAGTTTACACCTATTTTTATTAAAATCTTAATTAGGGTTGAGTAAGGAAAATCAAAGAATTAAAAATCAACTCGAACCAAGTTGTTTGGACGGTTTATGGAATGTAAGTTTAAAAATCACTGTTACCTAAAATTGAATTAAATTTTATTTTATATTTTTATATAAAAATTAATTATATATTAAAATAAAAAATACTGAAAATAATTTAGAAGTTCTTTAAAAAATTATTGTTTTTAAGAAGTACTTATGAAAAAAGACTTTGAAATTTTGTCAAATAATATTCAAAAGCCAACAAAGCTCATTATGTAAAAATAGATCTAAAAATCCAAAAAAAAAATTAATGTAGAAAAATCGAGAACCTAATCAAGCTGAATTGAACTAAATTATGATGAATGATTCAAAAACTCAATCAAACCAAACCAATATCACCCCTAATCTTAATAACTTAACATATTTTTAATATTTACATTATAATATTATATATTTAATATAATATGTAAAAAATAACATATTATAAAATTAAAAACCAACTTGTTCAAATGACTCTTGACAAAACTAAAATTACTTATTTTGATTTGTGGCTAAGGATGACAATGGACGGACGGAGCAAATGTTGCTACAATCTATCACCGCTCCACAATTAGCACGCTTTGCTCCATCACTTGCCACGTTTCATTATGGATGTATAATCTTGAAAAATCACTATCACCTCTATAGATGTTAAATGCATCCGTTCTCACCTCACTTTGTTTCTTTTTTAAAAGTAAGTAAATATTTAAACATAATTGTTCAAAAAATTTAAACAAGGAATATATAATTTTTTTCTATAATATGTTTTGACATTTTTACCCTCTTAATAGTTATATATATAATAACTAAATTTTATATAATGGAGTAGAGCGAGATAAGATAAACAATTATTATAAAAAAAAATCATCTCACATGTATTTTCACTTTCAAAATAATCTATTTTATTCAAATTATTCGATTTTTTGTGATTCCTATGTACGACAAGTGATGATGGATGGTAAGATGTGTTGCCATGAACAACAAAAAAAGGTAAGGTCAAAGCCCAATCTTCTCACTTCTCAAGTCCATCTACAGATACAAAGCAGATTAGTTTACTCCTATAGTCTTGTTGAGTCCATACCAAGTATTTAAATTAATTTTTCAACTTTGATTCTGGTCCAATTTTAAAAAAGGTTTTCTTTTTTTTTTTTTGCTCAATGTTAGTTTAATTTAAGAAAGGTAAATTCGAAATTAACTCAGCCCGCTCATGTTTAAAAATAAATTTCTTAAAAAAATATAATGACTAAAAAGATATTTTTTAACACATTAAATATTAAAAAACACTACCATAAATATAATAATTATTTTATTATATTAAAATAATTATATTATATTAAAAAAACATAAATAAATATTTTATTGTATTAAATATAATTTTTAAAATTTTATATTTTGGGTTGGGTTATTTAGTTGGGTAAGTTTTTTTTTTTTAGATTTTGGATAATGAGTTTAATTGTTATTGGATTAGTGATTTAATATAAATATATATATAATTAATTAATATTTTTTATAAGATAATATATTTGGACTAGGTCGGGCCGAGCTCGGGGCAAAAAAATCTTATCCAAGACTTGGCTTATATAGAAAATGAACTTTAAATTTTACCAAAAACCCATTTTGCAGGCATCATATTTTATCTAAATCTTCTCATTTTTGGAACGAACCTTCAAGCTTGAGCAGATGACTCGACCCATAAATAAGTTTATTGAGATCAAGCACCGGTGTAATAGACATGGGCCGATATATAAACAATTACAATCGTCTGTTACCCACATGAATAACAAGTAGGCAACTGCTAAAGTACCATAAATTTTATTTGATGGTATAAATTGAATTACATATATTCATAATTTTAAATTCTAAAATATTATTAATTATTATAAAAATTATTGATAAGACTTGAGAAAAAAAATATATAAACAAGAAATAAAATTTAAAATCAAATAATCACATATAATTTGTTAGTCCAAGAAAGTATTTGATATTATGATTACTTATAAAATTAAAAAGAAAAATACAAATTATATGTAATTTTATCTAATTATTCTAGCATTTTATTTTTGTTAGTTTATTCTCTCTAAGATTAAACATATACCTGTTATTATCATCAGTTGATCATTGGTCAAATATAAATAATCAAAAGGAATAGTATGTAATCTAGTATAAATAATTTATAATAAGCACTATCTAATTTAGCTAAACATTTAGTTTGAGTAGGAAAGTATCTTTCATCAATAAAATTTTGGGATTATTTTAAATGAGATTAATAAAATAACATATAATTATATTTTAAAAAAATAAAAATATATATACTAAAATTAAAATAATATTATTTTTGTACAAAAACAACACTTTGAACTTAAATCATATACGAGCATGTTTGTAAGGCTACAGATTAATTAATTTGAGTGTATTTTTTTTTGTAATTACTCTAATTTCCTCATTCCTTTTAAAAATTGAAAAGTGTAATTAGTATGTTCCAATTACACGCAATTTTGTTTGATCCACTACTTATAGTAGTTAATCAATCATGCCACATATGTGTAACTACAAAACCATTACACTCAAATTTAATTTCTACGTGGCTTTCCAAACACACCTAAAATTTTATAAAACCTTGATTCTTGGTATATGAGTGTTGCTAACCATAGTCGTAAAATTTAGATTCTTGAACCATTAACATTCAATGATTCAACTTATTCGGTAATATCGTCCAATAGTTTGTTTTAATTGATAAAAGAATTCGAGGAAATGAATTGATGTAATCAGTTGAACTAATTGAACCGATTTAGGAGGTGAGTTTTGAAATTATATATATAAAATATTTTAGAATAAAATAAAAAAGTGAAATGAGTATATACAACCGGGTTCTGTTCTTAAAAGCATTTGAAGACTTGACTTTATTATTGTACTTTTTGAGGTAAATGTTGCAATGTGTTTGAGAGAAAATTATGATAAGCATGAATTTCAACATGTAATAATTATTAATAATTACAAAAATGGAGTGTTATGCATTGGATTCCCTTCCATTATTTATTTTCTTACTACTATATATTTACACTTGAAACTTTTTTCTTCTAAATCATCAATTAAAAAATACAGATGAAAAAAATCTTCGGTTTGCACTTGAAAAGCAATTTCGTTTTAACTGTCATTAGAACAAAATCGAACAAAAAGGTTAAATGTAAAGTAAAGATAGAATTAACACACGATTGATAGGTGTTAAAAGTAACATGTTTTTAGCCTCATTCTTAATGCATTTTTGAGTGATTATTTGATGCTAATAGTGAATTTTATGCTCCTAATCCTTTAAATTCATGTTTTTTATACTTAGGAGAGCATTTGGGAGCAAAATGAGCGAAAAACAAATGAAAACCGTAAAATCAAAGCGAGTTACAGGAGCCACACAGGTTGGACCATTCAACACGACCATGTGAGCCATACGGACTGCCACACGACCATGTGGCAGGTCGTGTCGGTTTTGCGATTTGCACTCCAAACAGTGGAAAAACGTAATTTTTAGGGTTTTTCGGGCATTCTAAGACCTATATATGACAAAAATAAGAAGATAGGAGTGAGCCGCCATAGAATACTCAAGAAAACAACTCGAAAAACACCATTGAAGCGGATTCTAAAGCAGATTTCCATCAAGATTGAAGAATGCCTTTTGATTTCTTTGGAGATTATTATGAGTTTCTTTATTTTTTGTGATTATATTGTATTTTGGATGTTTCTAAATACCTAGGGAGATGAACCCTATGGATTCTACCGTTTGATTTTTATTTTATGCAATAAATACTTAGATCTTGTTCTCAATTATGTGTGCTTAATTATTGGTTTAATATTTCCAAACTATTAATCCATGTTTGATATGCTTAAATCAGAGGAGGAATAGACCTTGTTTAAGAGTAAATCTAGCGTAATTGAGTGGAGTTGCATGCAATACTAAAAAAAATGATATAAATCTATCGGATTAGAGTAAAATCTAATAGGGGAATTCATAGATCGAGTTAATGTGATAATAGGAGTTTTAAGTAGAAAGAAATTTCAATTAATCAACCTAGAGTCAGTTGCTCTTATTCTTGAAGAGAGATATTAGCATAATTTAGGTATTTTTACGAATTAAGATACTAAATGAAGAAATTGTGTAATTTAGATTGATAATGAAAGATGAAATCTAGGTAATATAACTTCTTTCCTGGGTATTTGTTTCACTTCTTGGCTGTTAATAGTTTATTTTCCTAAATTGTTCTTTGTCGTGTTCGTAGTTAATTAATTTAGTTAATTTTAGTTTTAATCAATCACCTAAATTTATCGGTCAAATAATATAAATGCAGTAGTTACTAATACTTTTAGTCTTCGTGGGAATGATATCTTTGCTAACCGTAGCTATACTATTAATTGATAGGTACACTTGCCTTAGTCAGATTTTTAGTTGGTTTATGACTACATTAATGATATTTGTTAATATAATTCGGATTCACCAATCCTATTTTGGTGTAGTGAAACCACCCACCATTCATGTTAGTGGACTAACATGAATCTCACTATTAAAATCTACAAAGTCATTCAATATAAAATCTTACCCACTGATTTATAATGAAATAAATTAACTAAAATTTATTTATGCTATAAGTATGAAAGAAAGAAAGAGAAAGAGAAAGAGAAAGAAATGCATGGAATCTTCCTCCTTTAGCCATGAGCTTTGGATCTTGGTAAGAGACTTTTTTCCTTTCAATTTTTGTCGAAATATTAACTTAAGTTAGTAGTTAAAATTAGCCCATTTGTTAGAATTAGCAATTGGTAAGTTTTACCCAACTTGCAATGGATATGCTCATAAAAGTATTGAAGCATGAAACCATGAAATTGATGAGAACTAGGGTTATTTTATGTTAAAACCATGCTAGAAATGAAGTAGACAAAGTTAAGGTTTATATTAAGTGGTTATTAAGGAATTTATTGTTGAGTTATTTGGGGATTAAAGTGAATAAAATGAACGTTGTTGAAACTTAATGCTATGACTTGATAGCTTAAGGCTCCTAGACAATGTATATAGAATTGAATGAAGCGGAAAGTGGTAAGTTGTAATTGAGAATTAGTATCTTGTTGAATTTATGTGTATATCTAAATTTGTGCTCTTATAATTTGCTTGTGGTATGGATTTTGAACATGAATTAAATCGAAAATGAAGAGTAGTTTGTGTATTTGTGTTAAATATGATATTTGAGCTATATAAATATATTGCATTACTTGATATGATTGAGATATGTTTAAAAAATGAGTATATGTGATTACATAGTTGTTGACACCATTTTTTGGATGGAAAACGGGGTCGACTTGGGTTTTGAAAAATGAAAACGAAAATGGGAGTCGCCACCGATCCTTTTTGATGAGGTGTGATCGGATCACCTCGAAAAGTGATTGTTTTTAATAAATGATTTGGATTTTATTAAAACAACAAGTTTGGTCCACGAAATTCAGAAAAACGGGTTCGGGAGTCTGTTACCCACGAGGAAGGATTAGCACCCTCGATACGCCCAAAATTGGTACCTAGTTGATTACTTAATGTCTTAGTGTCGGAGAACTGAAAACTTTAAAGAAATTTAAAATACGATCCTTAAAAAAAACTCGAATGACATGGATTAAAATTCAAGAGGATATTTGGCAATTTGGTTAAACGAGAAAAATCGACACCCAGCACCTTAGGGTATGTTTTCTCAAATTTCCAAATACAAAACATTGTCTTATTTTAAAATTTTTAAAAGGATATTAAGCCATTTGGTTAAACGAGAAAAATCGACACCCAGCACCTTATGGCATGTTTTCTCGAATTTCCAAACGCAAAACATTGCCTTATTTTAAAATTTTTAAAAGGATATTAAGCCATTTGGTTGAACGAGAAAAATCGACACACAGCACCTTAGGGCATGTTTTCTCGAATTTCCAAACGCAAAACATTGCCTTATTTTGAAATTTTTAGAAGGATATTTAGCTATTTGGTTGAACGAGAAAAATCGACACCCAGCACCTTAGGGCACGTTTTCTCGAATTTCCAAATGCTAAATATTGCCTTATTTAGAAAAGTTTTCTTTTTTGAAGTACGATGTTAATATGCATAATGAAATAATAAATATGATAATGTAAATAAACATAATACAAGCAATAGCAACAAAGATAAGTAAAAATGACAAAACAGTAGCATACATGAAATGATAAGTAATAAACAAACAGGATTACAATGCTTTTCAAATGATAATGAACACGTAATAAATAAACCTCAAATAAGACAATAACAACAAATAATGAAAATAAATAAAATTATCAAAATAAAAATAAAATAAAATTTATGTATATATAACAAAATTTGAAAATAGTAAATATATATATAAATAAATAAGTAAATAATGATAATGCATATATATGTGTGTGAATATATTTTAAAAAAATATATATATGGATACGTATATATGAATTATAAAATTTCAAAAAGTAAATATATATATCTATTCATAAAAAATAGAAAAAATATATATGGACATGTATGTAAATTACAAACTATAAGAAATATATATATATGCGTATGTATATTTAAGTTATAAAAATATATATATGTACATATATATTATGAGAATGTACTTACATATATATTAATAATAAAGATAATGAAAGCTAATTAGTTTAATAGCAAAAATATAACGAAAAAGGACTAATTTTGAAACTAGGATAAAGATTCGGGGCCAAAGTTCAAATAAAATGAAAGAGAAAGACCATTCCGAAAACGCACGAGACATGGAGGGACTAAAAAGGAAATTTGTCCTTCTCCTTTAAAACGACGTAGTTTTATAAGGAACTAAATTGAAAACGTAAAAAAATCACAAGGAAAAATTAAAAAACTAAAAGTACTTGATTGGAAAATACTAAAAAAGTGGAAGGGCTAAAATTGCAATTGGCCCTTCCATTGAAAACACGCGGATCCCCCTGGAGGGGGTCGGGTCGCACGCGGGTCGACCTTAAAACAGCGCCGTTTTGGTGCCTGAGAAGGCTGCCCAAAACGACGTCGTTTTGAAAGCCTATTTAAGTCAAGTTTTTTTTTTCAAAACATTTCATTTTCTTCTTTCTCTACAAAAAAACTCAAAAAAGCTCTCAAAAATCCTCTCCTCTCCCCAGAAACCGGCCGAGAGTCCGATCATCGGCCGTCGCACCGGCCACCGGTCGCCGGCGCCGCCGTGCACGGCGGCGGGGAGACCAAAAGTCTCCCCTTTTTCTCCAAATCGTCTCCTCGACCCTCCGAGCACTCCAGCGGTGACCAAAAGGTGAAAAGCTTCTTCCTTTTTTATTATTTTGTTTCGAAAATAAGAAAAGAAATAAAAAATGGAAAAAATATGCAACCTGTTTTTTATTTCTTTTCCTTCAGATCTTATAAAAAGGTTACAAAGAGAAAAGAGCCCCCCAAAATCTCGTAGAAAAATACAGAAAAATCGAGACCCCCTTTTACAATACAACACATTCGGCTTTATAGCCGAAAGAAAAGAAAAAAAGATCTAAGAAAATCTCTCATTGCTACTGTTTTCTTCTGCTTTGCGTGTTTCTTTTCTCTTTGCAGGGAGTTGTTGGCGCGGCAGGGAGGAGGCCGTACGGTGGCAGAGGGTAGGTGGTGCGGCGCCAGAGATTAGGAGGCTAGGGTTTCTCTTTGTTTGTTTAGGTTGTGGGCTGTTAGGGTTAGATTTAGGTGGGTTGGGATTTGGGTCTTTATTGGGCCATCTGATTTGGGTTTGTAATTGGGTTTGTTTGGGTTTGTTTAAGTGTACTGGGCTGATTTTGGGTTAGGTCTAGGTGGGTATAGGGTTGGTTTTATTTGGACCATATTGGGCCCCGGGTAAATTTGGGCTTGTACAATAGTGATATTGCGATGTTATCTATATTGGAAATGAATTAAAACATGTTCTATGTATACATACGTGCAGATATTGATATCACAACGTCATTTATGTTTTAATGTGATTGAATAGTGATTAAAAAGAACAATTCTCTATTAATAGCGTCGAATAGAGTTACAGGTATAGTTGACATGTCACAGGGTCCATTTCAATAGGTGGGAGATCTAGCACTAGTTGCATATCATATTATGATAGTTCTTTAATACCATGGGGATTGAGAACATATCGCCTGCTCAAATATCTTGGGGGTACGAGCGTATTGTGGTGTGATTGGTAGGATCGGTGCATTTATGTCCAATCAGCACTTCAGTGTGTATTTTAGTGTGTTGGTAGATTGATCTGGGTATCAGTTCTCAAATCCAAGTTGGTTAATAGGGGTTGTACTAATAAACGAATGTGAATTATAATTGTTAATTGATTATGTTAAAAAGTATTGAAATAAAGATCGATTCATGTTATATGAAACGAGATGCTAATACCCTGAGGGTGTGTCGATATTCTTGATATATGATTGTGTAAAACGAATACCCTGAGAATGATTTAATAGATGAATAATATGAGATGTTATGTGAATTGCGATATTAATATAGAACTTATTAATATGTGATATTATTATTAATAACATTTCACCTTGACTTATTAAGAGTTTTTTAACTCCACCGACAATGACCGATATTATTGATATTATTATTATTATTATTATTATTATTATTATTATTATTAGAAATTTGCTCCCCAAAGTTAAGATGACCAACAACCAGAAACATTATCATTAAATAAACTATTAAAGCTAATTAGTCGATAAACCCCAAAGTTAAGATGATCAATTTAACAGCTTTTAAGACTTTGTTACAGCAGGCAAGGCTAAAACTTGACATGATCAATTTAACTGAAGCATTTTAGAATAATTACATAGAGGTCCTTAAGCTTTAGTAAAAAGTTAAAAAAGTACCATATTAATGATCTGTTAGTAGATTAACATAATTTTTAACGACAATGATCAATTTGAATAATTATTTTAATTAGAATACTTAAATTGATAAAAAAAAATTAAAGTAATCAAAATAGAAACACTGTTAATTTAGAATGATCTTGGGTATCATTTACCCTAAAAATAATAAAAGATAAACAATGGAATTTTTAAAATTATATTTAGAGGACCTAATTTTTTAAGGTTAAATTTCAATATTTGTGTTTGGAAAAGGTGTAGACTAAGACAAAAGAAAGCATAATTAAAGTAGTTAATGAACCAACTGACAAGCTAAGCTAACCGCTTAATAAAGACAACCATGTTTATGTCAATTATAAAATAAAAATGGATATATTACTGAGTAGCCCTTAAACTTTCCACTTTTTTCTTGACAAACTCTTCTATTTTTATTACACTCAAATAAGCAATTAGATTTTAATTTTTTACTTAAATAAATCCTTAATATACCTAAATAAACTTTTGACAAATCAAATTTCGTTCAAAAGAAAGGTTAAATTAAGAGTAATAGCCAAAAAAGTTCCCGATGACATTGGAGTTTGGGTTAATTTCACTAGACGTCTCCTTATAGAAAAGAGATAGGAGCTTATTTGAATACAATAAAATTATAAAAAGCTTATTTAACAAAAGTAAACTAATTTAAGGATTATTTTGAAATTTAGCCAATATAAATTAACATCTTTTTAAGGAATTTCCCACGTTATTAATTGTTATTGCCGCTAACTTCTCTTCCTTTCTTAATCTTACTATTTTCTAATTCTTTAACACGTCATTTTCCAAATCTAAGAAATTTTATCAAATTAGGTAATTATTTTATTTTTATTGGGATTTTTTTCATTAAATTTGAAGTTAAAAAAATGATAAACTTCATCTTTAAATTTAAAATTTTACAAAATGGTCACTCAACTATTCGAGAATTTTCATTTAAGTCACTAGTCTTTAAAATCGTTGTTGTATGACATTCTTTATTTGCACCGCCTATACCAATTGAAACCTCTCCTTACCCTTCTCTTCCACAGTTTAGTTCCTTTTTCCTGAATCAAATTTGAACGTTGTGAATTTGCGAACTAAAATTCAAATAATTTTCTTCTCCAATCTCTGACACTAACAGCCAAATCAACTTAGATCTAATGTATGTTCTTCTACACATAAATGGGTATTAATTTACCATATCGATTGTTGAATAGTCACTTTGTACTCGATAATTAGACTTTTAAATAGAAAAAATTTAACAACTTAGTGACTTAAACAAACATTTTTGCATTCTTAGGTTCGTCCTCCAAAGACAACAAATAGCAAAATATTGAATATTTGATGTTTGTCGGTTCGTCATTTTTTTTCAAATATCCATTCGGATAATTTTAATTTGATATGGATTTTTGAATATTTATTATTGTATTTTATTTTTATGAAATTAAAAATATATTAATAATATTAATAAAATCAACTATTACAAACATTAAATTCAATTTAATTTAACTAATTAGAGTTAATTTGAAAAATAATTCACATATAAATTGTATATGATGAGATTCGGACCTAAATACTCAAGATACAATAGAGTTGATTCTATTTATATTTAAGATAATGTCCTAAATTCAATAAAATTTATTTATAGGGTTAATTAATCAAAATATTTCATGTATACTATGTACATATTTAATTCTTATTTCATTTTACATTTTTATATTTAAAAAATAATTTAATAAATTGGAAGGATTATATAATTGAAATTTAAATATTAAAAATCTTGATAATAGAGTTTTAGTTCAGTTGACATTATTACTATTGTAGCAATTAGAAATATGTGAATTTGATTGCACTTAAATGCGTATTATTCTTCATTTTATGGGTTTGAAGTACGGGTAATATTAGGAGTTGTATAAAAAATATTTAAAATTTTATAGATTTTTTAAACATGTTTAGATGACCAAAACATATCCAAACTTAGAACCATTTGGTGAAACTTAAATGAGAATAATTTTTTTAAAAAAAATCCATATATATTTTATATAAAGTGAGACTCGAATTTAAAATCTTAAAAAATTTAGATTTCAATTTTACGGTTAAATTCACTCTGCATTGACAAAATTTTATGATTGTTCAATAGGTCATTCTTAAGGGAGAGCATAAGTTGGTTAAGATTGACTTAACTGATAGATTTGATTAAGTTAATTTAGGGCTTAGGGGTTTAAATCAATTGTAGTATCGATATATTTAGTTATGTTGATCAATTATTAATTATTGAATTTTATAATTGAATTGAACTATTTAATCGCCTTAATATTTAATATATTTTTAATTATTTTAATGTATTAATATTTTATAATATATTTATTATCATTTTTTAAAATATAAAATCATTGCATTTAAGTTTATATATTAATTGATTGCATTAATATTGTTCATGACGATGAGTTAAATAAATTAAAATAAAAAATGATTAAAATATTATGTTAGTCCTTATATTTAAAAGTTAAAAAATTAATTTTATTTTTATTTTTTTCAATTTAAAATTCTAGTCGAATCATTATCATTATTGGTAAGTTTTCTAAAAAAGTTTCAATTTATAGCATCATATGCCATGTCACATGAGGATAGTTAAATCAAAATATCAAGTTGACAAATCTTGATTAAAAAAATACTTATAATTTTAATAACTTGATTGATATTTTTAAATAAAATAAAAAAGTAAAAAGACATAATTTTTAACTTTTTAATTAGAAGGGCTAAATCTCAAATTTTGTCAGATTAGAGGGACTAACAACATATTTTAACCTAAAAAATTTGATCAACCCTATCGAATTAAACCGTTAATACGGGGGCAAGAGTAAAGAAGACAATGGCAATTAAGTAAGTTTGGGAATTCCGACAGCAAAAGACAAAAAATGGTATTTTAGTATGAATAATAAACAGAGGATCAATCATAGTCTACGAAATTCTGAATGTAATAGTTTATTTATACTTTATAGTCTTTCGTCCTCATATTCCAAAAAGGAAAAAGAAAAAGAAAAGCAAGCATTTTTTTATTTCTATTTTATATTCAATTTCTCACCAGAATTTTGATTTCCAGATTTTCTTGGTATTGCATTCTAAGAAAAGTAATTTCTTTTTCCAGGTTTTCGATTTTTTTATTATTAAAGTTTACTCTTTAGGAACAATTTCTAGTGAGGTGAAGTTAATTATAATCGCGGTTCCAGATTCGTTTCCGATCTCGTTTCTGGATTTTGTTTCGTTGAAAAATGGCGAAGCGTGGATATAAGCTGCGTATCCTTTACCTTAAATTCTTGTGTGTGTGTTTTTAATTTTTCGTCATTATTATTGAAATGCTGTAAAGAAATTAGAGGAAAATGAAAAAAAAAAAATCACCAGCGTTACTTGAGCTCAAGTAATCTCAAGTTGAAGAAAAAAAATTCGTTCTTTTTTTTTTTTTAATTTAATGTAAATATGAAAACTTAAAGGCATTTGCATTTGGTTTATTACTTTAGTTGCTTCCTTGATGAAATGAATATAGAGGAAATTGTGGCTCATACGGCAAATGTGAATTGTTTAAGTATAGGAAAGAAGACATGTAAACTTCTTATTACAGGTGGAGATGATCATAAAGTATATGTTTGGGCAATTGGGAAAACCACTTCTTTAATGGTAAAGTTTTAATTTAATTTTTGGATAAATAGATGCTTATAAGAATAAGAGTTATATATATATATATATTGGAGCTTGACTAAGTGTGTTGATGCACAGAGTCTTTGTGGTCATTCTAGTCCGGTTGAATCGCTAGTTTTCGATTCCGAGGAAGTTTCGGTGCTTGCTGGAGCATCTACGGGTGCGATAAAGCTTTGGGATCTCGAAGAAACTAAGAGTAAGTCATTGATTTCTGCCTGGAAATCATGTCATGAGCTGCATTGAACCTGTATGCTATAGTGTTTCTTAGGTGTAGACAAAAAGAATAATGCTGGATAAGATATCCTCCTGTTTATATCTAATTGAAGTAACTTATAAAATGCTTGATGTTCTTGAAGTGTAGTGGTTCGTGGATTTACCGGACACAGATCTAATTGCACTGCCATGGATTTCCATCCATTTGGTGAGTTCTTTGCTTCTGGTTCCATGGACAGAAGTCTAAAGATATGGGATATTAGAAAAAAGGGGTGCATACATACATACAAGAGCCATACTCGAGGCATTAGTTCGATTAGATTCTCTCCTGATGGCCGCTGGGTAGTTTCGGGTGGATTCGATAATGTTGTAAAGGTAACTTGAGATCATAATCTGCATTGAATCAATCGTCAGTTTGTTTAGTATAATCATATCCATCTTTTCACTGCTGAATAGGTGTGGGATCTAACTGCTGGGAAACTCTTGAATGAGTTCAAGTTTCACGAAGGACATATTCGTTCCATCAACTTCCATCCTCTTGAGTTTCTCCTTGCCACAGGTGAGCCTGATTCAGTAGGACTCCTTAAGTGCCTCATGCATTGTACTTTGTTCCTTTTGGCATTTTGTATGTGGAGCACATGAATCCAATATTTGTGCTTTGTTTTAGTCCTCTTTATGCCTCTAGAGACCAGCATTTTCTTGGGAACAACCTAACTGATATGTGACCAAAATTTTCAGGTTCAGCAGATAGAACAGTGAAATTCTGGGATTTAGAGACCTTTGAACTGATTGGATCTTCCAAACCTGAGGTATACATAAGACCCCCCTAGTTGATATAATTAGCCTTTTCATCATTCTTCAATGAAATGTTTATGTTTCAGGCTAAAGGGGCTCGGTCAGTTACCTTTCACCCTGATGGGAAAACCCTTTTCTGTGGATCAGATGATGGTTTTAAGGTTATATCTTCCATTGTAAAACTGGTTAGATTCTATCTGAAATCAAAGAGCAAACATCTCAATTTTCTTTTTCATAATTGTAGGTTTACTCATGGGAGCCAATAGTTTGTCATAATTCTGCTGATATGGGATGGTCGACACTCGGTGACCTCTGCATAAATAAAGGCAAACTTTTGGGTTGTTCGTATTATCGAAATTCGGTCGGAGTTTGGATAGCAGATATAGCGGTATTTGTATTGGCTTCTTAACTCATATTCCTTTTATGTTGGTTCAATGTTGAACTGTTGATCAAGTATAACCCTTGTTTGTGCAAGTCTCAGCATATTGTGCCATATGGACAAAAAGATCATATGGAGAAAGCAGGGAATTTCATGAGGTCAACTTTGGGATCACGGCCCTTATCGCCTGATTACGAGACAAAGGAAATTAAGAACATCTATGTTGACAGTAAGTTCTCTTTTCTGTTGCTTTGGGTTTGTCCTTTTGAACTGGTTGGTCTAAATATTGCTCCACTGATGACAAATAAATGTGAAGAAGAGAATTTAGTTTCCAAATGTATAGTTTATGTGAAAGCCTTTAGCTATAGTTTTTCTGACATGATGTTGTCATTTCTGCTATAAGCTGCTGGTGGTTACCCCGTTGTTATGCAAAAAGATGTCTCTTTGAAATCTCCGAAACCGGTACTGCCATTGGATGCCAATGAAAAAAATCAGGCAGCAGAGAACCAGAGTCCTGGAGCAGGACTTAATATTAAATCCAATGGACAATCGGGTGACAAGTCTGTTACCAAGCCGAGTGTTGTTCTGCAGGATGTCGATAAAGACTATACGAATACCGGAGAAGAATCTATTACCTTTTCAGGGACAAAATCAGGCATGTTGCTCAAACCAGGTCATGTTAGAAGACTATCTTTCAACAATTTTGAGGTTGAAAAGCTGTCAGCTGCAGTTGAACCCGGAACTCATAGTGATATGAAAACTGGGTTAGATAGTGCAATTGATCTGGATTCTGAAACTAGGACATCCCCTAATCAAGATATTTGTAAGTTTTGGTTTATACCATGTTGTCATTTGCTTCTATGGTTACACATTTCCTTCTATAATTATATAGTGATATTGTTCTTTCATTCAAGACAAGTCTTATGAGATATAAAATAGATGATGTAGTGATACTAGAAATTTCTTCTTTGGCAGTGGCGGTTGTTCCAGGGACAACGCGCAGTTTGGTTGAGAGGTTTGAACGACAAGAGAAATTGAATAGCGGTCGCGATCTTGCAAGTGATAATGGGAATTGTGCCGGAAATCGAAGTTCTAGAATGGAATCAACTTGTAGCTCTAAGGGTAGCATTACTGGAGATCAAATTTCTAGCCATGCATCTAGTGGCATCGTTACTGCCATTTCTATAAAGGAATCAACATCTGCTTCGGATGGTATCATTTTGAGAAATCAATTTTCTCAAAGGGAAGCAACCTCTGCTACAATGACTGGAAATCACATTCCTTTGAGAGGATTGAATTCTTCTAATGATGAGAATGTCAGTATTATTGAAAGCCAAATTCCAAAGGGTGAACCAAGCTCTGCTACCGATGGAAGCATAACTGATAACCTGATGCAAACACACGACATATTCGTAAGCACTCTCCGGTCACGCTTGACAAAGTTACAGGTAAACTTTAGCTGTATATAGTGTTGCTTTTGTAAAAAGAAACTGGGAAATGAATTCTCCATCATTCATATTTTTGTCTTTCTTTCGTTGGATTTCTTGATTGATTTATGGTTAACATGTAGGTCGTGCGGCTTTTTTGGGTAAAGAATGATATCAAAGGTGCAATCGATGCCTTACGGAAGCTGCCAGACCATTCTGTGGGTATTTATTGGAAGATTTCATGTGTGTTGCTTTATTCTGTTATTGATGATGGTTTGCAAGTAGTACCCAGAGGCTTTTCTTGCATGTTGTCGCTAGATAAGTCTCAAATTACTTGTGGTGCAGGTGCAAGTAGATTCGATCAGTGTTTTCATGCAAAAAATGGAGATTCTCACCTTAGATCTGTTCTCTGGCCTACTTCCGGTGCTTACCGGCTTATTAGATAGCAAAATCGAAAGGTAATCTCAGAGCAAACCTGTAGCTCTTGTTGTAGGATATAGTTCTTGTAATGCTTGAGATATGAAAATGCAGGCACGTAATTGTCTCGTTGGAGATGCTCCTGAAGCTTGTAGCAGTTTTTGGTCCTGTGATACGCTTAACTGCTTTGGCTCCACGCAGTGTCAGTGTTGATCTTCACGGCGAGCAAAGGTGCTATTGATTAATACTGATTTACAAATACCTGCATTTATGGTTTCTCATCTATTGTGTTTGAAAAAGCCGCAATGAACCGATTATTTTTCTTCTGAGCACAGGCGAGAATGCTGCAACCAATGTTCCATGCAACTGGAGAAGATTCACAAACTTCTCCCACTGCTCCAAAGGTAAGATGCTAATACATTTTTTAATCGAATCCAACGTTGTAATGATTACTCGATATCCTCAATGGTAGTTTGCATACGATGATGTTTATATAATATCAACATATCCCCCATGAAAAATAGGTATTTCCTTTGTGTTACTACAGGAGAGGTGGTACCATAGCTCGATGTGCACACGAACTGAATCTAGTTCTTCAAGAATGACAATGGAAGTTCCCGACCAGGCACCATCTAAACCGTTTGCTGCCGAAGCATGAAAAATTGACTCGAGTGCAGTGTTTGCCGGTTGTGACTTTACTATATTTTGCTCTGCCTGCTTTTGGTGGTAGTCGACTGCTAGCTCGGTAAGCATCGGCACTCGAGCCGGTTACAACTTGAAGATGGAAATTGCCTTGTCATTCTTTGATGCTATATATTGTTGTTTGTAAGCTCTTCGTTAAAAAAATGTACGAATGCAACTCTGTAAGCATGTGCCAATGCAAATATTCTCCTGTTAATATTCTGTGACATACATACATACATACATACATATTGTTTTAATCTTCATTTGATGGTGCCAAATGTAGGCTTTATTTGGAAGTTGGTTTTTTTATTTCTTTGAAGCTGGTAAAAGTAGCATTCATTTGTCTTTGTTGGTCAACATCGTACTAGAGAATGATCATAAGGCTTCTGAATTTCTTACAAATGCATTGTATTAATGTTTCAATTTCATGAAAGACAAAAGATAGGGTGGTTTTTTTGGTGTCTTTAATAAAAATTGGATGTCCTTCTCACTCCATATTACAACAAGAGAATGATGCCCAAAATAATGGTCCATTCTCTTTGAGTTTGACTTGCTTTGCATATTAGTTTATTCCACTGTAGTTTGGAGTTGACCCACCGGCGGATTTTGGATTGACTCTTGGAGGGTTTAATTAAAATTTTTAGTAGAGTTTGATAAAAAAATTTCTAAAAAATTTGGGGTCTAACTAAAATTTACAAAAAAATTAAAAGAAAAAAATTTTAAATTTTTGACAGCTTAATTAAAATTTCAAAAAAAAAAAGGAAAGATTTAATGACAATTTTATAAATTTTTTGAGGTCAAATCCTCTCACATTCCTATAAGTATCTACCTCTTATTCAATTTTATCTAAATTGAATTAGATCAACCGATCAAATCGATTGGACTAGAAATTGATTGAGGTATCGATTGAATCGAGAATTCAATTGAGTTAAAAAATTCAATTGAATTGATAATTAAACCAAATTTCAATAATATTTTATTTTTATCAATTTTTTAATACAACTACCCATACACTTATTCATAGATAAATCTATATATTATTACTACCATCATCACCACAAACTAAAATAAATTAATGAGATTTAACTTCACATTATTTAAGCATAGTAGGACTTGTGATCACAAACTACTCACGATCTTAACTTTATGATTAAAAATAAAAATCAAGAATATTTACACATAGTAGTTACTTTTATCATTAAAATCAAAGCATGATGATAAATTAATCTTTAACCGTTTACATCTTTTGTCAGTTTAGCCTATTTTTTTGTTTAGCTAAATTTGGTCCTCAACATTTTAAAAAGAGTTGAGCTTGATCATTAACGTTTAAAAAAAATATCGAATTAATTTTTTAATGAAAATACCGGCTAAAATGTTAAACTTTTTAAACATAGCAACTCACATGGTGATCTATGTGAACTTCATGCTTTTTTTTTATGAATTTTTATGAACTTTTATATATATTTTTTAATTTTTAAAATATTTGTTTACCATGAGGATTGACACACCAACATTGTTAAAAAAAAAGTAATGTTTTAATCAGTATTCTATTAAAAAAAGACTTTTTTTTAAGATTAATACTTAAATTTAGCTAAAATAATAATAATCAAATGGATGAAAAAAAGGTAAATGTTAAAGAACTTAATTTGCAATTATTCCTAAAAATCAAAACCCAAATTTTAGTTAATAGACCTTATAGGTAAATCCTATTCGCTCTCCAACATATACAATGAAACAAGCTATAAAGCAACAAATCAATTTCTTCGATCAATCCGTTTGTTTCAACAAAATGCCAAGAAATAAATATAATATCATCTGCTATTTTCTTGCCGTCGACCTTCTCGTTTCTAAATTTCGTTTTTCTCTTTAACCTCAAAGCAAATACACCTTTTTTTTTAATGAAGATGAAGACAAGTGTTCCTTCATTTCTCTGTATATATATCTTTATATATATAACAGCATTTGCCATCCCATTTTGAGCAAACCCAAAGTTGCTTCTTATACAATAATATAACTTTTCATTTCCATTAGTCTTTATAGGAAATACTTTCAAACCCTGTTAATGGCTGCTCACCACAATAAGAACCCTTTTCACAACGAAGAAGATGATCAAGTCAATCCTTTTTCAGTGAGTTCCCTCTCTCTCTCTCTCAACCCTTTCCATATACATATAATATATATATGTACAGTAACTTGAAATCTTATTTTTATTTTCTATTTTGAGTTTTTACGAACAAAACAAAATAGGTCGAATTTTTATTTTAGTCCCTCTACAATGCTGAAAATTTGGATTGATCCTTTTACTTTTATAATATGGTGGTTAAAATATGATGTATTGATATGTTCAAATTTTATACAAGTACAGAGATTAACGGCCCTAACATGTAAAAAATTATGTCAAACTAAACTAGAGGTATTAAATCTCAATTTCAATATAATAGAGGGACTAAAATACAATTAGACAAATATTTACAGTAAAATGATTGCATAATTGTTAAAAAAAAAAAAATTCTTGCAGAACCCTTCACAGTATTCACACTCAAGGCTTTCGGCATTACCTCATGAACCAGCCAACTTTGATTATGGTCATCGGCATCCAGCCATTGACGTTGCTCTTGATAAAGAAATGGTAAAATAAGTCATAGGTCTTTATACTCTTCAAAAATTTGAAATTTAGTTCTTATCCTTTTATTTTTAAGAATCTAATCTCACTACCTTTTAGATTTTAAAATTTAGGTCCAATTGTCAATATTATTAATCTTTTTTTGCTAAATTGGTTTGTGCACGTCATATCAGGGTAGTCTAATCAACATGTCAAGGTAACAAATTCTGATAAAAAAATACTAATAATATTAGTGGTTGGATTGAGATTTTTAAATTAAAGAAATAAGAAAACTTGATTTTTTTAACTTTGTAAGTACATGGATTAAATTTCAAATTCTGGATAAATACAGGGACTAACAACATATTTTAACCTTACTTTAACTATTTCAAAGTGAAACATTGATTTTTGTGAGATTTGAAATGTAGAATTTACAGCATAAAGAGAGAGAACTTAAAACCAAGGAAGCTGAAATCAGAAAGAGAGAGGAGGTAAATACCTGAACAAATTCGAGTACCAACACTCGTGGATTCTATCTGATTTATGTTCGATCGTTTTACATTCTAATTATGGTTAATCTAGTGTGTTTGTGCTAATCTTTATAACTAACTAGATGCTTACTCATATTTGGGGGGAATGCAGGAAGTTAAAAAGAAAGAAGAAGCTCTTGCAAGAGGTAACATTTTTGTATTTTCTATTTGATTAATCTTTTCTCTTTTGAAAATTTTGGAGTTAAAATTATCTGTATTGGAACATACCTGTATACATCACTCACTCGAGTCCGGCTAACATGGTCTTGGCAATTAGCACTGATGTCACCCACACTAAACAGTTGTTTTGAAATGCAGCTGGAGTTTTTCTGGATATCAAAAATTGGCCACCATTTTTCCCAATCATACACCATGATATTGCAAATGAAATACCCGATTATCTACACCGTGTGCAATATGTAGCTTTCGCCACTTTATTAGGTATGTAATGTAAACCCTTCATGTCAGATGCAAAGCTTAGATTATAGCTTATTGCATATATTTCACTTGGTCCTAAAGAACTATTAATAGTAATGGAATGATGTGGTAAATTTCTGCAGGAATGATCCTTTGCCTTGTCTGGAATGCCATATCTGTTTCTGCTGCAAGCCTCAAAGGGAGAGGTAGGATTTACATATCTTCTTTAATATTTGCAATAATCTGTTGTTTAGATTCTGAGTGTTGAATCTTAAAAAACATCTGCTTTTTAGGAATTGTAATCTGGTTCCTTGCCGTCATCTACTTAATAGTTGGGGTACCAGGAGCCTATTTTTTGTGGTACCGTCCACTATATCGCGCTTGCAGGTACTCAAACTTGTATGATCATATAGCTTTCAAACTTTGAATAATGTTCTTATCAGTCTTTTAACTTATCATTTCATGATCATCTTGCAGGAAAGACAGTGCATTTAGATTTGGATGGTTTTTCATATTTTATATGGTAAAATTGCATTTTATTTATCCGGTGATCCCCCCCAAGCTTTGGCATGGCAGCTATTATAAACTGTTCCTTTGGTTTCAGGTACATATATGCTTCTGCATCTTTGCTGCTGTTGCTCCGCCTATATTCCGTCAAGGGTTTTCGTTACCGTAAGTTCCTTTTTAACTTTCCGGCTACGTTGCTTGGACTCTTAAGTTTTTCTTAGAGTATCCTACATTTAGACTCGAGTTTGAGTAATATAGCTTGCCGGACTGTATGACATGATGCAGGGGAATACTGAGTGCATTGGATGCTATGAGCCAAAGTGCTATTCTTGGGGTAAAGATAGCTATGCCTTCAAAATCTCATTTCTTCATTTTCGAAAGCTTATATAACTTAAGCCATGACCGATGTTTGCTTTGCACAGATCTTGTACTTTATCGGGTTCGGATTATTCAGTGCCGAGGCGCTGTTAAGCATCTGGGTCTTTCAGGTCTCTTTTAACTATTGGTCAACTACATTATTTGACATTTGCTATTCTAACAATCATTGTTTAACCATGTTTTCGGCTTCTGCAGAGAGTGTACAGGTTTTTCCGGGGAACCGGTAAGGCTGCAGAGGCAAAGAGCCAAGCTGCAAGAGGGAGAGCAATGGCTGCAGCAAGTTAATGAAGGAAAATGAAATAAAATAGCTGAGCAAGCTCTCATGTTGATCATCATCTCATGCAGCAAGTTAATGAAGGAAAAAGAACAATGACGCTGTATTTTTTTTGGGGAGGGGGGGGGGTCGTGTGACGATGTAAAATCATTCAATTTCAATGTTTTCTAAGTTTAGAAATTTACATTCAATACATTGTTTATGTTGGAACCAGTTAATTATGTATTTTTTTTTCCTGTTTTATATAGCTAATGCAATTCAATTTATACGGTTCATATAAGGGTAATAAGGATCTTATTTATAAGAAATGATAAAAAGTATTTATTCAATAAACCAAAATAAATTTAAAAAGGATTTTGAAATTGAAAGAAAACTAAAAGAGATTAAAAATAATATTTGAGATTAATATAATGAAAATCTTGATTTTAATTTTGATTCATGAAGTTTATCATTGATAATTTTAATTTGATGTCTTTAATAACAAATAAGTTTAGAATAAAACGCTAAGAATTTAGTTTAATAATAACATAAAATACTAAAGAGATTCAATTGTGACTAACAAACCCACGCAAGTGATATTAACAATAAATTGTATATTTCGACATACACAACCATACTATTTGTTACAAATACTAAAATAATTTAACAATTACGGATTAAAAATTCTAATTCACGAGACAAATATTTTAAGATATTGAATATGGGTCCTATATTCAACAAATAAAAATATTTCTTCCAACTTTACAAAAAAAATTATTTTAATTTTTCATCTCTTTTAATTATTAAATTTACAATATTTATCAAATCGTAAAATTATTAAGGTGGCATCTAGATGTATTGATTTTCACCCTTAAATTTCTCACAAATTTGTAACTATAATAAAACAAAGTATTGAAAATCTTAAGAATGTAAACATTTATACAGCAATGGTGCCAAATGTAGGGTTTCTTTGGATGTATTTATTTGTTTTTAAAGCTCGTTCATTTGTCTTCTCCATGTATATATATATCTTAGATATGATTTTCCTTTTTTATTCGGTTGTCCTTGTCCAAATAAAACTTAACCATTTTTTTAAAGGGTTTATTTAATACATATAAGCCAAAAATAATTAAAAAATCAATTAAGCTCTCTATATCAGTATTTTTCTTCACTTCCTCGCTAACATTTTACAATGTCAATTGTCACATCAGCCGTTACGTCATTTACTATATTATCACTTAACGATCTATTAGGGTTTCGTCAAAAAATTATATTTCAATGTTTCAACTAATTGTTAGCTTTCAGTTAAGTACACAATTGATAAGTTGTAATTTTCAATTAGGGACTTAACTGATATCTTAATTATTTGGGTAAACTATACTCAATGTCACTAAACTATTAGTAAGTTTATATTTTGGTCACTCAACTTCAAAAAGTTACAAAATGGTCACTAAATTATTTGAAAATTTTCATTTAAGTTATTGAACTGTTAAAATAGTTGTTGTATGGCCTTCTTTGTTCGCACCACCTACATAAATCGAAAACTCCCCTTCCCCTTCTCTTCTATAGTTCGGCTTTTTTTTCATGAAATAACTTTGAATGTCATAAATTTGCAAACCAAAATCTAAACAGCTTTCTTCTACAATTTCTGACACTCACCGTCAATTTGACTTAGAACTAAGGTATGTTTTTTTCTATTTGTTGATGGGTACTAATCCATTGTACCGCTCGTTGAATCGTCGCTTGGAGCTCATTAACCTAAATTTAAATTTAGGAGTTGGAATCACTTCAAATTACGACATTGTGTATATCAAAAACAAAACCTAGACTTCAATTTAATTAAGAAATGACATAATGATTTATTTAAGCCTTCAACTTTACAGAAAAAAATTATTTTAACATTTCATTTAATTTTTCATTTCTTTTAACCTTTAAACATGTATTGTTTATCAAACCACCCCAAAATTGATAGAAAAGTTAACATATGTTAACTTTGATGATGTGGCAGCCCACGTGTAGACTAAGTAGCAATTAATTAATTTTTTAAAAATTAAAAATATTAAAAAATATTTTTTTATAATTTTAATAATTTTTAAATTTTAAATAATTTTTTATAACTTTTTTGAATCTTAAAAATTAATTAATTGCTTATGTGACACCCACGTGGAAATCCACGTGTATGTCACGTTAGCAGAGTTAATGTTTGTTAACTTTTCAATCTATTTTGGGTAATTTGACAAACCGTGTAAGTTTAAGGACTAAAAAAAATAGAAAAATTAAATGAATAGCTAAAATAATTTCTTTTTGTAAAATTGGAGAGCCAAATAAGTCACTATGCCTTAAGAAATCAATTAGCAGTTGCAGAGTTAGAAAATTTTTTTGGGGACAGAATTAAGTTATATATTTTTACCATTTTAATAATCTATATCTTTATGATTTTTAAAGGATCAAATCAAATTTTTGTTATTTTTTAGAAGTCAAAGTACAATTTTATTATTAATAATTTTAAATTTTATAAATTATAAAAGATTTAAATAGAAAATATTTGATTTGAGGAGTTGGGAACACTGCGAGCAGCCGTGGCTCCGCCACTTTCAATCAGGATAAACACCCTATGTTGATGTTTCTCTGAGAATACCGAGACATATATAATCCATAAACAATGAAGCAAGCATATAACAACAAGTTTCAAAATTGGGTTTCCTCTTTAATTTCAAAGCAATGTTACATATTATTAATGAAGACAAAGTTCCTTCAATTCGCTGGTGTATATATAATGAACATTTTCCCCTCCCTTTTGAGCAACCGCAATTTGCTCATCATACATTAATATATAACTTTGCATTGCATTTCCATTGGTCTCTACAGAAATACTTCAAACCCTATTAATGGCTGCCCACCACGATAAGAACCCTTTTGACTGCGAAGAAGATGATCAAGTTAATCCTTTTTCAGTGAGTTTCCTCTCTCTCTCTCAACCCTTTTCATATAATGATATATAGGTTAAATTCTGTTATTAATCCATGTACTATGTGTAAGTGGTGGATTTAATTTCGGGACTTTAATTTGATCATTTTCGGTCTTTATACCTTTCAAATTTTAGTTCTGACTAAATTTCAAAATTTGATGCAGCAAAAATACTATAGTATGTGTAATGCTGTGTCAATTTACTTTTTTCACAGAACACTAAAAATAGCCAATTACTAGTTTTATGACTAAAGTGTGTATTAAAACTGAAAATTTGAAATTAAAAAAAAATATATAAATACTAAGAATGACCTAGTTGGAGAAGAAAACTAAAATTGATCAAATTAAAATATAAAGGGACTAAATTCACAATTTACACAAAGTAGAGGGTCTAATAGCATATTTGACTTATGTATATATGTTTGGAAATTTCAACAGTATAGTTTGGTGTAAACTTGCAGAACCCTTCACATTATTCACACGAACCTGTCAACTATGATCCAAATCCAGCCATTGGCATTACTCCTGATAAAGCAGCGATAATTAAAGTGTTGAAGTTGGTCAGCATGCAGCCAACACTTGACAGAAAGCAAGCCAAGAAGGTCGAGCAAGGCAGAGGCTACAGGAGCAAGCTCAATTGATCAAGCTTTGTTCATTTTGTAATATTTTAGTTAATGAAATGTAATTAGTTCATTTAGAACAAGGTTAGGTAGATGATTGATGTACTTTTGCTGATGTATGAGCTGATAATTCAGCTTTGCTTGTATGCACAAGTTAATTATTTCAAGTTTCAATGCTTAGTGGTGTTAGGTGACCATTAGGTGTAAGTTTACTGTTTTTTGACAAGCTTAGTGCTTGGTTATGTATAGGCATTATGCCAATGATCTTATGATGAATGAAAAATCAGTCTTTTGTTCATCAATTTCCTCTCCATTTTTCCTTAGTTTTTCTTTCTTCTTCTTGTTCGAATTCTCTTGTTTGTTCAGCAAGTATCGAGACTTGTTGTGCAAGTGATTTGCCAAGTCTGTTATTTTCAGTTACAGCACCAACAATTGGTATCTAGAGCTCATTTCTTAAGGGACCTGGTATTCAGAGAATGGCTTCATCAAACTTTTCACCAGCTGCACCACAAGTCTTCAATGGGGAAGGCTATCATATTTAGGTGGTCAAAATGAAGACCTACCTGCAGGCTTTCGATCTGTGGGAGGGGGTCAACTCTGATGTTGAACCAGAACCACTTAGAGCCAATCCAACAGTGGCTCAGATTAGGCAGTATGCTGATGAGAGGACTAAGAGGCACAAGGCCATGTCTTGCATCCAAAACTCAGTGTCAGATGTGATTTTCACAAGGATTATGGCTTGTGAAACACCAAAGCAGGCCTGGGATAAGTTGCAAGAGGAGTTTCAAGGGACAGAAAGGACAAGGCAGCAACAGTTGTTGAATTTGAGGAGAGATTTCGAGAATTTGAAGATGAAGGAAGAAGAAACTGTCAAGCAATATTCTGACAGGATTATGGCTGTGGTTAACAGTATTAGGCTCCTTGGAGAGCAGTTTAATGAAGCTAGGATAGTGGAGAAGGTTATTGCAACTTTGCCTGAGAGGTATGAGGCAAAAATATCATCCCTCGAAGACTCAAGGGACCTGTCCAATATCTCTTTGATAGAGCTGATCAATGCTCTATATGCTCAAGAGCAGAGGAGAGCTAGCAGACTGGAGGAGCACCAAGAAGGTGCCTTTCAGGCAAAAACAAACACTGCCTACAAAGGCAAGAAGGCCTGGAGAGACAAGCCAAGGTCTGATGCTGCAAGAAAAGAAGGTCAGACTTGCAAGCACTGTAGAAGGGCTGGTCATCCAGAAGAAAAATGCTCGTTCAATTCAGAAGCTGTGTGTCAACACTGCAAGAAGAAAGGACATGTTGAAAGGGTCTGCAACAGCAAGGGCAAACCAAGGCAAAACCAGACTCAACAGATGAAAGCTGAGGCTCGAGTAGCCAAAGAAGATAGTGACCAAGAGGAGCAAGTCTTTGTTGTGGCATGTTCAGCTGGACAGGGAAGGCTCTCAACTGGTTAGCTCCTAGACAGTGGATGTACCAACCATATGACACCTGATGCTACAATCTTCAAGTCATTGGACAGAAGCTGCAAAATCAAAGTTAAAATTGGTAATGGTCACTTCATAAAAGCAGAAGGCAAGGGTGATGTGCTGATATGCACTCCCACAGGTGCCAAGGTGATTTCAAATGTGCTCTTAGTGCCTGAAATTGACAGGAACCTGCTCAGCATAGCTCAGTTGCTGGAGAAAGGTTATTCTGTGGTGTTCAAGGATTTTTATCAGTGCCAAATCAGTGATCAGAGTGGATCCATGCTAATGGCAGTCCCTATGGCTGATAAGAGCTTTGTAGTGGACTGGACAAATGACTCAGACACTGCCTATGCAGCTACAACAGATGAATCCAAGCTTTGGCATCAAAGTCTTGGTCATGCCAATTACAAATTCATGGAACAGATGTGTAGGAGTGGTTTGGCTGAAAATTTTATAAGTGCAGTCCAAAACCAAGAGATGTGTGAAGTGTGTCAGCTAGGGAAGCAGGCCAGACTTCCATTTCCCTCGAATCAAGCCTGGAGAGCTTCTGAAAGACTGCAATTGGTACACACTGATGTGTGTGGCCCCATGAAGACTGAGTCATTAAGTGGAAATAGGTATTTTGTATTGTTTATTGATGATTTCTTGAGATATTGTTGGCTTTACTTCTTGAAACAAAAATCAGAGGTAGCCTCAGTGTTTTGGAAGTTCAAGACTGCTGCTGAGACTGAAACAGGCTGTAAGCTGAAGACCATAAGGTCTGATAATAGGACTGAGTACACCTCAGCTCAGTTCTAAGTCTTCTGTGATAAGGCAGGCATCAAACATCAGCTCACCAACACATATACACCTCAGCAAAATGGTGTGAGTGAAAGGAAGAATAGGAGCTTGATGGATATGGCTAGGTGCCTGATGATTCAGAAGAATCTGCCTAAAGCTCTATGGGCAGAAGCAGTTAACACTGCAACATACATTCAAAACAGGCTTCCTACCAAGGCTTTGGACCAGAAGACTCCATTCGAGGCCTGGTTTGGATTCAAACCATCACTGGCTCATCTGAAGGTCTTTGGATGCATCTGTTAGACACATGTACCTGCTGTTAAAAGGCACAAATTATCTGAAAGGGCTCAACCTGGTATTCTGGTTGGGCTACAGTACTGTCAAGAAGGGCTATAGGATCTTGCATCCTTCAACAAAAAAGGTGTCAGTCAGCAGGGATGTGGTGTTCGATGAAAAATCATGTTGGAACTGGGAAAGACATGAACCTGAGGCAATTTCTGAAGAACTTGCAACAGATCAAGCTGGAACAGACCAAAATGGTCCTGAAATGGACTTTGATGATGAACCAGTCAGGGGAACAAGACCATTGACTGAGATTTATGAAAGGGCTCATGTAGCCATAGCTGAACCAAGCAACTTTGAAGAGGCTGAAGCTCAGCAAGGGTGGAAGCAGGCAATGGCTGAGGAGATCAGCATGATTGAGAAGAACCAGACCTGGGAATTAGTTTAAAGGCCAGTCAAAAGGAAGGTGATTGGAGTTAAATGGGTGTACAAAGCCAAGCAAAATACAGATGGAAGCTTGAACAAGATGAAAGCAAGGCTGGTTGTCAAAGGATTCAGCCAGAAATATAGCCTGGACTACTTGGAGACCTTTGCACCAGTGGCTAGGCTTGACACCATCAGACTACTGATTGCCTTAGCAGCACAATTCAAATGGAAGATCCATCAACTCGATGTGAAATCAGCTTTTCTGAATGGCTTCTTGGATGAAAACATCTATGTCGAACAACCACAAGGGTTTGAAATAGATGGCAAGGAGCACATGGTATACAAGCTGAAAAAGGCCTTGTATGGCTTGAAACAGGCTCCAAGGGCCTGGTATAGCAAAATTGATGGCTACCTAGTTGATTTGGGATTTGATAAGAGCAAGAGTGAGCCAACACTCTATGTCAAGAAGGAAGGGACACAAACACAGCTCATTGTGTCCCTGTATGTTGATGATTTACTGGTGACAGGAGGAGATCAAGCAGTGCTAATTGATTTCAAGACCAAGATGCAAGAAGTGTTTGAAATGTCTGATTTAGGGGAGATGTCCTATTTCCTTGGAATGGAAGTATTACAAGTAGAGAATGGGATATTTCTAAGTCAGAAGAGCTTTGCCTCAAAGGTTTTAACCAAGTTTTCAATGCAAAATAGCAAAGCAACTAAGACTCCTATTGCTGTTGGTGAGAAGCTATCGAGCCAAGGGGACTTCAAGAAGGTTTGTGAAACAACCTACAGAAGTCTAGTTGGCAGTTTATTATACTTAACTGCTACTAGACCAGACATAATGTATGCTGTAGGATTGCTCTCAAGATTTTTGCATTGCTGCAATGAGAAGCATTTTCAAGCTGCAAAAAGAGTGCTCAGATATGTCAAAGGCACTTTAAGCCATGGTTTGAGGTATAGCAAAGAAGGAAATCTGAGGCTGGTTGGCTATACTGATAGTGACTGGGCTGGCTCGATAGATGATATGAAAAGCACCTCAGGGTATGTTTTTAATCTTGGTTCAGCCATGTTGTGCTGGAGCTCGAAGAAACAAAGCCTGGTGGCTCAATCAACTGCTGAAGCAGAATATGTGGCAGCTGCAAGTGCTGTCAATCAAGCCATTTGGCTAAGGAAAATCTTAATTGATTTGAATGTACAACAGAAGGAAGCAACAGAGATTTTTTGTGACAACCAATCTGTTGTTGCAATTGCTAAAAATCCAGTGTTCCATGGTAGAACAAAGCATTTTAATATTAAACTCCATGTTGTTCGAGAGATGGAGCAAGCATCAGAAGTAAAACTGATTTATTGTAATTCGAATGATCAACTTGCTGATATTCTGACTAAGGGTCTTAATACCACAAGATTCGAGTGCTTAAGGAATAAATTAGGTGTTTGCACCATGCTAACCAAAGAGGAGTGTTGAAGTTGGTCAGCATGCAGCCAACACTTGACAAAAAGCAAGCCAAGAAGGTCGAGCAAGGCAGAGGCTACAGAAGCAAGCTCAATTGATCAAGCTTTGTTCATTTTGTAATATTTTAGTTAATGAAATGTAATTAGTTCATTTAGAATAAGGTTAGGTAGATGATTGATGTACTTTTGCTGATGTATGAGCTGATAATTCAGCTTTGCTTGTATGCACAAGTTAATTATTTCAAGTTTCAATGCTTAGTGGTGTTAGGTGACCATTAGGTGTAAGTTTACTGTTTTTTGACAAGCTTAGTGCTTGGTTATGTATAGGCATTATGCCAATGATCTTATGATGAATGAAAAATCAGTCTTTTGTTCATCAATTTCCTCTCTATTTTTCCTTAGTTTTTCTTTCTTCTTCTTGTTCGAATTCTCTTGTTTGTTCAGCAAGTATCGAGACTTGTTGTGCAAGTGATTTGCCAAGTCTGTTATTTTCAGTTACAGCACCAACATAAAGCACCCAAATTCCTAAGTTTACAATGACCTGAAACTGAAATATCATCCATTTTTTTCATGAACATTACCCTGTTTGAAATGCAGTATTTAAAGCGTAAAGAGAGAGAACTTGAAGCCAAGGAAGCTGGAATCAGAAAAAGAGAGGAGGTAAATACCTTCACTTGTGTGTTAAAAACATTGAATCAATTACAGATTATGAAACTATCATTGATCTTTTTTAAGTAACAAAATATGGGTTCTAGACAATGGCATTAAAGCATTAGTTTGTTCAGAAATTCTCACTCATTTTTTGAGGGAATACAGGAAGTTAAAAGGAAAGAAGAAGCTCTTGCTAGAGGTAACACTTTTGTATTTGCTATTCAGTCATCACGCTTTAATTAATCTTTTCTTAAAAGTAAACACTGAGTTAAGTTATGACCCTCCAAATATACCTGTATGCGTCACTCACTCGAGTCCAGCTAACATAGTTTCCGCAATTAGCACTGATAATCAACAGTATTGAGCTTGTTTTGAAATGCAGCTGGAGTTTTTCTGGATATCAAAAATTGGCCACCATTTTTACCAATCATACACCTTGATATTGCAAATGAAATACCAGATTATCTACACCGTATGCAATATGTAGCTTTCGCCACTTTCTTAAGTATGTAATGTAAACCCTTCATGTCAGATGCAAAGCTTAGATTATAGCTTATTGCATATATTTCACTTGGTCTTAAAGAACTATTAATAGTAATGAAATGATGCCTATTTGATGAGTGGTAAATTTCTGCAGGAGTGATCCTTTGCCTTCTCTGGAATGTCATATCTATTTCTGCGGCAAGCCTCAAAGGGAGAGGTAGGATTTACAAATCTGCTTTAACATTGGCAGTAGTCTGTTGTTTAGATTCTGAGTGTTGAATCTTAAAAAAATCTGCTTTTTAGGAATTGAAATCTGGTTCCTTGCCATGATCTACTTAGTAGTGGGGGTACCAGGAGCCTATTTTTTATGGTACCGCCCACTATATCGTGCTTGCAGGTATTCAAACCTGTATGATCATATAGTTTTTATCTTTGAATAATTTTTCTTATCAGTCTTTTTTAACTTATCATTTCATGATCATCTTGCAGGAAAGACAGTGCATTTAGGTTTGGATGGTTTTTCATATTTTATATGGTAAAAATGCACTTACATGGCAGCTTCATCAGCATCTATTTTATTCAATTTCTTCATTTTCCTTTTCTTGTTTCAGTTACATAGATGCTTCTGCATCTTTGCTGCTGTTGCTCCTCCTATATTTTATCAAGGGTTATCGTTACCGTAAGTACCTGAAACTTGATGTTACTTGTTACGATGATATGACCCTTCAAATATATGAACAGTATCGGATATATACGGTATCCTTTATCGATTGTTATGACTTGTTGCATGGGAATACTGAGTGCGTTATATGTTTGGAGCCACAATACTTTGGTTAGGGTAAAGATAGCTAAGCTCTCAAATCTCATTTCTCCATTTTTGAAGTTTTTGTTGAAGGCTGGTTAGCATGCAGCAGTAAAAGCCACCATGCAGAAGCAGCAGTTTGCACGAGAAAGCAAGGATGTTTAGCTTCATTTTGATTTTCTAGTTTATGTAATGTAATCTAGTTTATTTTGAACCATGATATAATGATATTTGATGTAATCTTGATAGTGATTGAGCTGTTTACCAGCTTTCTTCATTTGTACAAGTTATTATTCCAATTTACTAGGATACTTAGTGGTAGTAGGTATTGTTTTGGTTAACCTACTGTTTTGACAAGCTAGAAGCTTGATTTATGTATTGGCTTCAAGCCATTTAAAAAAAAAATGAATGAATGAATTGAATCAAGTTTTCATTCAAACTCTCTCCATTTTTTCTTGCTTTAATTTTAAAATTCTATTTTGTTTCTGCTTGTTTCTGTTGCAAGTTACGACACTTGCTGGTCAAGTTTGTTGCTGAAACTTGCTGTTAGTTGCTCTCAGCTCCAACAATTGGTATCTAGAGCCATATTCTTAGAGGACCTGTTGTAGTTCAGTACCAGAAACCATGGCTTCATCAGGTTTTTCACCAGTTGCACCACCAGTCTTCAATGGAGAAGGATTCCATATCTGGGTAGTCAAAATGAAGACTTACCTGCAGGCATTCGACCTATGGGAGGTAGTCAATTCAGATGCTGAGCCAGCACCTCTCAGAGCAAATCCAACAGTTGCTCAAATAAGGCAACATGCTGATGAAAGAACAAAAAGGCACAAGACCATGTCATGCATACAAAATTGTGTTTTAGATGTGATTTTCACAAGAATCATGGCCTGTGAAACACCAAATGAGGCTTGGGACAAGCTGAAAGAAGAGTTTCAAGGGACTGAGAGAACAAGGCAACAACAGCCGCTCAACTTGAGAAGAGACTTTGAAAATCTCAAGATGAAAGAAGAAGAAACAGTCAAGCAATATTCAGATAGAATTATGGCTGCTGTAAACAGCATAAGGCTCCTAGGAGAGCAGTTCAGTGAAGCCAGAATAGTGGAGAAAGTCATATCCACATTACCTGAGAGGTATGAGGCAAAAATCTCATCTCTCAAAGACTCAAGGGACTTGACAACCATCTCCCTAACTGAGTTAATCAATGCCTTGTATGCACAAGAGCAAAGAAGGGCCAGCAGACTGGAAGAGCACCAAGAAGGAGCCTTCCAAGCGAAAATCAAGCCAACATCAAGTACCTTTGCTCACAAAGGTAAAAAGAATTAGAGGGACAAGCCTAGGTATGAAAACACAAGAAAAAGGGATCAACCCTGCAGATACTGTAAAAGAGCTGGTCATCCTGAAGCAGATTGCTGGTTCAGACCAGATGTTGTATGTCAGCATTGCAAAAAGAAAGGCCATGTAGAAAAGGTTTGCAAAAACAAAGGCAAACCGAGGCAGAACCAATTTCAGCAACTAAAGGCTGAAGCTCGAGTAGCTGAGGACAGCAGTGATCATGAAGAACAGGTTTTTGCTGTGTCATGCTCAGCAAACCAAAAGAAAGGCTCGAAAGGCTGGTTGCTGGACAGTGGATGCACAAATCACATGTCACCAGATGCAACCATTTTCAGAACTTTTGATAGCTCTTGTAAAACCAAAGTAAAAATTGGAAATGGTCAGTTTATAAAGGCTGAAGAAAAAAGGGGATGTGCAGATACACACTCCTGCAGGCAACAAAGTCATCTCAAATGTGCTATTAGTGCCTGAGATTGACAGAAACCTTCTCAGCATAGCTCAACTGCTCGAGAAAGGTTACTCAGTTGTGTTTAAGCAGAAAAAATGCCAAATTTCTAATCCAAGTGGATCAAACTTCATGACAGTCACTATGACTGATAAGTGCTTTGAAGTGGATTGGCCAAATGACTCACATTCAGCCTGCATTACCTCCATTGATGACTTCAAGCTATGGCACCAGAGGCTTGGACATGCTAACTTCAAATCGATGGCTCAAATAGTCAATGAAGGGCTAGCTGAAAACTTTACCAAAACAGTGAAAAGTGATGAAATCTGTGAAGTGTGTCAGCAAGGAAAGCAAGCAAGGTTGCCATTTCCTGTAAATACTGCATGGAGAGCATCAGAGAAGCTGCAGCTTGTACACACTGATGTGTGTAGACCAATGAAGACCGAATCTCTTAATGGGAACAGGTACTTTATTCTTTTCATAGATGATCATACAAGATATTGTTGGATTTACTTTATAAAACACAAATCGGAAGTGGCTCATGTGTTTTTAAAGTTTAAAGCTACTGTGGAAACTGAAACTGACTGAAAACTTAAGACACTAAGGTCAGATAATGGAATTGAGTATACCTCAGCTCAGTTTCAAGCCTACTGTGAAAATGCAGGGAATAAACACCAGCTGACCAATATGTATACACCTCAACAGAATGGGGTCAGTGAAAGAAAAAATAGAAGTTTGATGAACATGGCAAGATGTCTATTGTTTGAGAAGAATCTGCCTAAAATTTTGTGGGCTGAGGCAGTAAACACTGCAGTTTATCTCTAAAATAGACTTTCAACCAAGGCCCTAGCTCAGAAGACTCCATTTGAAGCTTGGTTTGGATTCAAGCCATTACTGGCTCATCTCAAAACCTTTGGTTGTATGTGTTATGCACAAATTCCAGCTGTGAAGAGAGGAAAGCTGGATAAAAGAGCTCAAGCAGGGATTCTAATAAGCTATAGCATAGTTAAAAAGGGCTACAGAATTCTGGAACCCTCTGCAAACAAGATCCTTGTGAGCAGAGATGTTGTGTTCAATGAGAAGGCATGCTGGAATTGGGATAAAAATTAACCAGAGGCTGTAATTGAAGATCTTGCACCAGACCAAGTTGGAACTGATCAGGACACATCTGAAATAGATGTTGATGATGAACCAGTCAGAGGGACTCGATCATTGGCTGATGTTTATGAAAGAGCACAAGTGGCCATTGCTGAACCAAGTAGCTTTGAAGAGGCAGAAAGTCGGGAGGGCTGGAAGGAGGCAATGATTGAAGAAATCAACATGATTGAAAAGAATCAAACCTGAAATCTAGTTGAAATACCAGCAAACAGGAAGATCATTGAAGTTAAATGGGTTTATTGAGTCAAACAGAATGTTAATGGTAGTTTAAACAAATTAAAGGCAAGGTTAGTTGTCAAAGGCTTTAATCAGAGGTATGGATTAGACTACCTGGAGACCTTTGCACCAGTGGCCAGACTTGACACCATCAGATTGGTAGTTGCATTAGCTGCACAAAGGCTGTGGAAGATACATCAGCTCGATGTAAAGTCAGCATTTCTCAATGGATTCCTTGAAGAAGAGATTTATATGGAACAACTTCAAGGTTTTGAAGTATCTGGCAAAGAAGAAATGGTATACAAGCTGAACAAAGCCTTGTATGGCTTGAAACAGGCTCCAAGAGCCTGGTACAGCAGGATTGACAACTATTTGATCAGTTTGGGATTCGAAAGGAGTATTAGCGAGCCAACTTTGTATGTCAAAAGGATCAAGGCAGAAACTCAGCTCATTGTGTCATTATATGTCGATGACCTATTGGTGACAGGAGGAGATCAAGAAATGCTGGTCAGTTTCAAAACCAAAATGCAACAGCATTTTGAAATGTCAGACTTGGGGTTGATGTCTTACTTCTTAGGCATGGAAGTAACACAATCAGAGAAAGGAATTTGGCTAAGTCAAAAGACTTTTGCCATGAAGATTCTCAGAAAATTCTCAATGGAGAATTGCAAAGCAACCAGCACTCCAATTGCTGTTGGAGAAAGGCTATCGAGTCAGGGCACTTTTGAACCAGTGTGTGAGACAACTTATAGGAGTTTGGTTGGTTGTTTGTTGTATCTAACTGCCACTAGACCAGACATAATGTATGCTGTGAGCTTACTCTCGAGGTTTATGCATTGCTACAATGAAAGCCATTTTAAAGTAGCCAAGAGAGTTCTTAGATACATCAAGGGAACCCTGAGCTATGGAATGATGTATACCAAAGAAACACTTGAAATTGGCTGGTTACAGTGGCAGTGATTGGGCTGGCTCGGTAGATGATATGAAAAGCACTTCAGGCTATTTTTTTAATCTTGGCTCAGCACTATTTTGTTAGAGTTCAAAGAAACAAGCACTGGTGGCTCAATCTACTGCAGAAGCAGAATATGTAACAGCTGCTGCAGTTGTTAATCAAGCCATATGGCTTAGAAAAATTCTAATCGACCTCAACCTTGAACAAGAGGAAGCAACAGAGATAATGTGTGACAACCAATCGGCTGTTGCAATTGCAAAGAACCCTTTTTTTCATGGGAGGACAAAACATTTCAACATCAAACTTCATGCAGTTCGAGAAATGCAACAAGCTCATGAAGTAAAACTGGTTCATTGTAGTTCTGATGAACAATTAGCTGATATTTTAACAAAACCTCTTAATGTTTCAAGGTTTCAAAGTTTAAGAATGAAGATGGGAGTCAGCAACATGCTAACTAAGGAGGAGTGTTGAAGGCTGGTTAGCATGCTGCAGTAAAGGACACCATGCAGAAGCAGCAGTTTGCACGAGAAAGCAAGGATGTTTAGCTTCATTTTGATTTTCTAGTTTATGTAATGTAATCTAGTTTATTTTGAACCATGATATAATGATATTTGATGTAATCTTGATAGTGATTGAGCTGTTTACCAGCTTTCTTCATTTGTACAAGTTATTATTCCAATTTACTAGGATACTTAGTGGTAGTAGGTATTGTTTTGGTTAACCTACTGTTTTGACAAGCTAGAAGCTTGATTTATGTATTGGCTTCAAGCCATTTTTTTTAAAAATGAATGAATGAATTGAATCAAGTTTTCATTCAAACTCTCTCCATTTTTTCTTGCTTTTACTTTAAAATTCTGTTTTGTTTCTGCTTGTTTCTGCTGCAAGTCACGACACTTGCTGCTCAAGTTTCTTGCTGAAACTTGCTGTTAGTTGCTCTCAGCTCCAACAGTTTTGGTTGAAAGCTTATATGACTTAAGCCATGATTGATGTTTGCTTTGTACAGATCTTTTTCTTTGTCGGGTTCTGATTTTTCTATGCCGAGGCGCTGTTAAGCATCTGGGTCATTCAGGTCTCTTTTCGATGTTTAAACCACTTGATTATTTGACTTTTCTTAGTCCATTCTAACAATTAGTGTTTAACCATGTTTTCATCTTTTGCAGAGAGTATATAGGTTTTTCCGAGGTACCGGTAAGGCCGCAGAGGCGAAGAGCCGAGCTGCAAGAGGAATAGCAATGGCTGCAGAAAGTTAATCAAAGCATGCCATTGCAATTGAAAAGGGACATTACTATTCTGCAAGTTTATCATTCAATTTCAATGTTGAATTTAAAAAATTTACATTGAATACATTGTTTTGTATGAGCAATGAACATATATTGCAATGGTGCTTACAGCATTTAAACATGCTTCTCTGATTTTTTTTTATCACAATGATTGTCCGATTTTCACTTCGAAATTAAGTAGTTGGTTGAGCACAGCGGCAAGGCGAATCCCGCCTTGAGCGAGCCTCTTCTCCAAGACAGGCAACCGAGAGAGGAAATAATCATCTATGGTACAAATTTATGAAGAATGTGTTAAAAGGTGGTGATCATGTAAGTATATCGCATTATCTCAGCCTTTGCCAACCATTACTGCTTACGTAAAATGCTGTATCGAGTTAGCTATTTGCAGATAAAAAAAAATACCTTCTAAGATGCTTCCTGGTGTAGCATTCTTATATGCAAAGTTACATGCTAACCTAACGCTTTCAGCAGCATACCTGTATATCGAAACGCATGTCAAACATGTAATCCAAATTTGAGTAACACAGATCCATAATACGTTGTGATATATATATATATGTACTTACAAGTTAGGACAAACTCTGTCGTGATGTCTACAAGATTTCCATGATGCTATATCACTGGACCAAGCATCCTATAGATGAATTATGACATTTAACATAGTTTCCATAGGTGTACTTAAAACATATATACAATTCTAAACCCAAAGAGGTAAAAAGAAAAACCAGAATATTGAGTGCTTTGTTCGTCTTACTGTAATATTCCTTTGGATAGCTCGAACCATCGTTGAAAGATCCGAGCCATAGAATGTCTTCACTGCAGTATCAATAATCAATGTATCCCAAACCTGCAATAATGAGAAAGTACAGCATAAAAATTGCATATGGATACAGTAAATATACCCCAAACACACATGTCGGATACAAGTATCCATAATCAATAAACTCGGGACTCGTATGAGTGTTGGATAGAAGTCCTCACATGGTGTAGATTTGTCTTCTTACGATACCAACGAACTTTAAGAATAGTCCCACCTAAATCTCCTGTGAAGCCAACATGTAATGGCTGTAATAAAAAAAGATAAGATGATTTAAGTAACAAATTTTCTCGCTAAATCCATTGTTACTCAGACTCGAATATAAGTATCAGATTTGAGTAACAAACCTGATGAACATCGGCCATATAATGAGCTAAGAAAATGAGTGCCTCTGTCAAATTGTCTGTCACAAACAGATGAGTATATGATAAACCAGTACATATATGTATATATATATGAACAATACTTACATTTCAAATTGGGATTATATCCTTGATAAGCTGAAAATAGTTGTTTTGTATAGTTGAAAATTGCTCCAGTTACACAATTATTTCTACGTCCAGCAGAATCATAGCAGTCTCCTATAAGGAAGGTTAATTATAGTCGGCAGAAAATGTGGAGCTCGTGCTATGACTTTTTCGTTTTTCTTGAAGTATTTATATCTAATACCCGTAACATGGGAACTTACGGCCGTATTTGTAGTTACACTTGAAACTTGGGGTGTCAACATAGTGTAAGGGGCTGGTCCAGTACCAGCGGTAATACCACTTGATATCATCAGGCCATGAACATACAGATGCAAGCTCACCATTAGCATAATCAGGGAGCAGTTCTTTCACTGTAGCCATGGCATCTTTTGTAAGATATCCCTTGAAGGATCAAGAAACATTTGAGAATATTACAAAAATTAAATCATATGATGTTATTTATGGAAAAATTACAGTCTATAAATACGTGAAAAATCATTAAAGAGAGGTTTGATTTAAGGAATGTAAGAGTATATTTGATAATAAGATTATGGCGATATACTACATTATATTATTTGGTTCATTTGATTAGAATGAAAGATTTAAATGTTTCGTTGACATAAAATAGACTTACATAGAGATGCATTTCACTAAATTATCCTTTTTATAAAATTTATTTTTTAACAAACTTAATTTCTTTAATATTTTTAGTTTCAATTTATAATAAATTATTTTTTTTTGCTTTTTATTACAATTTATGCATCAATATGTAAATATATAATTATAATAATTCATGAATATAATAACGAAATGGTCAAAATGTTGAAAATTCAAATAATATAAACGCATTAAGAGAGAGAGAGAGATGAAGACTGACCTCAGCTATCTTGCAAACAGCATAATGACCATGTTTTCCCCAACAAAATACCACATGAACTAATTGCATAAGAACAAATAGCCTTACAATCCAACCCATTTCCTGAATCCTGCAATGTTTCAAAAGGCTGCTTTTTTGTTCAAAGAAAGTTTTGTTTTTCTGGTTGGTTCTTTGGTTTGGTAGATAAGAAGGGAAAAGAATAGAAAAATCCCATTTTGAGTCCAAAAGTTGTACTTTCCTTGTGTCTAAAGAAAAGTGAGAACAAGAATAACTCTTTTGAAATAGTTTCCTAGAAAAAACGAAGTTGAAGAATAACTTAATTATTTTATTATTAATAATATCACCGAGGAAAAGTGAAAACCTTGATCAAGGTTTTGTGCTTACAACGGAATTAACCATTACCGGGAAAGCAAGCAAACATGACTTAGCTTCTATTTTATAAATGTCATCGAATCAAATAAAAAAATTTTGAGTTAATTGAGTTCATGAGTATTATTTTATCATCTTAATTCAATTTGAAATTTTTCGAATTGAGTCGAGTGAAATAAAATTTGAATCAAGTCGAATTGAGTGAAATTGTTCGAGTTAAATTAAAAAAAATTTAATATGTCAAATAAGAATATTGTTACAGTATAACTAATTTTATGTTAGAACATATAAATTTGAAACTATATATATTTAAAAAAATTTAAAGAAATATAATAAAAAAACAAGATAGTTGAGTATGATAATTTTGAATCATTATTTAGCTCCCAAAATTATTATTTTAGAAAATTTTTAAAATTTTAAATTTTTTATATATTTTTTAGAATTTTTGAAAATATAAAATTTTAAATTTTTATAAACATTTGAATTGTAAAATTTATTTTAATTTTTTTTGTAATTTTTGTTGAGAAAAAGACCAATTTGTTTATTTTTAAAGTTGATAGGGACAAAAAGGGTATTTACATTAATCTATTACTCAAATTATTTGAGTTATTCGATTTATTCGAATTGTGAAAATTGAATCAATTTATTCAATTTGACTTGAATAACTCAATTCGATTAACTCAAAATTTATTTTTTTCGATTTTTTTAATCGAATTGAGTTTTGCTCAAACTTTTCCGCGCCTTCCTCACTTCTAATTTCTTGGGTTAATTGCAAAAATAGTCACCCCATTTGTAACACCCTAAATTCGACTTAGACGTTATGACCAAATCTGAAAATGTTATGTAAAACGATTGAAAATCTAGTTTTCGTAAATTTCGAAAAATGTCATCATTTTTTATTACTTAAAACCCTGATTTAATAGGAAACACATCTAACATTTTTAGTTGAAAATGAAATTTACTTACATTATCTTAAAAAAATGAATATTTTGTAGCGAAAATTCTTATTTAAGTTGGTTTTTAAAAAAGATGTGCCTTAAAGTTTTAAAACCAACAGTTCGCAAAACATGTTATAAACCCTTCAAAACATTTAATTAGTTTAAATCAATAAGAAAAATCTAGAAATTTAAAGTGTTCCCAAAATAACCAAAAACAGTCCAAAAATAACGAAACACTTAAATTCAAATTAAAATAACAAATATGTATGGATTACTAATATATCTGAGCTCTCGTCGCACCGACCTGCCTAAATCTAAGAATTACCTGAAAGTGTCAGAAAAATAGAAAGTGAGTTTTCAAAACTCTGTGTGTAACAAATAACTTAAACAGTTAATTTACATCAGACAGATTTAACAGAAACAATATCATAACAGAATGGTACATATACAGACATATTTTTTTACCCTAATTCGCTATACACCATCTCCGACCATCCCAATACACCGTTTGGGATAAAAAACACTCATCCAACTCTACACACCATTTAGTGTCGATATGACACTTTTCAGAATATTTGTAACTGAGTAGCCAGTGTAACAGATGAGATATCGCCACTCACAAAAACACTTCCTCCACGTATCATAGCCCATGCTAGACACAAATATAGATCAGAACAGAAATTAGACATGCTACGATTATCCATGCATAAGATAACAGATACAAAGCATACGTAATATTTTCCGGGTTACTCATAGCCTATTACAAGGTTTACTTATCATATGACGTCTCAAATATATGAACATATATTAGAATTTATACTAACAGATGACCGGATTTCATATTTTATAGTCTATTTAATTCCACACCAACCCCACGGAAGGCCTATGATCGGTTAAAACAATGTGTACGGCCCTAGGGAAAAATTTAGAATTTTCGGCTTACAGGCCCATTTGGCCTACACGGCCTCACACATGCTCGTATGGTCTACACAGCCCAAATAGCCCAGACCATGTGTTACACACGGCTTGTCACACAGCCATGTGTCGCACACGGTCTACCATACGGCCTAGCACACGGTCATGTGGCTTCGACTGGGCAAATTTTTAGCTTTCGCCGTTCACTATTTTTCGTGTTTCTCGTTAGACACTTGGGTATTTTCTGACGTCGATTCAAGCATGAGTAATCCAAAACCTAAATACGATATTTAACATGATCAATTTCATTATCGAGGCACTAAATTAATCATGAATCAAACACATTAGACTCAACCAACACTTCCACAAACATATTCATACGCTCACCTTAAAACGAACAGCGGCCTCATGATTCATCAATTGATGGAGGGACGGCAAATGTATCACGATTTTCTTCTAAATGTAATGGATTAATCAACATCAATAATCACTACCATGACAACCAAAACAAAAACTCCAACTTACTCAACAAATTATTGGAATTAACATCTCTACCTACCCGAGTATGTACCGAAACAACACAATAAGAATGGATTATAAAGTAGCAAGCTACGAGCAGAATAGAATTGATGAAGGGAAGAAAAAACAATCAAGATGTAACTGTTAGACAAAACACGTTAGCGAACATAAATAATTAACTATAAATAAACACATATAAAATAAAATAAAATATGAACAGAATTATTTATAGTTAATTTATCAAATATGAAAATGAAATAAAGCCATAATAAACAATTGAAATAAAGGAGAATTGAGATTTTACGAAACGTTGAGGCCCGTGAAACACGGTTTCCTTAACACAGATTCGGCCGCTCCTACGGTACTTTGAGTAACGTTGGTCAAAAGTCTCCCTGGATACAACAACAGTAGTGATTGAAGTAGTAGCACCTCTACCACGATCAATTGAACAAACAATGATTTTTTTCAGATGAAAAAGGAGATTTTTTAGAACAATAGAATTTTGTATTTGAGAAATTCGTGCTGGGCTAAAATATCCACAAGCCCATGTGGACCCAACCGATTCTAACATTTCGGGTTTGGACCTACAACCCTCCGTGCGCAAGGTAAGGTTACAAGCTTAATCATTCAATTACCTTTTAAGAGAGTTCACATATATAAACACATCCCACACTTGATATTTAACCAATGTGGGATCTAAGCCTTTTATTTTTCCTCAACAATATTTCCAAGTAACTTTCTTTGAGTATCAATTTCTCATTCATCACTCATCCATTTTGAGCATATGATATACCGTTGTAAAGGTCTCATGGAGTAGAATATGAAACCATAAAATTAAGATTCAACTTTTCATCTTCACCTATTGAGAATATGCCTCAAAGTTACCAAAAAATGTAATTTTTCCAACAATAACTTGAATTAGCTTAGAAAGAAGATAAATAATATAGTAGAATGAAGCCGCAAAACTGAAACAAAAGAAAGAAAATAAAAAAAAGTGGAAAAACACAAAAAATGTGCAAAATGGGAGCAGATTTTTTTTTTTGCCTACTTCTTAACCTCTTTAATTTCAAATAAAATTTAATAAAAATAAAATAAAATAAAGCCAAAACCTCCATATCCCAACTAACCCACTAATCCGATTACTATACTTTATCAAATTCGAACCAAAAATATATCTCATTACCCACGCAAAGATTCGAACCAAAGACCCCTATCACAATATCAAGGCCCTTAACTAGAGGTGATCATGGGTTGGGCTACCCGGCCCGGCTCGACGACCCACCTGAAAAATGGGAGGGTTCGGGAAAAAATATAAGCCCGAAATATGGGCTTGGGCAAAAAAAAGAGGCCCGTTTAGAAAACAGTCCGGGCCTCGGGTAAAATTTTTTTGGCCCGAGCCTGGCCCGGCTCGGCCCGGCCCGAATTATATATTAAATGTATATTTTTTATTTTTAATCAAATATACTTTTTAACTTTCATGTTTCACTTTCATCAGCAGATCATGCCCTCTCTTTTTTCCCAATTCCAAAATCAAGCTTCAAAATCCCCGAGCCATTTTGGTGTTGTAAAATTTAATATGGCTCGGGCTCGGGCTTAGCAATTTTCTTTCGGGCCGGGCTTAGATAAATTTTTAGGCCTATATTTTGGGTTGGGTCGGGCCCAGGCATAGAAAACAGGCCTAAAATTTTGTTTGGCCCAGGCTTGGCCATGATCACCTCTACCCTTAACTATTGAAGCAGCACTTAGTGATTAAAAAAATTAATAAAACAGAATTTAATATTTTCAGGATGTTATACAACTATACAATCCATTCTATTTTGATCACCTAATTACTAATTTTTTCGAACTAGTTATTTAACTTTCGAAATTAAATATTTTAGCCACTCTTAGTTCTTATTAGCTTAGAGATAGAAAGCTAATGTGAGCTCTTTTTTTTATTAGCCTAATAATAAATTTAGCCTTTCAATGTTTACATATTTTATAAATTTGATATTAAATTTAAAAAATTCAATAAATTTTTATTGGACCTTCTCTCACTCTCAGCAATACACACCTCTAACCTTCTAGTCAACCATCATCTTAAACTCACTCTCGCCATCATCATTTCCTATTCTCTCCACAACCGACAAACATTGAAGCTTCCATCATCTAACCACCCTTCCTTCAACCTAAAACTAATAACCAAATCTAATTGAAACAATCACAAATTTCACAAACTCACCATCTCACCCCTTTGCCCGACACTATTATCATCACCATTTTTCTCTCAACTCCTACACACCATTTTGACCAACCATCTACCTCGAGACCCATAGTGCACCAAGCCTCACCTATCTCTCACCATTTACTTATTTTTAAAATATCACATTATGGATTTTAAAATAATTGTTTCTTTCACTATTTTTCATTTAAAACATCATATTATGGTTATTAAAATAACTATTTCTTTTATTATTTTTCATTTGAAAAGAGTAAGTAGAGAAAAGATCGCTGGTGGTGCTAGTGGACAGTGAATGTGAGTTAAATATGGTGATTAGTTGTGTATGGTGGTTGACGAGAGGGTCAGGGGTGCATATTGTTGAGAGTGAGAGAGGGTTTAGTTGTTTCTTGATAGAATTTATTGAATTTGTTAGATTTAGGGTCAAATTGATAGGTTATGTAAACATTAGAGGGCTAAATTTGTTATTAGACTAATAAAAAGCCCATATCAGCTTTCTGTCCCTTAGCTAACGACAACTAACAGGAGAGTGACTAAAATATTTAATTTCAAAAAGTTGAGTGACTAAACCAAACGAATTAATAGTTAGATGACCAAAATAGAATGAAGTGTATGGTTGGATGACTATTCTAGTACTTGACCCAAATCTCTTTCTTTATTAAGATTCTTTTAAGTTTCATGCATATTTTAATCCCTATAGTATATTATTTTTCTCACTATGATCTCTAATATTATTTGATATAGGTAGGTAAACTTTTTCAAATTTTTTTCATGTATTCAGAGGATGAGATTCCCATATCCATGTCTAAACATGTATTAAACATTAATGCTTCAAGGAAAATGAATATTTGGAATAACACAAGTTCAAGATGTCATCTAAATGCTAGTAGAACATGGTTGTCAATTTCAATTTCAATTTTTTTCTTTGCCTATGTCATAATTAAATTTGGTGTAAATCTCTTGTTTTTTTTCTTTATTATTGATGTTAAAAACATATAGGTTAACATCTTTGTTGATTGATTTAATTAGGAGTGGTTATGTGGCTGATAGCAACCTTTCAGAGCTACAATTGATATATGATTTATGTAAGCAAGATTAGCAACTCAGGTTTTGTCATGTCCCACGAGACAATAATAAACTAACAAATTGTATGACCAAAGTTGCTTCTAGTGATCTTAACAGGTTGTCGATGTTTGAAGATCTACCTGCTCATGCACGATCTGTGTTTGAAGATGATGCCCACCGAACATAAGAGGCCTTCATCAGGCTAACTGTAATTAGTTCTTTAAACTTATCTATCTTTATTTACCAAAAAAAACATCATGCTTGTCACTGGTCAAGAAACTTGTTGTAATGGAGTTGTCAAGTAAAATGATATATCCTTCACTCTCAATTAATAATTTAGCTAGTTAAAGTTATTTTACAATTTTTATTGATTGCAATAAGCATAAGAAAAAAAGTAAAAATTCCTATTTATCATATTGAAAGTTTGTTTGCTACTTTTAAACTTAAAAAAAAATATTATCTTCTTTCCAAACACATTTGATTTGAGAATTGATATCATCAGAAGAAAATAGTTGAATTTAAGAGATTAAAACATATCTTTTCATAGATGTTTGTTTTGAACTTTCTACAATTGAAATATGTACATTTTTCGGGGATCAAACTTTATTTTCATAACCAAAAAGAGATCTTTGACCTATAAGCTTTCCTAAACTGGTGAAATTATGATCAACAACTACAACAAATTAAAATATGTGTTTCCTATTAATGCTACTCGTTACCTTTTCGAAACACGAAGAGTTCAAAATAAAAAGGAGTATCGACACTACAAAAACATTAAATTTTCGAGACATAAAAATAGGACGATTATAGAAGTCATCCTTCTATCATTAATATATGAACATAGAGGACGTTTTTTTTATTTTTGTTCCTAAGTCCTCTGTTAAATAGTTTTGGGGACAATTATCTTACAGCTCATTGGTCTCAACCATACCCTCATCTTATTGGTTCATCTTGTCGAACTTGACCATTATCTTACACATACCACGACGAATAACACTAGCTCTGATACCATCTCTTATGTGATTGACATTTTAACTTTTCCAATGTGCAGTGTAACATCTCTTACTCGACCTAATCTTCGGGTCAAGGTGCTAGGATGTCACATTCATTGTCGAAGCATCTATAATAATATCATATCAACAAACATTTATAATGCATTAAGAACATGATTTTCTAGCTTAACTGAGCTTAAAACGAACTTTCGAAAGCTTCCTAAGTAGCCAGAGCTCAATTTTAGACAAAAGGATAATGGCTCAAGCCATTGGAAGCTCATCGCAATGTCACTAGGCTCCACATCTTGACGTGACAAATTGTCAAAGCTCGTCACGACGTCAACAACCCATCGCCATGATGTCAATTCTGCAACTTCAAAACCTACACATTTTGCTCCCTAACCACATTAAACCACTTTCATAGGCTATATCCCTTCTAAACAACCAATAACCATTGCAAATATACATTTACCAACCCTAAACATTACTCAAATCATCATGAAACTACTTCAAACATATCCAAAATACAAAGTTTACAATGAAGATCAATATCCAACAATTTCATCCTTTAGATAATAAATTTAACATTATTTATAAATTCCTATATACATGCCATATCTATGCCCAAAAGTTTAAAATCATACTTCCTTCAAGGCTTGAGATGTGATGAGATGAGTTGGAGACAATATTCATTTCTTACTTCACAAGATCTTCACCTATGCATTAAGCTCACGAGAGCTTAGTAAGTGTATCATATGTATAAACATAATTATATAAAATTCATTCCATACACATACAAAGTTACATACTTATGTATAAACATAATTATATAAAATTCATTCCATACACATGCAAAGTTACATACTTATGTATAAACATAATTATATAATACTATCATTAATCTTTATCATCATACCCAAATTTAATTCAATAAAATCTACAATAAAATACCAATTCAATAATATACAGACCATTTACCATTGCCACTTAATGTTTAATTACCTTTTTTATTAATTTTCCCAATTATAGACTTAATAGAACACAATAGGATATATGGAAATGTTGTTAAGATTCACTGAAGTGTCGCTATTCTTCGTACAAATGTGCAGATGTCACTTTACACTGAAGTGTCGCTAACACTTGCACACTTAGTCACTTTCCTAATAGCATGTCATTTATATCCTAGTAGCTCTTATTTTGTCTACAAAGGCATTTAAAATATGCCATTTGTTTACATTTTCTTAACAAATAGAACAAAGTCAAAATTTTTATTTGTACAATTTAGTCCTTATCTAAATTAAATCAATAATCACTAAAATTTCACTTGGCATCTATTTATTCAATAATGAACTTTTCATTTATAAACTTTATATCAATATCTATTTCACCTATCTAACTTTTACATTCTTTTTAATTTATTCATTTTCATCAAATTCACTACACATACACTTTCAAATTCATAATAAAAATGCAATTTCATATTCAAATAATTCCATAGAATCAAATCATCATTTTCCTATGTAAATAAATTTCAAATAAAATACTAAACTAATTTATCAAATTTCTACTTGGGGTTTGATTAAATAAGTAAAACTTTTGATATACTTACAACAAAATGCTTGATTGAACCCCTTCCTTCTTCCTTCACTCCTTTGTTATATCTTTTCCTTTATCACCCATTTGATGTTCACCTTTCTTCTCTTTCTCTTCATTATCACAAGACATATACAACATTTAATATCAAAACAAAAACCACATGTTATTTCCATGCATTATGATGAAATAAATATAAATTACTAAAAGAAACTTCATCATCCTTACATTATTTACTTAAAAGCCCTAACTTTTCTTCACATTTCTTTCTTCTCCAACAATGTTTATTAGTTAGCTTTGCAAGAAAATAAGCTTACTATATAGTTGTCCTCTTATTTTTACTAACAATTTATGGATAAATTTGAAGTTTGAAGCTTCATTCTTTATTAGCTATAGAGGAAAATGACCAAAATGAAGAAGAAAGCAAATTTTTCTTATTTGATATAATAGTGGCATGGAAGAAGAGAGTGATGGAGATGTTTCTCCGAGTTTCCATAAAAATCCATTAGTTTAATAATTTCTAAAAAAAAGTTTATCCATCATCCTTTCACATCACTCCCTTTTAGTATAATTATGTTTCCAATCTTCCATCTTTTTTCCCATCCTTATTATCTATTTATTTCATATTTCTAGTTTTTACACTTTAGCTTAACACTTCTCACAATTCTACAATTTAGTAAATTCCTTGAATTAATTTTCCTAAATTCAAAAGTCCTTTTAATTTCTTATAATGTCCAATCACATTTTCTACTAATATTATTAATTCTATTTTTGTCATTTCTGAGATTTTGGAATACGTTTCAACCTGAATTGACACTGTCCACTTCTTGAAAAATGTCAGAGATGTTGTTACTTGCGGCCTTAGACAAGAGTCTTATGCTAACATTGCCTAAATCAACCTTTAATCCTTCTTGAAGAGGCACTAGCTAGCTTCTAGGATCTAATAAGGACACTAAGAAAGCACTCTAAAGCACACTAAGGGCCAATTTGACATTTCTACTGCGATTGGTAAGTGCTTTTGAAAATCTTAGTTTAGAAAATGTGATTTTAGAAAGTGTGGCAGGAAAGTATTGTGAAAAAGTGTAGTTTGTTAATTTAAGGTGTTTGACATTGTTTTCAAAAACTATAATGGGAAGTTAAAATGTCTATTTTAGACATGATGTTAGAAATTAAAAAATAAAATAAATTAGATAATATTTAAATAATTTAATATAATTATACATAAAATGTATTTTTTAAAATATTGTTTGATAATTAATAAATTATTTGTAAATTTAATTATACATGAAAAATTTTAAACTTTTAAATATAATAATTAATAAGATTTAAATAAATTAATATAATTATATTTGTAAATAATATTCATATAATTTAATATAATGATACATAAAATATAAATTAATAAAAAATTTTAAATACATTTTAAATGATTAATACAAATAAGGGTATTTTGATAATTTGTACTTTAAAATGCAAAAGTCAAAAGCTAAAAACAGCTAAACCCCGACTTTTGCATTTGGGTGAAAAAACACTCTTTCACCGCACTTTCCACCCCAAAGCTAGGTGTTTGAGATTGTTTTTGGAGTGAAGCTTTTCCAACCCAACAACTAATAAGTGCTAAAAGTAACATGTTTAAACTCATTCTTAATACTTTTTTTTTGTGATTATCCGATGTTAATTATGAATTTTATACTCCTAATCCTTTAAATTCAATTCATGTTTTAATGCTTAATAGAGCACTTGGGAGCAAAAGAAGTGAAAAATGAGTAAAAATTGAAGCATCGGAGCAAGCTGCATGAGCCACATGGCCAAACCACATGGTTGTGTGACCTACACGAACGTGTGGTAGGTCATGTCGATTTCACGGAATTGCGCATCAAACTACAGAAAATCACGTTTTTTAGGTTTTTCAGGCATTCTAATACATATATATGACAAAAATAAGAAGATATGAGTGAGTCGTCATAGAATATTCAAGAAAACAACTCGAAAAACACCATTGAAGCAGACTTTGAAGTAGATTTCCGTCAAGATTGAAGATTCCCAATTTATTTCTTAGGAGATTATCATGAGTTTATTTATTTATTTTGGTTATATTGTATCTTGGATGTTTCTATTTTCAAGCATGAACTAATTTTCTAAATACTTAGGGAGATGAACCCTATGATGGATTCTATCGTTTGATTTTTATTTTACACAATAAATACTTAGTTTCTTGTTCTCAATTATGTGTTCTTAATTCTTAGCTTAATATTTCTAGAGTATTGATCCATATTTGATGTGCTTACTTTGGTGGTTGAATAGACACTGTTTAAGATTAGATATTGCATAATTGAGAGGAGTTGCATACAATCCTAAAAATAGGTTGACATAAATCTATCAGATTAGAGTCAAATCTAATAGGGGAATCCATAGTACGAGTTAATGCGATAATAGAGGTTTTTAATTGGACAGAAATTTCAATTAATCAACCTAGAGTTAGTTGCTTTTATACTCGAAAGAGATATTAGCATAATTTAGGGATTTCTATAGATCAATGTGCTAAGTAAAGAAATTTTGTAATTTAGATTGATGGTGATAGATGAAATCTAGGTGAATTCTTTCTTATGTATTGTTTTGCTTCTTAGTTGTTAATCGATTATTTTCGTGTTTTTTGTTCTTTTTCGTGTTCGTTAGTTAATAAAATTAGTTATTTTTAATTTTTAATTAATCACTCGAATTATTCAATTAAATAATATAAAGACAATAATTACTAGTACTTTTAGTCTTCGTGGAAATGATATCTTTGCTCACTAAGGTGAATTCTTTCTTATGTATTGTTTTGCTTCTTGGTTGTTAATCGATTATTTTCGTGTTTTTTGTTCTTTTTCGTGTTCGTTAGTTAATAAAATTAGTTATTTTTAATTTTTAATTAATCACTCGAATTATTCGATTAAATAATATAAAGACAATAATTACTAGTACTTTTAGTCTTCGTGGAAATGATATATTTGCTCACTATAGCTATACTATTAATAATTGATAGGTGTACTTGTCTCATTCAAATTTTTAATTAGTTTTACGACACATCAACAACAAATCCTGAACACACTTTAAGACTAAAGCGTTGGGAGAATGTTAAGAGTCTTATTCACTTAAATCTCAAGTTACATACAAATGAGGAAGGGGTGCCTCCTATATATAAGCTAAGCCCATTTGATACTACAATTATGATTAATTGGCTCCAATGATCCATAATGTATCTTTGAAATATTCTACCTTAGCTTAGGCTACATTGTTTTAGAGCTTTTAGAACCATTTACCTTATTTTAGGTTTTGGTCCTTTGGCAACCATTTGAACTCTTCTATGTTTCTAGAATATTTTTGTATGTCCTAGTGTCACGGGGTTATAATTTTAGTCTCGTAGTCCATGTGGTGAATTCTCGATAGAAATTATTCAAGGCATCGAAAAATAAAACAAAAGCAACTCAAAATGAAAGAGTAAGGAAAGAACAAAAAATGCCACAAGAAATCAACGCACACAAGATATTTGAGTAAATGCTCTCAAAGCATCTCTATTACTTTGAAGGATTATAACTAAATGATTACAAACAGAGGAAATGTCTCTATTTATAGTTGAACTCCTCAAAATCTAATGGTACATATTGGAGTTTATCTATAATTGAGATTCTTAAGGGATTGACTCAATTTTTTAATATTACAAAATCAAATCTTATCATATTAGTATATTTTAATATTAGTTTTCCTATTTACCATGGTAGTCCTAAATTTCTTTAAGTGCTTTACTTGGCCACAAAAAGCTTCAAGTAGATAAATTTTTCATATGTTCCACAAATCAGGTCAATTCAAAAGGATTAAACGAATCCCATTTTATCAATTGACCTCCATAAAATACTCTTTGTATATTTGTTACGGACTTTAACTCGCAATATTTGATACTAGAAGTTTTGACACATTTCAAAACTTTTTAGACTCCATCTTCTCTGGACCATTTCAAACTTACTGCACCTCAAGGGCCTCTTTAGACCCTTGGTGATCATCATTCACACCCTTGAAGGCTTCCCTCCACACCTGATGGTCTTTGAAAACACTTATCCTTAATGGCATCCTCTCTCACATAATATTCTCAAACAACACTTGAGATCTGCACCATGAGTTTGGAGGTGGCAAGGGGATGAAATTCTAATCCAACTTTTCTTCCAAAATTTATATTTTAATTAACAAAAGCATAATCTAAAAAATCAAATAATTAAATAAAATTTACAAATTACTCGAATTAAAGAACTATCTAAGTTCTTGAAGTCTTCCTAAGTTCAAATTTGAATCAACATCAATCAAATCAAATAAAAAAAATGGCACAAAGTAAAAGACTTTACACAATAATAGCAGGGAAGAGGGAAGTGTTTTACTTTTCAGGTCATTTCCCAACTGCTACACGTAGATGCCGTAAGCACCTAATAATAATATAATTCCATCCTCTATACCTACACGCAATCCCTTCCTTCTCTCTCTCTCTCTCTGCTGCAAAACAGCGCCACACCTCTGCACGACATTCAAAGCCGCGTTTCATTTCCTTTGTATTGTTGTATCGTAAGTCATCCCACCTTCCCTCAGGACCCCCAACCCCATTATTATTATTATTT